>NC_136914.1:36599021-36985521 GCF_949752795.1 Hyperoodon ampullatus
AACATTGTAAAGAGAGTTAAGTAAGATTGAATTATATAAAGTAAATGGCATGTAATATCACTCAATAAAGAATATCTATGATTATCATTATTTCTAGCTTAAAAGTACAGTTATTTAGCTACTCTGTTTAAAAATCGTGCTGCTATCCCTCTGCGTCATCAGGATAAAGTCTACTGTCTTCAGCATGGCCCACTAAGCCGTGCATTAACGCCTCTTTCCCTCATCTTCCACTCCGAGGTTTAATAATGATCACTTGCTGTTCTCCCAAACATGCATTGCTTTCGTATAACTCTCTGCCTTTTTTAAGGCTGCCTTCTTGGCCTGGAAAACTGCCCCTCCTTCTCTTGCTCCCACCCCAATATGTTATCTTTTGTCTAACTCTCATTCTTCAATACTTGGAGGACCTCCACCCATCCCCCTTTTTTCACAAAGCCATATTTGGTTAACATCTTCAACTTCCCCAGTTATACTTGAATGACCTTTCTCAGATGCCTTTGTAAGTGGGCATCCATTGAATCTCGTTTCACAATTGTTTACTGGTCATTTTTCCTCACTAGACTGTGAGCTATCAGAGGGCAAAGATTGTGTCTTTCTCATCAGTATTCCAAGACTTAGCACAGTGTGACTGCTCAGTGAATGCCTGATGTATGTGGATTAAATGCAATAATCAGAAGTATAGAGGGCAGGTATTTAATAATAAATATTTTTCAATATTTTAATAATTTTGTACATTTATTACCCAATATATTCTATTAATAATATTTATTTAATCATTTATAATATGAGGGTGATGCTTGTGCCTTTTTTCCCTTGTACACATTTCAAAATTTAAGCAACATTTTTAGTGAAGTCTCTCTGCTACAGTTTATTCTATTATCAGTTGAAGTAATTATAAAGTGATTCTGCAGACTGCTTATTTTCCTCATTGTCCAGACACAGTGAAAGTCTCCAATTATTATTATTTTTTTTTAAGCACATTCATTAACCAAATGTAATGTCTTTTGTTAGGCTGTTAACTGACCTAAAATAAGGGCATTTCCATTAAATAAAACTGAAAAGAGTCAGCAAGGATTAATGAAAAAATGACATAAAGAAATAAACATGACAAGCAACACAAAGAAGGTTGGAGATCCTTTTAGAAAGATACAGTTTGCTAATCTGAGTCTCTTCTCTTTTGAGGAAGATTCAGTGCTGGGACCCCTGCTGGGGAGAAGGTGGAGGAGGGAGGGAGGAATGACAGGGACACAATTTAAATGTTTTGACAGCGTAGTCAAAGAGAGTGAATTGCTGCAGGCATTTGCACATTTTAACCCCTGCTGTAACAGCTAGAATTCTTTTTTGCACTATCTAAATCCAAGAGTCAGCTCTTTGGAAAACTGACTGTCTCCTGCCTGCCACCAAAAAAAAAAAAAAAAAAAAAAAAAAAAAAAGAAGTGAAAAATATCAGGTAAGCAAGAAATTGAGTACACTTGTCTCTGTTAGATGGCAGTAATTTATTGTATTTTAATTTTATTTTCATCTTTCATTAGATTGTTATCCCAGATATAACCAAGAGTGCTAGAGCACTGTGCCTTATTCTCTTGGGCCCCATGTGTAAAATTTCAACAACACATTCTGGCAGAATAAGCAGATTTAATGGTAAGGAATTAAAAAGTCCACTACGGGGGCTTCCCTGGTGGCGCAGTTGTTGAGAGTCCGCCTGCCGATGCAGGGGACACGGGTTCCTGCCACGGTCCGGGAAGATCCCACATGCCGCGGAGCGGCTGGGCCTGCGCTCCGCAGCGGGAGAGGCCGCAAGAGTGAGAGGCCCGCGTACTGCAAAAAAAAAAAAAAAAAAAAAAAAAAAGTCCACTGCGATTTAGTTCCAAAGTTGACTGAATTAGTCCTTTGAAATTCGCAGTTGCTTCAGGTCATTTCTTTAGTCAAAACAATGCTTATCGGAAGAGGCAAGTTAATCCACAATAAGCTTCTCACTGTTGGGAGAAGGTGTGGTCTTTTAGGATGGCAGAAACTTTCTATTCTCCGTCTCCCTCTTTTTCCTCTCTCTCTCTCTCCCTCATCATGGCGCATAACTCGGAATGGGTGTCAGTGAGAAAGTGTTGCCTCTGCCGTATCAGGTAACAAGGGATGTTGCAGCCATCCAGCCACTACAACCAGCCCAGACAGTGAGCCTGGAGGCTGCCAGCTGCCAAGCCCTCAGTCACCGCATCCACCCGCAGTGATGCATCCTGAGGAGACTGGATGAAAAAGCACAAGGATACTGGCCCCAGATAGCTGAGGTGCATATCAAAGGAATGATTTCAGTGAGCTCAGACTCTTGCATCTTCCCGCATATAGAAGAGCGCTAAATTCTTTAACTTGAGATGTCTGGTTTTCTTTAATTAACAGGAATCTTTTGATGTTCTGACTACCTGGTCTTTGTTGCAAAACCTCCTGTATATCCTGGCTCCTTCCGTACCTCTTCAGAGCAGTCCCTTAGAGCTATCTTAAGTTCTCAGTTTTGTCTGCTGAATAAAACATAACTCTCAGTTTTTACGTTGTGCTTTTTTTTTTCAGTTGACTTGAGGGAAGAGGAGTAAAGGAAAAGAGGAATGTGGTATTTGGGACATGGCTTCATATAGCATTTCATTCTACAAGCAGAATTTATGTTGTTGGACTGACTACTGTTTGAAATGAGATGCAGTAGCACTAGACTTTGGGTAGTGTTATTAAATTTCAACTCACAATTCACAATCACCTACCGCTGTGTTAGGCACGTTGGAGAATTTAAGAGCAATAAAACAATGTCCGTCTGCCCTCTATCCCTATAAATGAGCTAGGCAGGAGTGTGTAATTCATCAAACAAAAATGTCTATTTTATAATTTATTAAGCTAGTAAGAGTTTTTGTGAATAAACAAGGCCAGAATTAAATCATTTAAAATGAATTTTCTACTAGATTGAAACATTGTACTGTGAAATAAATTTTGAATTTTGGGAAAAGTTTGATTTCTAATAAATGGCAGTACTTCCCCCTTCTCTTTCATTACTGTTTTTCTTTCCTGTGGCTTTTCGTTTCGAATTACTAAAACGTCATGATTTACTTCCTCTTTACTTTGATGTAGTAAAAGAAAATAACTGAAAGTGCCAAGAACCTAGAGAATCAAGCAGTCCAGAGTTGGACAGAAGGTGCTAATTGCTTTGCTTGTCAGAGTGGTAGTTTCCAACAGAAGGATTCATGGGGTTAATTTGAATTTCTTGCCTTCTTACGCCTGTAAGACAGCCACATTGTTAGGCACCTGTTTCTAGCGGTACATACTTGCCTTGAAATCGCTCTTTCCATGGTAATAGACTAAATGGCTGCTCAGCCTTGAGAATAAACAAGCCTCCTTAATCACTTAACTCCCTCCTGGGGAGAGACTTCTGGAAAGGTTCATTTTGTGTCACAGCTAGGGACAACATTCATAATGGGCCAGAACAACACCAATTTTTTTTTTTTTTGGACCGTGCGGCATGTGGGATCTTACTTCCCCAACCAGGGTTCAAACCCACGCCCCCTGCATTGGAAGGGTGGCCTCTTAACCACTGGACCTCCAGGGAAGTCCCTACACCAAATATATATATATATATTTAAATAAATTTATTTATTTATTTTTGGGTGTGTTGGGTCTTCGTTTCTGTGCGAGGGCTTTCTCTAGTTGCGGCGAGCGGGGGCTACTCTTCATTGCGGTGCGTGAGCCTCTCACTGTCGCGGCCTCTCCTGTTGCGGAGCACAGGCTCCAGATGTGCAAGCTCAGTAGTTGTGACTCACGGGCCTACTTGCTCCGCGGCACGTGGGATCTTCCCAAACCAGGGCTCGAACCTGTGTCCCCTGCATTGGCAGGTAGATTCTCAACCACTGCGCCACCAGGGAAGCCCACCAAATATTTTTAAAGGAGACTGATTAGGGGATGAGCAAGAGGAACTTTAGCTGCAAGTTGTAGAAATAGAATTTTAGAGGTGGGAATAATAGTGTAAAGGTTTTTATTCCTCCATTTCCATAACTTTTATAAGTAAAAATTCTCTGGCTTTAAAGCTGTGGCCAACAAATTGAACTCAGGCGGGGATTATGGCAACTGGATGTTAATGCCCATGGCTATCACTTTCATTTCCAAATGTTTGTTTTCTTCATCCTGTGCCAGAGTAGAAGGGAGTATTTGCAGACAAAGGTTCCTGAATAACTGTCAAAATGTGTTCACTCACTTATTTATTCCTTCATTTATATGTCCGGTCAGGCTTCTTCGGAATATTCACTTGGTGTCAAGTACTCTATTAGTCAATACTTTGCCTTCAGCACACTTTCTAGCTTTGTGAACTGAACTGGGGTGCAGTGAGGTGAGGTGGTCAAGGGTGATGATGAAAGAAGAGAAGAAATAGTTTCAAGGACGAGTATGACATTTGGTACAAGGAAATATTCTCAGTATATTCTGCTAGAGACAATAGATAATAGAAATTGCTGAATAACATTTAGACATATCTACATTTTTGAAGGACAACTGTTGAGTCTCTGTTAATAATAACTCCAATTTAAATATTTTGTTTGGGTTTCATTTCATTGTATAATAATAGCTAAATTAATTTGTATTGTTTTTAAAAGCTGTATATTGATTTCAACATTATGGATTCAGCCTCGGGATGTCTCAATTATTGTATATACAAGCTATTTTAACACTGATTAAACTCTGCCAGAGGTTACTCTCCAACAATCTGTAGGACTTTCCATATTAACCAGAAAAATAACCAAATGTAGTGTTAAATTGGTTAAACAAGGGACCATTCTACTGCGGAAGCGCTAATGCCATGGTGGCTTACATAAGCAAAACAAAATCTAAGCCTGCAGATGCCTCAAGGTTACAAAATCAAAAAGCTAAAGACAACAATCCCAATCAGCCAACTAGGCTTTAAGCTACAGGCAATCAAATAATTTCCTTTTTTTATTTCTGTACTTTATATAAGTCTTTCCCTTGGCTCCTGTCTGCCGAGTACTCTTAACAATTTTCCATTTGGTGCTGCCTCATTTGAGTCAATTTTTGCTCAAACTCTTAACATTTAAAGACATGGGGAGGGGGATGCGTAAGCTGGGTCGAAGTGAGAGAGTAGCATTGACATATATACACTACCAAGTGTAAAATAGATAGCTAGTGGGAAGCAGCCACATAGCACAGGGAGATCAGCTTGGTGCTTTGTGACCACCTAGAGGGGTGGGATAGGAAGGGTGGGAGGGAGATGCAAGAGGGAGGCGATATGGGGATATATGTATACGTATAGCTGATTCACTTTGTTATACAACAGAAACTAATACACCACTGTAGAGCAATTATACCTCAATAAAGATGTTAAAAAATAAATAAATTAATTAATTTTTAAAAAAAGGAATGAATGAGATTTGATTAAATTAAAAAAATAATTAAAAAAATATGCCTCAGTTTATCTTTTAACAGTTTGTCTGTGGCTACTTCATTCATCTTTAACAAATAATAATTGAACATCTGTGATATGCCAGAAACATTCAGAGATGAATGAAATTGAATTCCTGATGGAAATATACACAAGATACACTATAAAGTTAAACCTATGTAGGAACAAGTAGTTAATTGTTCTTAACTCTGGAGAATAGCAAATCACCTCAAATCATTTCACTTCTCTGGAAATTTCCTTTCCCAAACAGAGGATGAGTTCCTACAGTTTTATAATGGGCAGGAGGTGGACATCAGTGCCAAGGAGAGCCAAAGCAGTGCCTGACTGAACCCCTTTAGAGCTATCTAATGGGGATTTGTAACTGGGAAACAGAAATGCAGATGAGTTGATAAATTTGCTGGAGCTGGCAGAGTGTGGCTGTGTCTGGGTCATGGGTGTGAAGAAGCAGGGAGTGGAGGAAGAGAGAGAGTTTATTTCCTGATCGCTTTCCAATTCTAAGATTCAGCTATGTGATTCTGAGTGTACTTTCTGCCTTTGAGGCCCTTGAGATACCTCGGATACATATTTTTTCTTTTTAAATAAAGAACCTCTCAATACTTATCCAGGTTGAGTGGAATTCTTGGCAAACCTTCACAGAGTTCACACATTTACTCTTTTTGAAAAACTCCCACTGCTCTAAGGTAGCATCTCCTAAGGTTGATATGTGGTATCTATTCAAATATGGCTGGTTTTGACCCTCTCCAAATAGAAACACATTTGTGGTTTCAACATATTTTAAGACTGTTATTTCTAAGCAAAAATTTTTAGAAAGACTTCAAAGTTTTCACATGTCCTGGACAGAACTTCTAAAGAAACAACATTTTCATTGCCAAATATAAGTGAATCAGAAATGACATTATTTCCCCCTGAAAAATGCCAGGGAATATTTTCTCCCTATATGGTTGTCCATATAATGCTTTAACATATTTCTGAATCTTACCCTGAGTATTCAGTCTGCAACTTTATCTTTTATCTGCAGTAATCTATAATTTTTTTTTTTACCTCGCATAAGTAAAATGTCAAACCATTCCTCTCTGATGTTTGCAAATGTATAATTGAATAAACCCGTTAAGTCATAAGTACTTGAAAATATCTTAAAAAGATCCATAAATATCATTTAGAATTGTTTTTTACTAGTATAGAAACATTGTGAGAAAACAAAACTGTAGAAGACATATTAGTCTACTGAAAAAAATGTATTTAAATGAACCAAAGTAAACTTCTATTAACAAGATAAGTTTGTGTACTTCTCAGAGTTCTATTTTTTCTAAAAAGGAGAACTCTTAAACTTGGAACATTCATCAATTTAAAGATTAAAAACAGCTGAAATTAGAATTTGATATATGATTCACTCAGCCTGCTGTACTGTAACTCACTTCGATACATACAAGTTTATTATGACAGTTGGTTTATTTCTGATGAATGTTGCTATGAAAATTTCTCAATAACCACAATAACCCCCCTAAACTCTCTTTTAAAAAAAATAATTAACTAATTATATTTTGGCTGCATTGGGTCTTCGTTGCCGTGCGTGGGCTTTCTCTAGTTGCTGCAAGCGGGGGCTACTCTTAGTTGCGGTGCGCAGGCTTCTCATTGTGGTGGCGTCTCGTTGTGGAGCGCGAGCTCTGGACACGCAGGCTCAGTAGCTGTGGATTGCGGTCTCTAGAGCGCAGGATCAGTAGTTGTGGCGCATGGGCTTAGTTGCTCAGCGGCATGTGGGATCTTCCAGGACCAGGGCTCAAACCCGTGTCCCCTGCACTGGCAGGTGGATTCCTAACCACTGTGCCACCAAAGAAGTCCCCCCCGAACTCTTAAAAAGCAAATGACTGTAATTTTATTCAAAGGAAAAATTATTCAATTACTCTGAGGTCCACATATTTTATTTACACTTCATTTTCTACAGTTATCCCTCTTGATTCATATTAGAGTTACCCAGAAATCACCTGGGTTCATCTTTGTTAAAAAAAAAAAAAGTGAAAACATAGCAGATGCATTATAGTAATTATATGACAATTTCTGCTGCAGGCAAACAGCATCTTTCAGGCATTTTAATTAAGCCAGTGGTGTTTCAGCAGGCTAACAAATATTCTCCATTCGATCTTCACAAAATACATATTATAACATACATAATCATGAATAATGTAGTAAAATGCTTTACATTTTGAGAAAACAACTCTGTTCATATAATCTTATTTTATTTATTTTATTTATTTATTTTTTTTTGCGGTACGCGGGCCTCTCACTGTTGTGGCCTCTCCCGTTGCGGAGCACAGGCTCCAGACATGCAGGCCCAGCGGCCATGGCTCACAGGCCCAGCCGCTCTGCGGCATGTGGGATCTTCCTGGACCGGGGCACGAACCCGTGTCCCCTGCATTGGCAGGCGGACTCTCAACCACTGCGCCACCAGGGAAGCCCTATTTATTTTATTATTTATTTATTTATTTTTTTGCGGTACGCGGGCCTCTCACTGTTGTGGCCTCTCTCGTTGCGGAGCACAGGCTCCGGACGCGAGGCTCCGCGGCCATGGCTCACGGGCCTAGCCACTCCTCGGCATGTGGGATCTTCCTGGACCGGGGCACGAACCCGTGTCCCCTGAATTGGCAGGCGGACTCTCAACCAGTGTGCCACCAGGGAAGCCCTATAATCTTATTTTAAATGGTAAATTTCTACTTTTCAAATAAACTCAGGAATAACTATGTATAATTTAAAGAAGACAGGAGAGGCCAGTTATTTTGAGAAGAGATGGATTTGGGTGCAGGCTTCCACTAGATTCAGTTTTCATGGATTTATTTTTTTATTTTGCAAGAATAAATCAGTAGAATATTTATGAAATCAAAATTTTTTCTTAATGATAAATTCTTTATAGTGTCAAATTTTATTGCAGTTGTCTATAAGGACTAAATTATTAATTTTTAGTTAGCAATAAAATGTCAATAAATATTTTAGTAAGAATAGAAGTTATAACTGGCTTTGTTCTGATAACTGTAATAGCCACTAATCTTAATTTCTAGATTTTGAGTAGCCCGACTTTTGGTTTATTTTGGCATTCTTTTATTATTTTTTCACTTCACATTTTACTATCTTCTATGATAACATTCTTTTAGAGGTGTCTTTCTATAGGAGGGTCTTCTATATGCAAAGTAATTCCTTCCATTAACATTCACTTTTCCCTTGGTACTGAACAGTTATGAATCATTTTGGTTGCAAAGGTAGAATAAAGAAGGGACAAGATATTGGAAGAGAGAAAAGGAAAGGAGTGGAAAAATAAAGGAGATAAAATGGGAACAGGTGAAGAATTTTATTTAACAGAAGGAGGTATAAGTAAAAACATTAACTTTGGAGAAAATGAATGGATGGAATGAATGAATGAGTAGATAAGTATTAAAAAGATAGCATAGGATAAAGCAAATATCTTATGTTATTCATTTTAGTTAAAGGAAATATAATCTCATGAGTAAAAAGAAGTTAAATTCTCCTGGAAGATATTAATGTCAAAATATCTATTCAGGCTTGTCATACTTTAGATAAAAGCATAATCTTGCACCATGAAAATATTCTGATATCTTTCTTTTGTAAACAGTTTTCTGGGACAGGAAACTCCATCAACTTCGTGTTTCAATTACAAACCAAATTAAAATTATTTTAGAATAAAAATGGGATGCATCTTCACTTAGAGGCCAGATGTCTTATTAAATATAATTTCCTCTGTTGGCTGCTTTATATTAGGGGCCTATTTAAGACAAGAACAGCTTCTGTGAAATATAATTATCCCCCTTGTGTGGCTTTCATGGTCATGGAGGCTGGAATATGAAAGTAATTGACAAACAAATCTGCAAAGCAGTTTTTTTTTTTCCTAAAGCAGTTGCTTAAATCCAATCAGCTATCATTTTCATTGGCTATTCCAGAACCTTGTATTGTGTAGATTATGTTGGATTGATTGATAGATATGCCCATTCAGAGTTTCCTGTTATGGCTTTTAGAAAAGTGTCTCATTGCTCTATCCAACTTTCAGCCATCAAATACTTATTTGGTGGAGAATTTAAATGTTTTACAATTTTCTTAGTCTCATATTTAAAATGGATGCAGTACCATTAAAGTCAGAAGCATAAGCTACATGTTTGGGGGTTAGAGTTCTTTTTGTTTCTTTCTAATGTGCACATTCTGGTTAAAGAATGACTTCTTTCGCTTATTGATTATTCTGATTTTACTGTTTCCCCTCTTTTTTAAAAAAAATCTTAAAACATGTATCTCCCAGTGGGTGGTATTTACTGTCTTTTTTCTGTTGCTTATGACTAATGAAGTTGGAAATTATTGGCAATGGGAAAACCTTGGCAGTAAGTGACTGCCTGCTTATTAAAGCTTACTCAGGTACTCTCTGCATTATCCAGTGAATAGAAGCATGGAATCCAGAAGCTGACTGGTTAGCTGGTCCAACAACCTGTCTAATGCTCTTGGTCTAGGGGTTCATACACATCATATCTGGACACTGGCACAGGTGAGGAGCCCATTCCTCGTTTGGACCACTCTGTCAGACAATTCTTCATTAGATTGTGCTGAAGTCTTCCTGAAGCTTCCATTTATTGATCACAATTCTACCTAATAGCAACATATAGAAACTTCCTTCCACTTCTCACATAACAACCCATCAGCTGTTTTGCCCATTTGAGTCTTTTCTTTCCCAGTTGTTTCACTTGTATTTCATAGGCGTCCCCTGACCAGCCTGGTCAATCAGAAACTCTAATCCGATCTCTGTTAGAAAGTTGATATGACTTGAGTTCTGTTGCTGTTTTTTTTTTTAAATTTATTTATTTTTGTGTGTGTTAGGTCTTCGTTGCTGCGCGCAGGCTTTCTCTAGTTGCAGCGAGCAGGGGCTACTCTTCGTTGTGGCGTGCGGGCTTCTCATTGCGGTGGCTTCTCTTGTTGCATAGCACAGGCTCTAGGTGCGCGGGCTTTAGTAGTTGTGGCTCACGGGCTCAGTTGCTCCATGGCATGTGGGATCTTCCCGGACCAGGGCTCGAACCAGTGTCGCCTGCATTGGCAGGCGGATTCTTAACCACTGTACCACCAGGGAAGCCCTCTGTTGCTGTTTTTATCAAGACATTTTGAAAACTATTCTAACTTTTTAAACAACTATTTATTTTTCTATTTAATAAGACCTCTTTAAAATCTATTTTATATTATGAAATATTCAAAATGCAAAAAAGTAAAAGTACCTGGTTTTCAAATAAAAAAAGCAAATCCAGACTTAGTAGAGAAAGACTTTATTAGAGGGGATTATTGCATGTTGGGGAAAGGGACTATTGCAGTTAGGTAGAACACTTTGACCATAAGATCTGCAAGCATCTCAAGCATTATGCAAAAAGGGATTTTCTTTAATAGAAAGAGTAACAAGGCTAGAGAGAGTGGTGTAGGGAATTGTGATGAAAGGGTAGCAAGATGGGATAATAGATTAGAGAATGTTCTACCCTAAGGCCAGTCTATTCTCCACAGGGCTTATAAAGGAGGATCTGTCTGCTGACCAGAGAGACCTGGGGGTAGGAGAGAAGTTAACCATAGCTTAACAAGCACTTTGTCCCGACAAATCGGTAGGGACAAGCAGTTCAGCTAATCATACATGAGGCAAAGAATGGGAATTTGGTCTGTACCTGGTCATGCTTAAGGTAAACAAGGGTGTTATCCATGAATCTTATCTAATTTACATGGGGACTAGTGGTTCTTTGCAGTAAGCCATTTTCCGGAACACAAAAGAGTGAGTGGGGGGATTTCTTTAAACATTGCTGTTTTACAGGATCTCAGGGCTCTAATAAAGCTCAACGTTGTTACTATTCACCACTCGACTTCACAAATGTCAACATTTTGGGTCATATTTGCTCCAAAAACATTTTTTAAAGAAATACATACTACAGATGTATTGAACCTATGCAACCTGTTTCATTTCCTTATTTTTCTCCCCAGAGTTAACCAGTACACCGAGATACATATATATCTCTTTTATAGACTTTGCTGCTTATATATGATCCATCAAACACACATACACACACACACACACAGAGTATTGTTTGATGTGCTCTCAGTTTACTAAATGGTATCATACAATATATCCATACGTATCTATCTCTAACATATTCTCTATCTCTATCGCTCTATCTATATCTATATCTCACTTTTTTTCACTCAATTTTTTTGTGTGTATCTTTGAACTTGCGTCCATGTAAAAACGTTTTTTTAGGGTGTATACCTGGACGTGGAGTTTCTGAAACTTTACTAGATACCGACAAATTTTTCTCTAAAGCAGTTCTACAAATTTGTACCCACCTTTCTCTAGCAGTCTATGACAACTCCTTGTACTCCACATTCGTATAGTATTTTGTAGTGTCAGAATAAAATTCTTGCCATATTGTTAAGCATGAACTGTTATATCTTTTTGTGTTAATTTTTAGTTCCTGATTAGTAATGAGGTTGGGTTTATTTTTATGTTTATAGATCATTTGGTTGTTAATTTTTGCAATATAGCTATTTGTATTCTTTGCCCACTTTCCTCAAGTTGTTTTTCTTTTCTTATTGATTTGTAGATATTCTTCATGATTTTTTTTTTTTTTTTTTTTTGGTACACGGGCCTCTCACTGTTGTGGCCTCTCCCATTGCAGAGCACAGGCTCCGGACGCGCAGGCTCAGCGGCCATGGCTCACGGACCTAGCCGCTCCGCGGCATGTGGGATTTTCCCGGGCCGGGGCACGAACCTGTGTCCCCTGCATCGGCAGGCGGACTCTCAACCACTGCGCCACCAGGGAAGCCCCTCTTCATGGTTTTTATATACCAATTTCTTTGTTGATCATATACATCAAAAAGACCTGTACCTAATCTGTTTGCTTTCATAGTTTTTATATTTGAATGTAGCTAAGTGTTTCAGTTAGCTTAAGGTAGATCATGCCATGGTAACAGAACTTCCAAATCTCAGGGTTTACAGCAACAGAAGTTTATTTTTTACTCACATTCACACGGGTTGACAGGCCCTGCTCCACATATTTTTCACTCCAGGGATCATAGCTGAAGATGCAGCTCTTATCTTAGACATGCCAGTGTTGTAGCAGAGAGAAGAGAGGGATTTCAGACCCACAGGAAGGCTCATAAAGCTTCTGTTTGCAAGTGGCACATATCACTTTATACCCACATTTTATTGGCCAAAGCAAGTGACATGAGGTGAGAGTATATAATCTCCCATAGGTGAAACAGGTAGGGAAGGGTAGCAAATCTGCTCAGAGTGATACAGTCTGCCGCGCCCCATTCCCCAATCCCTTTCTCTGTGGTTTGTGCTTTTCATGCCCTGTTGAAAGAATTCCCTACCTAATGTCATAAAAATATTCTCCTATGTAGTCTTTGGAAGACTTGATTTTTACATTTGTGTTTTTGATCTATCTGGAATTTATTTGGGGTATGGTGTGAGATAGATGTCTAAGTTTAGTTTATTTTTATGGATAATCAAATATGCCTACCAGCATTCATCAGCCATTCTGTCCCTTTTCCTCTGATATTTTTAATGTGATCTGTGCCATATATCCAGTTCCCAGGTATATGCGTTCTCTTTCCGGTGTCTCCAAATAGGTTCTATTTGTCTATTTGTGTATGCCTATGCTAATTACTCTTTTTCTGTCAGTCTTTCTCCATATATATGTATATATATATACATATATTAAAAATATATGTATATATATAAATATATTAAAATATATATATATATAAATTTAGAAATATATCCAAACATGGTTCAGCCATGGGGCTTTACTTACTCAAGGAAGACTTTCTCCATGTCAGGTGGAGTTTTTTTTACCACTTAGGTTTCCTGTCTTGGAGACAGACTGTTCCAGGACTTGGTTTTCTTGCCTTCTTTCCTGGCCCTACCCTCCAGATCCATGACATTGGCTGCTTTTGTCACATCTCTGGCTTTGAGTTCCTGCTTCATTTCTGACACTTGAGATTTACCTTTCTAATTTATTATTATTTCTCAGCTTTGTAAACTACTTTGGGGGTTATATTTTATCCAGCATTTTGTTATTTTGGTAACATGAGGGGAGTCTATACAGCTCAGTCTGTCCTGTTGCTGAAACCCATAGGAGACTTTTTAAAAGTTGAAAATCTACAATATTCAAATGAGGGAAGATCTAATGGTAGATTGAATAATAACTTGGTTGACAAAAGAAATATATTATGGATCACAAGCCTTCCCAGGGAGTCTCAAATTATGTATTGAAGCACTGAGCTTTTAAAATTAATTAAAAAGCTATCTGTTACGCAAGCCATTCTGATAGCCAAGCTTAGCTTATAGGAAATTCTCTGACTTTGTTCCTTGCTATAGTGTGTCGAATTTAATGTCTCTGCCAATTATCTCTATTTTCAATAAATATCAGAAGCACACTGAAAGAAGCTTTCAGATTTCAGTGTGTGTATTTGTGTGTGTGTGTGTGTACATGCGCATGTGCATGAGAGTGTGTGCAGAAGGGAAGGAGAAAGTGGGAATTAGAGAGGGAAAGGAAAGAAGGAGGAAAAATTTTCTTTGTTCCTTCCCTCTCCCCACAGCTACTTTCCTGCCTGCAACAATTTCTCTCCCCTGCAAGCTTAGAGTGAAAGTGAATGTTATGTGTAACCCAAGTGTCTGGTGCCTGTATAGGCTCTAATCGCGTAACAGAAAGATCTTATTACCCACCCTTCTCAAACGAGGATCACCTTGCTCTCGTATATTTGGGCTGC
The DNA here is from genome assembly GCF_949752795.1 of Hyperoodon ampullatus. Lineage (NCBI taxonomy): Eukaryota > Metazoa > Chordata > Mammalia > Artiodactyla > Ziphiidae > Hyperoodon > Hyperoodon ampullatus. The sequence continues at coordinate 36,613,240 of NC_136914.1, forward strand.
ATCTTAGTCATTCCTGGTTCTGCCTGTTCTCTGTTACTGCTTAGTTCCTAACCATGGTTTTGTTCTGCCTTTGGCCCCTGCATGCCATGCTCTAGCACTTGACTTAATAATACAATGCATACGTGTGTAGATTCTGGAGACAGATGATCTGGTGTCAAATCCTGGCTTGACACTTATCAGCTGTAGGATCTTGGGTCTCTGACTTAATCTTTCTGTATTTCAGTCTTCTCACCTATAAAATGGGTATAAAATGTATAGCTACCTCCTGGGGTTGTCGTGAGGGTTATATAGTAAGTGACTTGTCCAATACCCTCAGATTTTGTTTCCATTTTTGTGCACACATGTTCCAGATGAGCTGTCACTCCCAAGCTAGCACTGGGTGTCTTTATTGTCAACTGCCCTTGGCTGTCAGAACCTGCTTTGTAAATTTCCAAAAGTACTTGGAAATTTGTTTGTGTTCCCCCACCCCAGCCTTTTAATCAATGACTGACACTTGTAGAGTGTAAGTAACTCCATCATCCTTGCCCCCTAACCATCAGACACACTGGGTGACATAACTCTGAGGTATGTTTTACATCAGAGCTGCTGTGGGATTGAGTTATCCTCCCTCTGACATGGCTCACATCTTTGCTTGGTCTCCTTCACTTTCTGGTCCCACTTCACCACTGCCACTTCTCCTGAAAACACTTTTATTAAATCACTTGCACACAAATCCTTGCCTCAGAGTCTGGTTCAGGGGAAGTCAACTTAAAGCAGTTTATTTGACTTACTACCTACATAGGGTGCTTTGCACATAGGATGTCACATAAGTGTTAGCTTTATTCTTCATGCTATTACTATGCTGGTCTAATGCAGGATGGTTTGGTGAAGGTCCCCTTTTCCTCACTGCCTTATCCCTAGAATACATATCTTATTATACTTAGTAATTCACAAGAGGACTGCTAAGATTATGCAAGGCTGTTATGTACCAGCTTTCCAGAAGGTTTGGGAATAACAGTAGAGGACATAAAAAGTTAAAACTGGATGATGAACACAACTTATTTGTTAAGAGGACTCTACAAATAAATAGAGTCTGGCCTTGCCTTCTTCACCAGTGGTCTATATTTCTCTCTGATCCTGAGCGGGGGGGCAAGCTCCTTTAAGTCTTTGTGATGTAAAGCCCCATCCTCTTCAGAAAACTCTGTCTACTCACAGGATCTTTAAACTGTGACTTTGCATATGATCCTTTTTTTTGAGTGACTGATATATGAATAATATACCAGGATTTATATCCATATAACATGTGAATAATATACCAGTATTTACATCCATATAACATGTCAGACACTAATTTTGTAGCCTTTTACAGTATTGGGAGAAGAAAAAGAAAAAAACTTTTAATGAAAAAAAAACCAGTTTCGAATTCAAGGACTGCAAGCATTAAAAGGGTTTGGTCAGCCAATGTATTGTTTTGTAAGCCAACATTTTAATGTTCTTTTTGAAAGAGATGGAACAGTTTGTTTTAAGGCGTGAGAGAGTAAATGTCAAGTCTGAACCCATATGCTGGATTGTAAGTGTTCAAATAGCTGTGTTATGTGAAATTCTAGAAAATTGGGTTTGCCATGGAAATGTTATTATAGCTGTAACCATGGGTAAGCTATTGTGGTTTTGTTTCTGACCATAAAAAAAGCACTGAAATTTATACCCCAGGGGTAACTGAAGAGGCAAAGATAAATGAAGCATGTCAGTTATTCTAAAATAAGACTCTGTTTCCGCCCCCCATTGTCAGTTATAAATTAATATAGCACTTTAATTTTCAAATAGACTCTTGCACTTATAAGAGATTACAATTTAGACAAGTTCTGAATGCTGATGAATAATATTTAGCTTAGGTTTTGAAGTATGTGGTATGAAGGAGTTATGTCAAAGTTTTGAGCTTTGGAGCATCTGGGGTTATTCTGTAATTCCTTACAGAATGGTAAATTTAGAGAGAGAATGAAACTATGCTCTACTGATTTTTCACTCAGAACTAACCTCACCATAAATTTGCTAAACTATAAGAGATATTTACTGTTTGTAGTTGTACTGTTTGGGGACAGGACTTGACATAGTGTATTAGTTTTCTATTGCTGCTGTAACAAATTACCACAAACATAGAGGCTTAAAACATCATTTATTGTCTCACAGTTTCCATAGATTAGGAGTTCAGCTACAATTTAGCTAAGTCCTTTTCTCAGGGCTTCACAGGATTGCAAAGTGCCAGCTGGGCTGCATTTCTTTCTGAAACTCAGGGTCCTTTTTCAAGCTCCTGTGATTGTTGGCAGAATTCAGGTCTCTGAGACGATAGGACTGAGGACCTCATTTTCTTGCTGGCAATTAGCCAGGGTAATTTTAGCTCCTAGAGGTCTCACATAGTGTTTGGCACGTGGCCTTCTTACAACATGACTGCATACCTCTTCAAGGCCGGCAGGAGAATCTCTTCCTCCAGTCTGAAAGACATTCTTATATAATGTAACATAATCACAGGAGTGGCTATACTATCATTTTTGCCATATAATGTAACCTAACCAAGGGATTCATTATCCTATTACCCTTGATGTATTCTGTTGACTAAGAAGCAGGTCATAGTTTCTTCTGCACTGAAGGGGATTATGTAAAGGCATGCATTACTCATTGGAGGTCATGTTAGGGAGAGCCCACTGTTCTTGGTATACCCAAAGCTATGTAAATAGGTCATATATCACATTAAAGTTGAACTAGTGTCTGGTAGTTTTCCCATTTCATGTCATAGTATGGTAAATTAAGATATAATTTAAAAATTATTACATTATGGAAACACATGAGTCACTGAAATCACTGATGTCTTTTTTTTTTTTTTTTTTTTTTTCGGTACGCGGGCCTCTCACTGTTGTGGCCTCTCCCGTTGCGGAGCACAGGCTCCAGACATGCAGGCTTAGCAGCCATGGCTCACGGGCCCAGCCGCTCTGCGGCATGTGGGATCTTCCCAGACGGGGGCACAAACCCATGTCCCTTGCATCGACAGGCGGACTCTCAACCACTGCGCCACCAGGGAAGCCCCACTGATGGTCTTGAATAAAGCATTCTTTGTCTTAAATTTGTTTTCTAAGTTCATAAAATAAATAAGAGGTATATGTTACCCTCATGACCGTGATGACATTTGTACTTTTGATTAATACTTCTTGGTCAGCCCAGAGCTTCAGAAGTTTTTGATGGATTACAGGGGTAGAAAAATCTCATAGAGGATTAGATCTGGCAATAACAAAATGATACTCCAAGAACAATAAACAACAGCCAGTTAGAAGATGCAATACAAAGACGCTCATTTATAATAGTGATAAAAGGTGAAATACCTAGAAATAAAATGAACAAAAATTCACAAGATCTACATGAAAAAAATTAAAATATTACTAAAGAACACAAATAAGACTGGGGCAAATGTTGAGGCATATCATGTTCATGGAAAGGAAGATTTAATATTATAAAGCTGATATTTCTCCCTTAGTTAATCTATAAATCTAAGCTAAAATACTAACAGAATTTTTGTTTTGTTTTGTCTTAACTACACAAGTTTACTCTGAAATTCATATGGAAAAATGATCAAGAAACTGTAGCGTGGAAAATTCTAGCTACACTAAAAGAGAAAGAGATGATTTAGGCAGGACTTGCCAATCACATATTAATATGTATATGCTACAATAAAGCTACATTATTTAAGTGTAGTACTAGTATATGAATAGAAAGAATACAAAGTTGTGAAATAGACTCAAATATATATGGAATTTTAATGTAAAAGTGGTATTTCGAATCAATGGAGAAAAGATGCTTTATTCATTAAATTCTCATGGGACAATTGGATAGCTTTTTGAAAGAAAGCATAAAGCATGACCCCTATCTCCCCCCTACCCCCAAGTAAATCCAGATGGGTCAAAGGCATAAATATTAAAATATTAGAATAATTATGTAGCAGAGGAATTGTGCAAGATGGTTTTATAAACTTGGTGTTTGGAAGGCCTTTCTACAAATGACACAACCCTTCTGAAATCCATTACAATGATTTAATTTACTTTCATAAAAATAAATATAAATAAAAAATATTGTAAACATAGAAAAGTTATAAAACTGGAAAAATATTTGAAATATACTATATAAAAATACTGTTTTTAATATGTAAAATAGCTTATAAATCAATAAAGAAAAAGACTGTGGGCTAACAGCAAAGTGAGGAAATTTTACTAAGAAAGGAAATAAAAATGACTCAAACAGATAAAACATTTCACTCAAGATAAAGACAAATATATAACCATAATAATATACCACTTATTTTCACTATATTAAGTTGACAAAGAAAAGTTTGATAATACATGGTTAGCCAGACATAGGGAAATTTATTCTCTTACATTACTGGTGAGAGTGTAATTTTTAAAAATAAATGGGAGTGATTTCTTTGTCTTTGACAGAGGACTTTATTTATTTAATATTTATTTTATTTATTTATTTTCTTGGTTGTGCCGGGTCTTAGTTGCAGCATGTGTGATCTTTCTTTGTGGTGCGTGGGCTTCTCTCTAGTTGTGAGGCATGGACTCCAGGGCGCTTGGGCTCTGTAGTTTGTGGCATGTAGGCCCTCTCGATGAAGCACATGAGCTCAGTAGTTTTGGCGTGTGGGCTTAGTTGCCCAGCGGCATGTGGGATCTTGGTTCCCTGACCAGGGATCAAATCTGTGTCCCCTGCATTGGAAGGCAGATTCTTTACCACTGGACCAGCAGGAAAGTCCTGTGAGAGTGTAATTTGATACAGACTCTTTGGAGGATAACTTAACAATATCTATCTAACTGAGAAATTCAGATAGCCTTTGATCCTGCTATATATTTTCTATGTATTGATCCTAAAGTATACTCATACATGAGCAAAATGAATGTGTATAGATATTCATGATAGTATCGTTTATAATAGAAACATTTGGAAGTGACCTAAATGGCCTTTCATAGAATGTTTAAATAAAATACAGTTCGTGAGGATAATAAGAGCTTTCTTTGAATATTAGTGTGTGTCAAGTACTATAGTATGCACTTTACATATACAATCTAACTCTCACAGCAAATATATGAGGTAGGAATAATTATTATCCTCTTTTTAGAGAATGGGAAACTGAGACACAGAGAGGACAACTAACTTGCTCCTAATAAATATAGGAGCTGGGACTCAAACTGAGGCTCTTGAGTTGACATAGTCTTACTAGGCTACCGTTTCTCCCATACCTGTGAAATTCTAATTCTAGGAAGGTTTGAAAAAGAAGGAAGCCACTCTATGTACCGTACTGATATCCTAGACTGTCTAGAAATACAAATATTTGTGTATTTCTAAGATACATATTTTATAAGAAAACTGCAAGGAATGGAATGGTGTAGCATATTATCATTTTGTGGAAAAAAGACTATATTGATAAATGTTTATAAATACATGGTCTGTCTTCACAGATACAAAAAAATTAGCACTAGTGTTTGCATCAGGGGAGAGGAACTAAGTATCTTGGGGAAGAGAGGAAGGAAGACAATTTATTGTTTATGTTTATCATTTTGTGTATTTTGAATTTTATGCTATGCACACATACTACTTATTAAAGAAAAATAAAATAAATAATAATAACAAAAGCAGTAAACACAGGAAAGAGTAATTCAGAAGCCTGGTTTATATAGCATGTTGTTGTAAGTATCTTACTTCCACTTATAAGGACAGTTTATGTTATAAAAATTTAACATTCACCATAAATAAGTGGAAAGATGAGTTCTAAGAACTGAGAAGAGATATTTAGTTATAACACATAGAACCAACAAAGGATTATTATCTAAGACATATAAAGGAATCTTACACTTCAGTAAGAAAAAGAAAAACAAATAGAAAAAATGAACAAAGATATGAACAGGTAATTCATAGAAGAGCAAGTTCATGCTAAAGAACACATGAAAAGATGATCAACCGCATTTAATAAATATGGGAAGGCAAATTAAAATGAGGTATATCATTTCACACTCCCAAATTTAAAAATTTGGCAGTAAGAAGTATCAACAAGGATGGAGAACAATAGCAAGAACTGCTGGTGGAGTACAAATTGGTACAGCCACATTGGGGATAGTGTGGTAATGCCTAGCAGAGTGGAAGATGCCCCTAAAGACCATGTGACTCAGCAGTTCCATCCATATCTGCTCAGGGAGAACCATGCAAGGATGTTCACAGTAGCATTTTTTTTAAATAAAAATTTTATTGGATATGTTAGGTAATGTAATTCTCATATATTTTATCTTAGAATTTCTAAAGCATTTGGCAAATAATACCCATGGCATCTATGCAATTGACATTGCTACCATGTTTTTACTTTTTTTAGTGATGGCTCTAGAATTTGCAATGCACATTGACAACCAATCCAAATAACACTGTACCACTTCATGGGTACTGCAAGTACTTTATAATAACCAAGCATGATGGTTAATTTTGTGTCGGCTTGATTGGCCAAGAGGTGGTCAGACTAAACATTTTTTCTGAGTGTGTCTGTGAGGGTGTTTCTGGATGAAATTAATATTTGATTGGTGGCTCAATAAAGTAATTGCCCTCCCCAATACGAGTGGGCATCATTCAATTCGTTGAGTGCTTGAACTGAACAAAAGGCAGAAGAACGAGGAACTCACCCCTTTTTTCCCTGCCTCACTGAATGGGCTAGGACAACTTATTATATTTTCTTCTGCCTTTGACTGGGATTTACACAAGCAACTTCCCTAATTCTCAGGCCTTAAGGACTCAGACTGAATTACACCACTGTTTCTCCTAAGTCTCCAGCTTACAGATAACATCTTGGGATTTCTCAACCTCCATAATTGGATATGCCAATTCCTCATTACACACACACACACACACACACACACACACACACACAAACACACACTACTGGTTCTGTTTCTGGAGAATCCTAATACATCAAGTAATCCTAATTCCTCTCTCCCATCCCTTGTATCATTTCTTTCGTTCATTTCACTTATACATAAGCAATAATCATCAAATATATTGTTGCTATTATTATTTTGAACAAACTGTTATCTGTTAGATCAACTAAGAATAAGAAAAATAAAAGTTTTTATATACCTTCACTTATTCATTCTCTCTAATCTTCTCCCTTTCTTTATGTAGATCTGCGTTTCAGACCTTATATTATTTTCCTTCTCTCTGAAGAACTTTTTTTTTTTTTTTTTTTTTGCAGTACGCGGTATGTGGGCCTCTCACTGTTGTGGCCTCTCCTGTTGCAGAGCACAGGCCCCGGACGTGCAGGCTCAGCGGCCATGGCTCACGGGCCTAGCCGCTCCGTGGCATGTGGGATCTTCCCGGCCGGGGCACGAACCCGTGTCCCCTGCATCGGCAGGCAGACTCTCAACCACTGCGCCACCAGAGAAGCCCCTCTGAAGAAATTTAAAAAAAATTTCTTGCAAAGCAGATCTACTGGCAACAAATTCCCTTAATTTTTGTTTGTCTGAGAAAGTCTTTATTTCGCCTTTACTTTTTTTTTTTGCGTTACGTGGATCTCTCACTGTGGTGGCCTCTCCCATTGCAGAGCACAGGCTCCAGACATGCAGGCTCAGCGGCCATGGCTCATGGGCCTAGCTGCTCTGCGGCATGTGGGATCCTCCCGGACCGGGGCACGAACCCGCGTCACCTGCATCGGCAGGAGGACTCTCAACCACTGCACCACCAGGGAAGCCCTCACCTTTACTTTTGAAGGATAATTTCAGAGGATACAGAATTCTATTTTGGTGTTTTTTTTCTCTCTCAATACTTGAAATATTTCAATCCACTTTCTTCTTGCTTGCATGGTTTCTGAAGAGAAGTCAGAGGTAATTCTTATCTTTGCTCCTCTATAGCTGAGGTGTTTTTTCCCTCTGGCTGCTTTCAAGATTTTTTCTTTTTCTTTTCTTTTTTAAAAAAATTGAGGGCTTCCCTGGTGGCACAGTGGTTGAGAGTCTGCCCCGGTCCGGGAAGATCCCACATGCCGCGGAGCGGCTGGGCCTGTGAGCTGTGGCTGCTGAGCCTGCATGTCCGGAGCCTGTGCTCCGGAGCGGGAGAGGCCACAGCGGTGAGAGGTCTGCGTACCGCAAAAAAAAAAAAAAAAAAATTGAGATATAATTGACATATAACAAGATTTTTTTCAAAAAATATGTTTATTTATTTATTTGGCTGTGCTGGGTCTTAGTTGTGGCATGCGGGATCTTTGTTGCCATGTACAGGATCTTCTTTGCAACATGCGGGCTCTTTTAGTTGCAGCATGTGGGCTCTTAGTTGTGGCATGTGGGATCTAGTTCCCTGACCAAGGATTGAACCTGGGCCCCCTGTGTTGGGAGTGCAGAGTCTTAACCACTGGACCACCAGTGAAGTCCCAAGATTTATTCTTTATCTTTGATTTTCTGCAGTTTGAATATGATATGCTTAGGCATAGTGGGTTTTTTGTTTTTTTGTTTTTTGGCATTTATCTTGCTTGGTGTTTTCTGAACTTCTTGGATCTGTGCTTTGGTGTCAGACATTAATTTGGGGAAATTCTCAGTCATTATTGCTTCAGATATTGCTTTTGTTCCCCTCTCTCTTTGTTTTCCTTCTAGTATTCCATTGTATGTATGTTACACCTTTTGTAGTTGTCCCACAGTACTTGGATATTCTGTTCTGTTTTTTTCAGTATTTTTTTAAAAAATAAATTTGTTTATTTATTTATTTTTTGGCTGTGTTTGGTCTTCGTTGCAGTGTGCAGGCTTTGACGAGTTGCAGCGAGTAGGGGCTACTCTTCATTGCAGTGCATGGGCTTCTCATTGCAGCAGCTTCTCTGTTTCAGAGCACGGACTCTAGGCACGTGGGCTTCAGTAGTTGTGGCACATGCGCTCAGTAGTTGTGGCTCATGGGCTCTAGGGCACAGGCTCAGTAGTTGTGGTATAAGGGCTTAGTTGCTCCTCGGCATGTGGGATCTTCCCGGACCAGGGCTCGAACATGTGTCACCTGCGTTGGCAGGTGGATTCTTAACCACTGCACCACTAAGGAAGTCCCTTTTTCAGTATCTTTATTTTTGCTTTTAGTGTCTACTGACATATCCTTAAGCTCAGAGATACTTTTCATAGCTGTGTCTAGTCTACTAATGAGCCTAGTGAAGACATTATTTTTGTTGTAGTGTTTTTGATTTCTAGTACTTCTTTTTGGTACTTTCTTAGAATTTCCATCTCTGCTTATATTGCTTATCTGTCCTTTCATGTGTCTACTTTTCCCATTAGAGCTCTTAGCACATTAATCATAGTTGTTTTAAATTCATGGTCTGATAATTCCAACTTTCCTGCCATATCTGAATCTGGTTCTGATTCTAGTTCATTCTCTTCAAACTGTGTTTTTTGCATTTTAGTACGCCTTGTAATTTTCTGTTAAAAGCCAGATATGATGTATGGGGTAAAAGGAACTTATGTAAATAGGCCTTTAAGGGTGTGGTGGTAGGGTGTTGGGGGAGGGGACATGTTCTATAGTCCTATGATTTGGTCTCAGTCGTCTAGTGAGTCTGCACCCCTGCTCTGTGAACTTCACAAGGGCTTCTCAGTTTTTTCCCCTGCCTTAGGTGGGGGACAGGATGGCTAAAGGAGGCTGGAGTTGGAGTTGAATGGCTGGAGTTCCTTTCCACCAAGTAGATTAGGCTCTGATAAAACCCCAGTAGTTTAGGGTCTTGTAAAATAGATTCTTGAAGGGCAAGCTTTGTTAAGAACAGAATGCTTGGGGCTTCCCTGGTGGTGCAGTGGTTAAGAATCTGCCTGCCAATGCAGGGGACACGGGTTTGAGCCCTGGTCTGGGAAGATCCCACATGCCACGAAGCAACTAAGCCCATGTGCCACAACTACTGAGCCTGCATTCTAGAGCCTGTGAGCCACAACTAATGAAGCCTGTGTGCCACAACTACTGAAGCCCGCATGCCTAGAGGCTGTGCTCTGCAACAACAGAAGCCATCACAGTGAGAAGCCCATGCACTGCAACGAAGAGTAGCCCCCATTCACCACAACTAGAGAAAGCCCGAGCACAGCTACGAAGACCCAACGCAGCCAAAAATAAATAAATAAATAAATAACCCCAAAACAGAATGCTCTAGTGATTTAAAAATGGTTAGTTTTCTTCTCCCCCCCTGCAAGAAGCACAAGGGGGTTTTTCCTTCATTCTTTACTGTGAGAACTTGGTAGAGGTCCTGATGGTAAAACTCACAAAAGTGTGGGGAACCCGAAGGGAGGCCCCCTGCAATTTTTAACTCTTGGACTTGTCCACACTGAGCCTCCAGCAATTCTTCAATTACAGTTCAGGTTTTCCTACCCAGCACGGGTTCTCATGGAAGTTTCTGCTCATGGATTTCTGCTCTGGTAAATTGTAATTCTCTGTATGCATTTCTCCAATTTTGGGAGCAGCAGTTTGCCCTTTGACCTCACTTCTTTGATGGATCTCAGAAGAGTTGTTGATTTTCAACTTTTTACCTGTTGTTAGGGTGGATTTTCAACTTCCAAGCTCACTGGAAGGACTGACTGAAAATGAGAAGTCTGCTCAGTGGCATTGCTTTTAGTATTGAAAAATTTGAAACATCCTAAATATCTGTCAATAAGAGAAAGAATAATTTGACTGTGGAACATTCATATAATGGACTACTATAATGCAGCTAAATGAATGCATTGGATTTATATGATTTAAAGTGGCTATGTCACAGAAACATAGAGTAAAAAAAGCAAATGCAGAATGATACACAGAAAACAATTCTATATATTGTTTATGAATACATATGTGTGTAATAAAAGTACAGTAATGTAACAGAAAGGTACATAGCTTTAGGATAGTGATTTCTTCTGGGATGCAAGGAGGAATAGATTCACCGAGGAATAAAACAGGGACTTCAGCTATGTGTGTAATATTTTATTTATGAAAAGAACAAAAGATTTAAAGAAAATGCAACAAAAGGTGTTAACACCTGTTAATTATGTGTGACCTTAGGAAAGCTCCTTAACCTCCCAGTACTTTAGTTTTCTTTCTTTGACATAGAGACAGTTGTGAGGGTTGAATTGATTGTATACACATATTTTTAATACATTCAAATTTTTTTTTTTTTTAATGAATATGTTGAAGTCCTAGCTCTTAATTAATTTATTTATTTTTGCTGTGTTGCGTCTTCGTTTCTGTGCGAGGGCTTTCTCTAGTTGTGGCAAGCGGGGGCCACTCTTCATCGCGGTGCGCGGGCCTCACTATCGCGGCCTCTCTTGTTGCGGAGCACAGGCTCCAGACGCGCAGGCTCAGTAGTTGTGACTCACGGGCCTAGTTGCTCCGCGGCATGTGGGATCCTCCCAGACCAGGGCTCAAACCCGTGTCCCCTGCATTAGCAGGCAGATTCTCAACCACTGCGCCACCAGGGAAGCCCCTAATACATTCAAATTTTTATAACAAAAATGTAAAGAAAAGTTACTACGAAAGAAGACTGAAATATTAAGAATTTGGATGAACTTAAAAAATGACATTGTGTGGGTTATTACTGTAACAAGTTCTACCGTATTTGACTCAAATCAGAACAAATATTATCTGTTAGCACTCCTTACTCTAGCTGTCATTTTATTTGAAAAATGCCACTGATGCTTCTGCTTTTGGTGATATACTGATCAAGGGTAAAATGGAAAAACAAAGCATTAGTTTTATTTGTTTTGGAGCAGAGACTGATTTGGTTTCCATCATCATTTCCTGGGGAATGCGAAAAGTTTTGCTGAGGTTGTTTGATTTTTGTCTCCATACTTTAATAACTCACAAGGAGATCTCCTTTTGTGCCCCTAGAATGAAATAAAAATGTTTTCGAGCTCATAGTGGAATTTACTACTGTTCTATTCATTAACAAAATACCAGAAAGCAGCAGGAGAGCCTTCAATGGGGGCAATAGAGGGAACAAGAATCATCCTAGAATATGCTGCTTGTATGTCTTCTTCTTTGTCCTCTATTGTGGGTGGTGTCTCTGATCTGATTGACACCTTGGTCCATGTTTTCTAAATCACTAGAGCTTCATGGAGTATCAGATTACTGTGACTTTCATTGAGACTGCTTTGAAAAGTACAGTGTTTTCGAACGACTTGGAAACTACCTTCTGTTTAGAAAAATGCTTGTGTTCTGGGTGTCAGTAAGGCTGAGATTATTAAAAAAAGGTAAAGAAGATAAAGTTTTCCAGGAATCATCTTTCTAGCTTTAAGTGAAAAGAAATCTACACAACCATATGAGCTATGAAAGCCACAGTTCGAAGCCTGAAATTTCTGTTGTGAATATCATGTCTTTGAGACACATGCTTTGTGGCTAAAATGTTCATATGGTTTCTGTAACTATGTAATGCAAAAGTAGGTCTCTTTGACCCAAACTGAGGGAAACTATTGAAGTACGAGTTCCTCTGTGAATTCAATGCTTGTAGCAAAATAAGAATAAAGATATTTTACCAATGCTGGTGCAGGCTTTGGGATGAATCAGAACATTGCCCTCTGTGTCAAATATTCTCTATGACTACGTGAAAAAGGCTAGGGAGTCCCAGGTTTACTTTGTAGAATACACAGACAGGCACGCACATGTTCATGGCATATGCATGCAAATATGCACACACAGATATACCTCATCTCCTTTTTCTTCATAGGAATGAGGTTTTCTCTATACAAATGAAACTTACTAAACTAAGGTGGATGGACCTAGAGTCTGTCATACAGAGTGAAGTAAGTCAGACATAGAAAAACAAATACTGTATGCTAACACATATATATGGAATTAAACAAAAAATGGTTATGAAGAACCTAGGGACAGGACAGGAATAAAGAAGCAGATGTAGAGAATGGACTTGAGGACACGGGGAGGGGGAAGGGTAAGCTGGATGAAATGAGAGAGTGGCATGGACATATATACACTACCAAATGTAAAATAGATAGCTAGTGGGAAGCAACAGCATAGCACAGGGAGATCAGCTCTGTGCTTTGTGACCACCTAGAGGGGTGGGAGGGAGATGCAAGAGGGAGCAGATATGGGGATATATGTAAATGTATAGCTGATTCACTATGTTACAAAGCAGAAACTAACACACCATTGTAAAGCAATTATACTCCAATAAAGAAAAAAAAACTTTAATATTTAATATGAATCTGCCTTCTTTAATAAGTATACCAAACACATTTAAACATTTTCTTGATGATTCATCCATCACTATTAATAATTAAATATGATGTTTTTATTTCTCTGTAATGCTTTGCTTTTATTCTCTCCCCTTCCCCATTACTGAAGCAATACTCATTACAGAAAATCAGAAATACATAGAGGAAAACATCAGTTATCACATTTATCCAGAGATAACCAATGCTAACTCTTCATGTATTTTCAAATGCACACTTATAGGCACACATATACTAAAACAAAAAGGAACATACAATAATATATTTTGTGATCTGCCTTCTTCTCATAGTGATTTGTCATGAATACTTTTTTTTATATCTATAGATCTATAGCTGAAACATCATTTTAAATGACCACATGATACTCCATTATATGGACTTATTATATTTTATTTCAACAATCCCATATTGTTGAAGTTATATTATTTTCAACATTCTTATATCACAGACAACACTGTATTGAATGTACATGTGTTTGTTGGTATGTATGTGTGTACAAATATATATATTTATACATATCCTTATGATAAATTATTAGAATTACGTATTCTTTGAATTTATAGTTCAAAGAATACATACCTTCCTTCAGGAAGAGGAGTTGTTTCTCTGAAATGGTTTCTCAGGTTTTTCAGCCTTTAGCCTATTCTTTTGGAAGACTTCTGTCTTCTGGAGACTGGCTAAAAAAAAGCTTTCAGCCTGGATCCTCCAGGACAAAGCTGCCTCCTTATGACCAGCTGCAATTGGCTTGAAAGCTGTTTGAATTGAGCCATTGTGCTGTACATTGTTTGAGCTTTTGAAAATTGTTCTTTAGAGGAAAAACCTCGAGAAAATGGGATCCCAGTTATCTAGGTATTTTGAGGGTGCTCCTATCCCCAGAGGACTCTGGCTGATTTTATGTTTAAAAACCATGGTTCTTCCTCATGTGCATTTCTAACTAAATGGACCATTAAAGTTCTGGCAAACAGATTCTTTTATCTAGTGGGTATAAATGTGTTTTAGTCATAGTCTGTATGTTTTCACACTGGACTGAAATCTTCCCTTGAAGACAGGCTGCTACTGCTTCTTCTATGGCTAAAGTCCTTTTGGGAAAGATTACCCCTACATGGAGAACTCCTCTCAAACTTCATGGTAATTGAGGAAACCATTTTACTGGCACAGTGTTTTAACAAGTCTGTGTTGTTTGGCTCATTTTACAACACTTTCACTGTGCTTACCACCCTCAAACCTCTGGTTTAGTCAAATGCAGTAATGGCATTATTAAGACTCAACTGCCAAAATTTATAGAGGCCCTGCAAATAATGTAGCCAAAAACATTGCCATTGGTCCCTCTAAATCTCAGATCCACCCCTTTTGGAACTCATAAACTCTCATCCTTTGAGACAGTCACTGGATGCCCAGTGCACTTGACTCCTTCTTCTTTTGACTCACAACTGATGAAAGGAGAGCTACTCCAATATTGCAAGGCCTAATTGCTTCTATAACCATGTATTGGTAGAGCAGTCTTTTCACGGTGTGCTTTAGGGAGGCAAAGACCTTAAGCATCACATCTTGCAACCTGGAGATTTCACCTGTTGGAAAAGATAACACCCAAAGAACTCTCTTCAGCCTCACTGGAAAGACCCAATCAGGTACTGCTAACCAACTCTTGTGCTGACAAACTCCAAGGAATAGACTCTTGGATCCGTGTGACACAGCTAAAAAAATGTCAAATCCTGTCTGAACCTGCACATTATCTGATAACCTGAAAATAAATATTTCCTGGAATTGAAGTAGACAACATCTGATGAGACAGCATTCCCAAGACATCCTGACCAGGCCTGTTGGGAATTTGTTGCTAAATCTTTGATGTTGACGTAATGCTTCAGATGATCATAAAGTCTATGATTTTGATAAAAATGTAGATAAAAAGTACCTGAGAGTTCTCCATCCTACCCCTCATTGTTACTTGAATGTGACATTAATAGGTTTCCAATTTGTGCACTTTCCCTCCAGCGTGAGACACAACAACCAGGAACGGTCTTTCCTGACAACTGAGGGAAAAAGCTTCTGAAACTAGAAAGCCTGACTCTTCATCAGTGATGCTTTCAGAGAAAGATCTTGATCAAAAGGGGGAAATATAACAATTAATAAACAGAAACCTCAATTAAATAGAGTTGGGAGACCAGAAGAAGGAGCGCTCACACTCTGCGATGATAGCAGAGCCCAACAGGAAAAAGAAAGACTCCTTTCATGGCAAGGACTCAACTAATGAAAAATCATGGTTGCTTTGTTTACTGTAGCCCTCCCAACTTCATTTTCCTCCTTATAAAAACATTCTCCTTTCCTTGTAGTGCAGGGACCTGCATGTAGCTTGCCATGGTTGCAGACCCGAAATTGCAATTCTCTGCTGATCCCCAATAAACTCATCTTTGCTAGGGAAATAGTCAGCAGTCTATTTGTTTCTGGTCAACAATTCATATTTTAAAGGGAGATGAGGTGATCTCCCTTAAAGGTTTTGTTTTTATTCTCATATAAAAATAAACACTTGAACCTCAGAAAATGTTTGGGCATAGAAATTTTGGGGCTGGAAGGCAAATTTTTTTCCCATGGATTAAAATATGCAATACTTGAAAAGATTTAAGCAGACATTCACCAAAGATATGTGAATAGTAACTAAAGACATGAGAAGGTGCTCCACATCATTAGTCACCTGAGAAATATAAATTAAATCCAAGATGAGGTAGTACCACACACCTATTAGAATTGCTAAAACAAAACATAAAAAAAAAAAAACCCCGACAAATACCAAGTGATGATAAGAATGTGGAACAACATTGTGCATGGAAATGTAAAAATAATATAGCCACTTGGAAAATTGTTTGACAGTTCTTTTAATATTAAACATATACTTACTATATGACCCTGCAATTCTACTTCTAGGTATTTACCCAAGAGAGAAAAAATCTGTTTACACAAAAACATATATGCAAATACTTACAGTGGCTTTATCCATAATTGCCCCAAATGGGAAACAAACTAAATATTCACAACTGATGGATGGATACAAATTGTTGTACATCAGTGCAGTGGAATACTGCTCAGAAATAAAAAAAGATGTAAAAAATGAAATAAAAAAGAGTATTGATGCATGTAAGAATATGAATTAGTTTCAAAAGCATTGACTCGATAGGCTACATAACATATGATTTTACTTATAATTTAGAAAAGGAAAGATTATAGGGACAGAAAATAGATCAGTTGTTGCCAGGGCCTGGGGATGGGATGAGAGGGTCACTTTAAAGTTATACCACGAGGAGTCCCGCACTCCGCTCTGCTCCCGCTCAGCCACCCACCCCGGACCCGGCGCCACCACGCCCAAGTGCCCCAAGTGCAACAAGGAGGTGTACTTTGCTGAGCGGGTGACCTACCGGGGGAAGGACTGGCATCGCCCTTGCCTGAAGTGCGAGAAATGTGGAAAGACTCTGACTACGGGGGCTCACGCCCAGCATGAAGGCAAGCCCTATTGCAACCACCCCTGCTACGCGGCCATGTTCGGCCCCAAAGGCTTTGGGTGCGGTGGGGCAGAGAGCCACACTTTCAAGTAAACCCAGGTTTTGAAGACCCCATCCCTGGCTGCCGCCGGGCCGCTGCCCCTCTAGGCCGATGGCAGGCCCTCCCCACAGGCACCTGGGGCTCCCCTGTAGACCCTCAGGCCCTCAATAAACCCGGACACTTGGAAGACCAAAAAAAAAAAAAAAAAAAGTTATACCTGAGGGAATTTTTAGGCTGAGGGAACTGATAAATTTCTTAACAGTGGTTGTGGCTATATGACTGTATGCATTTGTCAAAGCTCATAGAACTGTCCCTAAAAATGAGTTAATTTTACTGTATGTAAATTTAAAAAGTGAATAAAAATTTAGAAACTAAAAAAATTCCATTTTAATAAAAAAAAGAAAATACCTTGCCAAAGTGTCTGTAGTGGCCATAAAAGTAGGCATTGCATACATCCAACACAAAGAGCTTGACCAAAGGGTCAGCTTCTGTGATTGAAATTCTTTGCTGCATTTCCCAGTGACTGAGCATGGCAGGGATATTAAGGCAGGCACATTCCTGGGGGTCATGGGTCTCTCCAATGGCCTGGTTGAACCTTCCTTAGGCTACACCACAGTGTAGGACACTTCCACCCAACCTCCTTTCCTTCTTCACTCAAGACAGAATGCATGGTGGTTATGGCTCTCCCAGCCTCACTGGCTCTCTTCTCAAGGTCTCCCACACAAGCATTTCCCTGAATAAAATCCTTACATATTTAATCCTGTCTTGCCAGCTGCTTTTTGTGGGACCTGAACCAACACAACTTTCAGTTTTATGCTCTATAATATGATCGCCACAGAGATAAAATGCATAATCACATTTTTAACTTACTTTTACCTAATCACCTCTTCTATAAATAATTTATTGACTACAGTATACATAAAGAAAAACATACAAAATGTAAGTGTGCAGGTCTATGAATTTTCACAAAGTGAAAATATTACCCAGATCAAGAATAAGAACATTACTAGTAATTCAGAAGCACCCCCTACCCCCGCAACTTATTCCTTCTCCCACACTGACTCCATCTCAAAGGTAATCCATGGCCTGAATTCCTAACACCATAGATCTGTTTTGCCTATCTTTTAATTTTAAATAAGTGGCATCACTCAGCATATATTTTTATTTTGGTATGGTTCCTTTCAATTATTATTATGTTTGTGGGAATCATTCATGATGGTATGTATGTAGGCTAGATATGTAAGGCTACATTGGTGCTTATACTAAATGACGATACACTGCTATGTTTTTGGTGTCCTCTTATCAGAGTTTTGACAATTTTCCTATCTCTCAACTTAGTGGGTTGTTAGCTACCATTTCTGTTGCTATCACTATGCTTATCTCTAACTGCAACTTCTTTTCGTAATTTTTTGCCTTAAGTGTGCTATGATTGGAATATCAATAAAAATGTAAAATAGGTAAAAATTATTTAATAAACTGAAAGGATTTTAGCATGTAGGTTTTGTGACTTTTATTTTGGCCATCTAGAAGTTACTTAGAGCCTTTACATTTATATCTAGGGTCTAGTTTTGCTTAAAGTGACTGAGATTGCCAGAAGTGCAAACTCCAGGGAAGAGGGGTATTATTCTGTATCCATATCTCTTTAGATGGTAGAAGGGACTGATGAATTCTCTAGTTCTTTACTTAAATAGGACCTTTTTTTCCATGTTCTGTGGGATTATTTCATCTTGAAAGGTAAAGAAAAAGGAAAGTTGGTTTCAGCTTCTGTACAGGAATTTTAAACAAAATATTTTGATTACTTCCCTTAAGGTAAGAATTTAGTATAAATCTTATCACTAAGTTTGAGATTAGTTATTGACTCTGATGTGATTTAAAAAGCACAATGACTCTTAGATAATGTTGCATTGGCTTTAAGAAAGCTTTGTTTCTCATATTAGTTGAATTTGGCTCAGCTTAGTAAGTAAGATTATAACCAAATAAATACTATTAACCAAATAAGCCAATATATCATCAGGACCCCACTCCAAAAGTTGGGTTTTAGAAGGATGTAATCCAATAAACATTGAATCTCTGTAGTAATCTAACAGATGGAGCAAAAAGGACTAGTGAAGAGCTAGTCTTTTCTGGTTGACAGGAGCTAGTGGGACTGGCTACATAATTAAATATTTGAGCTCTAGTCATAGCCTGTGGGTGCTGTGGTGACATTACTGATAGTTTTTATTCTATTGTAATTTGTTCATTTTATTTACGAAATACTAGTGGTAGCTCCCTAAATTGATTTCATTGCTTATTTATGATTTGAAAAACTCTAATTTATATGACACCAAGATCAATCTTATTCCTTCGATGCTCCTTGAACTGGAGCCTTGGCACTGGGCCCAGCCCAGCCCAGTCATGGTCTAGTGGTTATCAATCCTCAATTCCATCAGCTATACATCCTGACAATAGAAGGCTCAGACTTTGAGAATATTTTCACCCTGGACCACAGATGGGAAGATGAGATGATGTGTAATTAGTGCTGCATCTGTCTGTGTTCACAAAGCTCTATTTATTAGTCTACTTTCTACTCTTAAAGTGGTAAATGTAGGGACATCCCTGGTGGTGCAGTGGTTGAGAATCTGCCTGCCAATGCAGGGGGACATGGGTTTGAGCCCTGGTCTGGGAAGATACCACATTCTATGGAGCAACTAAGCCTGTGCACCACAACTGTTGAGCCTGTGCTCTAGAGCTTGCAAGCCACAACTACTGAGCCCATGCCCCACAGCTACTGAAGCCCACGTGCCTAAAGCCCATGCTCTGCAACAAGAGAAGCTACCGCAGTGAGAAGCCACCGCAGTGAGAAGCCTGTGCATCACAACGAAAGAGTAGCCCCCCGTCACCACAACTAGAGAAAGCCTGTGTGCAACAACGAAGACCCAAGGTAACCAAAAAAAAAAGGTGGTTGAAATGATGTTGTGGTGCTTCTGTGCTTAGGCAACAGGAGGCCATGAGTTTTTGTTCTTATCGTCTTGAAACTCCTTGACTTCCATGTGAAGAAGCCTTCTTGAGAATGAGAGACCAGGTAGAGAGAGGCCCTATAGCCCATAACAATCACCAGACATGGGAGGAAGGCCATGCTAGCCCAACCAGCCCAGTTGCTATAGACCAAATTTTGTGTCTCTCCTGCCCAATTCATATGTTAAATCGCAACACCCAATATAGTATAATGGTATTTGGAGGTGGGGCTTTAGGAGGTGATTAGGTTGTGAGGGTGGAACCTTCATGAATGGGATTGGTGCCCTGGTTCCAGAGAGATCCCTTGTCTCTTCTGCTGTGTGAGGACACAGAAGACAGCCCATCCATGAATCAGGAAGTAAGTTCTCACCAGATACCATATATGCAGGTGTCCTGATCTTGGACTTCCAGACTCCAGAACTATGAGAAATATATGTTGTTCAAGTCACCCAGCCTATGATGTTTTGTTATAGCAGCTCAAACAAATTAAGACTCCAATCAAACCTGTCTATTCCTGTAGCCATAGAGTAATTCCATGTGAGACCAGTGAAGAATCACACAGCTGAACCCAGAACAAACTGTTGATCCACAGAAACAAAAACAAAAAACGTTGTGTGTTATTTTAAGCTACTCTGATTTGGAATAGTTTATGACACAGGTTAGATAAATGATAGATTTGTCATGAGTGTTCAATAAATGGACATAAACCCTCACCTCTTGAGGGAAGGGTAAATTTAATTTTGAAGTACAATTTCAAAGGTAATCCTTTTAAAGTACTGAAATTTATTTCTTAGGATTAGGTGGACAACATTTTAGAAAGTTATTTGGCTTATTATTGTTCTCTCTTTGTGTTTATCTCATTTCCAGATCACTATACATATATACCCAAAACAAAACTATTTAAGACAAAATTGAGTTTGTTGAAAGTTTGTAAATCAGGAGGAATCTTTGCCCTTGATTAATGAGGGTCCCCTACATAGAACTACATGTTGGATAAGTGAGACACAAATATCATAGCTAGTACTTGGGGGTAGGTCTGTATTGCACAGTGCAAAGGACCTGTGGATGAGCAATTTTTAAATTTCTCTTTATGAGAAAACAATAAGATAGATAATTTCTTTCTTTGAGCCTGATAGGGGATTATGACTCTAATTTGTCATAATGGAGCAAACTAAATTTTGCAAGTGCATATTGTTTTTTCAAAAGGTTTGCAGAGTATGAGTAATAGTTAACACTTATTGAACATTTAATGTGTCAGGCATGTTCTAAGCATTTTTAAAAGGCTTTTATAATTACACCTCAGTTTCCTTCTCTGTGACAAAGGGTCAATAGTAGTAGATATGGTTGAGGAAGCTGAGGTGCAGTGACTTGGTTTGGGTTCCCTAGGAGCAGAACCTAAGGTGGGGATTCTTATGCAAGTGATTTATTATGGGAACACTCTCAGGAGAAAGGGGGTGATGGAATCAGGATAGGAGAAGGGAAGAAAGCTAAGCCAGAATATGCTCTCAGCTGAAGTCTAGCTTCAACCTGATCCTATGAGGAGTTCTAGAGTATTAGTTGCACCAAAAGGTTAGTCCTACCTTGAGGAAAGGAGTCCAGCCTTTTGTATTCCTGTATTAGGCGGTTATTAGCTGTGGATTGGCTGCAGCTGGGGTTTCTGGAGTACCTAAGATCTATGGGGGAGGAGCTCCTGTTGCTAAAGGGCAGTTCTCATGGGAAAGGGGCAAATGTGAGCCAGTAAGAGCAAATACAACAGCTGAGGGCTGGGGGCACCAATGGAGTAAAGGGATCTGGGTGGGCATCAACAGTGTCTGATACCGTCCTCCCCTTGCAGTGATGAAATCCACTTGCTTCTCACATTAAGCTCACTCTGTGCAAGTGTGGCTTCCCCGGGATTCTGGTTGGTCACAATTTCTGGAAAACCTAAGAGGAGAATTAGTAGGAAAAACGACAGCCGCTGTTGCTACAGTAGATCCTGAGGTCATAACTTTCACTCATTATCTTCTGCTTTTACCTTCCATCCATCTTCTGTCCCTGCTGGTTAGCACTTCTCCAGTTCTAATAGCCTGCGTGCTAGAGTGATCAAGACTCTCAGTCCTGGAAAGTCTAGGCCCCCGATCACCATGTCTTTATCAGACCAAAGTTCCTGAATTTACCCATTTAGAGTTGTAACTGGCATAGGAATACTAAGAGATATCAATTATGATTGGTGTCTGAGTATCAATCATAATTCTACTGCCCCCACTATGTAGCAATAGTCCTTTACCCTCCTGATATTATTATCTCTGCCAATATATTAACTTCCTTTTGCTAGTCTACTAGAACAAGGAATACAAAGTGACCAGACAGCCACTATAGCTTTAAGTTCAGTGGGACTCAATGTACCCCCTGGGGGGAGTGAGTACTTACTGAGAGTAAGGATATCTAGACCCACGGGTCCTAAAAATTCAAGGGTAAGAAGCAAAACTTCCTCAAGTGTGTTACTGGAATGATCATGAGCAGGAAAACTCCTACTTCTACTCCTTTGTTCCCATATATTCTACCTTTTGGAGACACAGCACCAAATAAAGGGTACTGGTTTAATGAGTATATTACATCCTAAAGGATAGTGTTCTGTCCTCACAGGGTGTCATCTCCAAACTGGCCCTTAGCTGTATCTTCAAGAAGCCATTTCATGGTTCTATCAGCTCAGCAGCTTTGGATGGTGAGGTGTGTGTTAGACCAGTGGATTTTATTATCATGGGCTTACTACTAAACCTCCTTTGCTAAAAATTGGGTCCCTTGATCTGTTAACAAATCAATGTTATGAGGGATCTCAACCCATATTGAGAATATCTGTCAATTCTGATCAAAATAAATCATTGCCCTTTTATCAATGTCACATCAATAGGCTTGTTGGTGTCTATGAGGGATGGTTGTGTATTGGAGGCTTCGATTTGTCTCTGCTGCTAACATACTGCACAGTCCACACTGATAGCAGCTAGATCAGCTTTGGTTAGAGGGAGGCTCTGATCAACAGCTAAGCAATTTGCCTCACACAGACTATGTGTATTCTTACACTGGTCACTCCTCTCTCTATGCAAAACGGATGGCCAGATGTACTGCCTAGAGCTCTACCTACTGGGGTGTTTCCTCTCACTGTTCTCTTTTAGAATCAACTTGAGTAGCACTGTAAACTAGCAACTATCTCTTATCAGCTTGCACCAACATATTGAGCTGACCCATCTGTGAATTAAGTTTAGTTTTTGTTCTTCACTAGCTGGTCATGGGGAAACCTACCCCCACTCAAGCCCCAGTTAGGTCCTAGGTGTGAGCTGAGGGAGAGGCCTTGGAACAACAGTGGTGAATGACACGGGGATCTGGGCCACATGTTTGTGCAGCTTTCTTGTGCCCTCTGAACCAGATAGATACATCACTTCCATTTTATAAGTATTTTCAGAATTGGTTCTCTGGAAGCAGACTCTAGGAAAAATTTGGGGTGCAAGATGTTTTTAAAGAATCTGCATTTGGGACTTCCCTGGTGGTCGAGTGACTAAGATTCTACGCTCCCTGTGCAGGGGGCCTGGGTTTGATCCCTGGTCAGGGAACTAGATCTCACACGCCACAACTAAGAGTTCGCATGCTGCAACTAAAAGATCCTGCATGCTGCTACTAAAGATCTCACGCGCTGCAGTGAAGATCCCGCATGCCACAACTAAGACCCGGCACAGCTAAATAAATAAATAGTTAAAAAAAAAATTGTGTTTGTGAAACGAAGTGGAAGGAAGCAAGACTGGGCAGAGGAGGAAGTCAAACTTCCACCCAGTCTACCAAGGCCTGGGCTGACCTGGTTGGGAACTCTGCAGCAAATGGTGTCTGTTGTGGTGTCCTGCAACAGGCTGCAAGAGCCAGGCCTTGGCTCCCTTGTCTCTCTCAGTCACTAGGTGTGGACACTGGGAATGGTATAACCTTGGGTTGAGTGTCTCTCTGCTGCTGAGGCAGGCCCTGAAGGAGCAGACAGTTGGAAGTTGTCTGTACTTCCTACTGTTGGTTGGCAAGTCTTCCTTTGAGGGGCTCCATATCTATCTCAGCCAGCCTAACCTAATGACCCAATGGGATGCATCTGACCGTATCCAGCTCATCATCTGCAGTTAGGACTTCATGTCCCATGATCAGATGCTCAGACCCCACCAGAGCTCAGGAACATGCCAGAAACTGTTTGTAAATGGTGCCTGATTCTATGCTACAGATGATATACTCTTACTCTAGAAGCCCAAGGCTCTGTGCTGCAATTCCCCTATGGGGGGTTTGCCACAAATTCTGCTTGGTGTCTTTCTTTACCAAAGATACCTCTACTACCACAAGATTTGCTAGGTTATCTGGCCCAAACTGAAGAACTGCTTATACCACAGCTTGGACCTTCAATAAAAACCTTTTTATTTTTTATTTTTCACTCTGGGATCAACTCTAATCTAGCAGTCTCTCTTATCACCCAATAAATGGGTTGGTGCTATATTCCAAACAAAATATGCTACATTAAAATTCCAAATTGGCCTACCTTGTGTTGTGATTCTTCTTTCATACTAAGATATACAAGGTGAATAACTTGCTCTTTAATTTGAAGAGGATGGTTGAGCATGACCCAGATCAGTGAGGCCCTTGAATCTTTGTAAGGTTTATCTCCTACCCTCTGGAGCACATTAATTTCACTATGGCACTCAGAATACTAGCTACTTCTTGTTAATCAGGTCTGATCTACAGGATATCATCAATATAGTGAATTAATGTGATGCTCTATAGAATGTCCAGATGGGCCAGGTGCCTTCATTATAACAGGGAGCAGGAGGTTTATAGCGCTACATCGAGACCATGAATTAATATTTTTGTCTGTCTCATGTGAATGAAAACCATGAGACAAACTTGGCCAGAACTCCATTTATTATCTCATTTCCATAATGACACCAAGTATCAGCATCAACTCAGACCCTGTGTACCACAGCCCTCAGAAGATCTGGGTATCCTCTTTTTCCAGTGTATCATGAACTGAGTGAATTGCTATGATCCCCTGGGGGAAAGATTGGGGAATTACTACATACATTTTTCATGGTCTTTTACAGTCCCTCCTAATGTAATCCCAGCCGCTACTTAAGTGAGTGAGTTCTGAGTCTGAGAATGCCTCAGGTCTGGAGACTGGGCAAAGGATCATGACTTTCCTGTTGGAGGTCTGACTTCAGCCTTCTGTTCATCCATTTATGATCTCCTTGACTATATAAATTAAGGATTATCCTAATTGGCTCTCCATTTGTTTCCCCCTAGGAACCCTATGTTTTATTTGCTATCTCCATTGATCCCTGTGGGTCAAGCCATTCTGTCCTTGCATCTGAGGGTTAAGTGCCACCCTCAGACATTTGCTCTTCTGGAATCCTATCATCCCACTACAAGAGTGAGTGCAGTTCTGTAGCAGCACCTCCTATTATCAGCTGTAGCTCTCGGAAGATGACCAGTCCCCAGTAAGCTTCCTAAGAGAGTTTGCTCTCTGAAGACTCAGCCTGCAACACTGGGTTAAGGCAAATTAAATGTAATTTCTTTACTGAAGGGTTTTTAAATGTCTTTTATGTGAGAGTGGAATGTGAATTTACACGAACAGTATATAACATTTTGAGTAAAAACCCTGTTTAACGATTTTGTCATGCGACACTTCTTAAACTCCCAAACTGACATTCAGTGTTACTGATGTTACTTAATGTTACTAATATTATAGATGAAAAAATCTCAAAATATTATTTTAACTTTTAATTCTCTAATTATGAGGACGTTTTCATATCACTTTTATAATACTTGTATTTTCTTTTTTATAAACTGTCCATTGTTCATTTTAAAAATTGAGTTGTTAGTCTTTTATTGATTTGTAGAAGTTCTGTATATGTGGTGGGAATTAGTTTTTTGCTTAATATGATAGAAAATATTTTTTCTTTATTGTTACTTGACATTTGAAGTTAAGAGCTTACTTTTTTCTTTTCTCTCTCTTTCCTTTCTCCTTTCCTCTCATACTCCCTCCTTTTATTCATCCTTTCTTTCTTTATTTCCTATCATTTTCTATCCTAAGCCACTGCAATAACCTTCTAACAATAATAGCCTAGCTTTCGTTCCTGTCCCTGTCAGTGTTTTCTTCATACAACAGCCAGAATCATTTTTTTAAAAGCACACTTGTGAATATTTCACACCTACTACTTCAAATACGTCAGCGGTTTCTCATTGCTCTTAAAATAGGAGCTACGTTGGTTACAAGTATTCTCTAATCTGGGTCCTCACCTACTCCTGTAGCCCCATCTCTAGCCACTTCCTTTCTTTTCCTCTAGTGTGTCAGGCCTCGTTCCCCTCAGAGCCTTCACACATAGTGTCAGCTGCCCCTCTTCATGTCCCTGCAACTTTGCCTGGATAATTTCTTGCTTTTCAGACCTTAGCTTAAATGGCATTTCTGTAGGAACAATTTTTCTACCCCTCAGATTAGGTCTCTATCATAAGCCCTTGTGGCATCCTGTAATAACCTTTGTAGTCCCTGACCCAACTACACAGTATATACAATTAACTATTTGTTTAGTTAACTTTTGGTATCTCCTGCTAGAGTCTTATCTCTGTGCTGTCAGGAATTCTCTCTCTCTCCCCCTCGCCCTCTTTTTGTATTCCCAACACTTAACAAAGAGCCTGGCACAGAGTATATGCTCAGTAAATAACTATTTAAAAACTATTGAGGGAAAGAATGATTGAGGTTTGAGAATTAGGCAGTAGGAAAAATGACGAAGATTTTAGTACTGTGCTGATAAAGTTATAGTTTATGCTATGGAAAATGAAGAGTCATTGAAACATTTAATAACAGATCAGTTTTATGGTTGTTCTGTTCTTCCCTCTCTTCTTACAGAATGTTAGATTTTCAATCAATAATTATTTCTTGGGTTTTTTTTTTTTTTAATATGACCAGGAATCTGCATGGGTAGATAGTAGGACATCTGTAATTCTTTAATTAAAATGGAATGTATTTTTTCTCCATTGGTTTAGGGAATGGATTTTAAAGTTATTGCAATATCTATTTGACTTTTAAATTTTATTTTATTTTAAGCAAGTAATTTTTAAGAGACTTGTTATTTCTTCTCAATGCTCTCCCAATCAAAAAAAAAAAAAAAATTGCAGTGGTCCAAGCCATATAACAATGTTTTATGAAGCAGGTCAACATCACTGTACTAGGGAATCACTGATTTACTTGGTAATAACATGTTCAATGCTACTTTTGTGAAAGAAGGAAAATACCTATGTGAGTGTCAGGTCTTAAAGAAAAAAGATCTATTTGTTGTCTTATATTTTTAAATCCAGAAATTATTAGATAATGATCTAATAATACACATGATAATAATAACAGAATAATAATAATAAGCAGAAAATATATGTCTGTGCTTCTTTGCAGAATGGCTCAGTAATTTCTGTTTTAATATTAGTACTTACCTTCATTTATGTAATGCTTTTCATGTTCAAATTACTTATCCAAAATTAAGTAATTAATCCTAATACTAGACCATGCAAGGCAGATAAGAATTATCTTCATTTTACAGATTAAGTCAAATGTACCATATTCCCAATGATTACTGTTTTAAAATCTCCAATACGAAATGGTCTATGTTCCTCTGGAAGCATGTGGAAATCCAAATTTACATAGTAATTATGTGTTCAATTGTGCTGAGGATGCAATTGGCAGGCCCAGATAATCTCCCCAAAAAAAAAAAAAAGAATACTGGTAATATACAAAACAGAGGAAAGCAGTTTTTCTTTCTTGTTGAATGATAATATTATTATTCACATATAGTGTTTTTCTCCTCAGAAGTTCTCTAAAGCTAAAACAAAAACAAAAACCACAAACCACAAAATGCTGTTCAATGTACAGAATCAATGCAATGAGTTGGTTGAATTTGCATCTTGACAAATGAAAAAGAAGCCACAGTCTCTTTGGAGATAACAATAATGCACAGCCATTTCCTTATCATTTGGTACATACATAGTAGTATTGGGCTGCATTCTGGCTACTAGTAATACACCTTCTTCATGAAGAAATCTTTTGTGAGGAGAATTTGTGTTAAAAAATAAATTATAAAATATTGTTAGGAAGTAACTCCTTAGCCTTACATTGTGGAAGGACTCATAAATATGCCATTTCTATTTTTGAAAAATCACAGCACTTTTTTCTCTTTTTTCATGACAGAGAGACAAGTCATAATTGTTACTGAAAAAATGAAAAAAGTTTATCTGTTGATCTATCTATTATCTCCTCAATACTGTGTTCCACTGTGTTCAGAAGAAAAGCCATCCCCATTCAAAAATAAAAAAGGAGGGTGCCTGGTTGATGATATTTTAGTTCAGTGAGAACAGTTCCTTCTACACTGGCTGATATTGTGCAAAAGTGCCAGAAATATCACTATTTATAGATTCAGGAACTTCTTTTTCTGATAATATAGTGTACCAGATATCTGGAGTAACTCTTCTTGTAAAGAACATCTATAAGTCCAGTATAAAAATTTTTAAAATTAATGATTAGATGATCCATTAGGAAAATAAGGGAAATTATTGCAGAAATGACAAAAAGGCATGAATCAGAAGGCAACGGAGAGTCAGAGACACTTTAATGAGTTATGAAAGGGCTATGGGAGACCAATCTTGGGACTTATGCAAAGTGAAAGATTGGGCCATAAAGCTAGATCCGCCATATCCTCAGTGGATGGACCAGAAAAATTTCTGCCTCCTGGCGGGTATGTAGGGATTCTTGTCTATCTCTGCAATGGCTCTTGGAAAAGCAGGAGAAAACATGTCTCGTGAGAAGTCTCTGTGAGGCCTGCCCTAACATAGTTTTTTTTTTGTGTGTGGGGGGAGGGGTGCCCAAATCCATATTATTGAGGATTGAAGAACCTTTGGCTGAAAACTTAAGTGCTCTCAGGCTTTGGGTATTCCTACGCCCTAAGCAAAATCAAAGGCAAATCTCTCTGGAGGAATTCATTGTAAACTCAAGCTTCAGTGCTGTCCTTCAGATAAAATTCCTATGTATATAAGCAGGCAATAAAAATCATAAAATGTACGTGGAACCATGAGCAAAGACCAGTAAAAATATCAAACTACAGAATCAGACCAGCAAAGACTGGGTATTAGAAGTTATCAGATACTAAATGCAAGTATGAATATTTAATATTTTTAAAGAAGATGCAGGATACTATCATAAATACCATAGAAAACAATAGTCTACCAAAACTAACAAATTAGATTTAAAAAAAGAACAAGAAAAGAAAGAAAGAAAGAAACAAACAAACAAACAAAAAGAACAAGAAGGGCTTCTGGGAATGAAGTATATATAAAAGTTTGTGAGAAACCCAAAAGGCTGTTTACACAGCAGATTTGACATGATAAGGAAAGGAACTGTAACATGTCTTGAGGAATAGAGCTGTAAAGTTGGAAACTATGAAAAAGAGGTACATGATATGTAAGATAGAGTAAGATGGCATAATATATATCTAATTGGAGTACCAGAGAGAGACTAGAGAAAATGGGGAAGAGACGATATTTTAAAGAAATAATAGGGAGGATTATACAAAATGATGAAGGGTTTGAAACTCAAATTCTAGAATGAACCCCTAAAAGAATCTTTAAAGATGAATCCACACTGAGATCTATCCTACTGCAAATGTAGAACCTCAAAGACAAGTGAAGATCTTAAAAGCTGAATGATAATTACTTACAGTTAATTTCTACACAGCAACAATAGGAGCCAGAAGACATTGTAATACAACTTTTAAGCAGCTGAGATAAAATTCTTATTAATCTAGAATTCTATGCCATGTAAAACTCTCTCAAGAACAATTGTATACTAAATGCTCATTAGAGGAAATTCTAGATTTACTTCAAGAAGAAGCAGAATAATTTCAGAGGGAAGAGCTGAGAAGAAAACGTGAGCAAAGAAATGATAAACATGTACATTTTTTTTTTTTTTTTTTTTTTTTTTTGCGGTACGCGGGCCTCTCACCACTGTGGCCTCTCCCGTTGTGGAGCACAGGCTCCGGACGCGCAGGCTCAGCAGCCATGGCTCACGGACCCAGCCACTCCGCGGCATGTGGGATCTTCCCGGACCGGGGCACGAACCCGTGTCCCCTGCATCGGCAGGCGGACTCTCAACCACGGCGTCACCAGGGAAGCCCATGTACATAAATTTAAATAACCATTGAGCATGTAAGACATCAAGAACGATACCTAATTTGTGGCGTAAAAAAGAAGGTACGTTAAAATACTGGAAAACAGTAGCTTTCAAGATGAGGAGGTATAGCTTGAGTTAAAGTGTTCATAGTCCTTAAAATAACTGAGAGGAAGGGAAGAGTGTTATATCATCTGATATTAAAATAAATATCCATTTTATATTTTAGGGCAATCACTAAAATAACGAATTAGAGTATAAAATTTTCAACATATTCAAAGGAGAAATATAAAATGAGAGCTATATTTATGTGAATTAGTTCAACTTGTTTAAGCTGTCAATATTTGCAGAGAACTTTGTGCAATCTGTTTTTCACACATTAAGGCAAAATATTTTAACCCTCTTTCTTTTCTCCTTTTTCTCTCTCCTTTTCTTTTTTCTCTCCTTAATTATTCCTTGGATATCTTTTTTTTTTTTTTTTTTTTTGCGGTACGCGGGCCTCTCACTGCCGTGGTCTCTCCCGTTGAGGAGCACAGGCTCCGGATGCGCAGGCTCAGCGGCCATGGCTCACGGGCCCAGCCGCTCCGCGGCATATGGGATCCTCCCAGACCGGGGCACGAACCCGCATCCCCTGCATCGGCAGGCAGACTCTCAACCACTGCGCCACCAGGGAGGCCCCTTTGGATATCTTATATGTAATAGGACTTAGGTAGGTGCTGTGGATTCAGAGATAAATAAGACAAAGCCTTTGTTTTTAGCAGTTCAAAGACCACCTACTCTCTGAAGGCAGGAATATCCTGATGAAACAAAGAAATGATGATCCCAAAGATCCATGGGAAGATGAGTGTAGCTACAAGGAGGGCAACTATGAGAAACAAGATATCAGGAGGGTACAAGACCCTAAGCTACCAACACAGCTCTGAGTTGCAGAGTTACGAGGGTGATATAGACCGTGTTTATTGACTTGGAAACCACATTTGATCATTTAATGTAACTTTAATATTTTCCTTGACAAAAGTGATCAAGTTGAAAAAATGAAAAAAACTAGGTACCAACTTTCTGCAGACTTTTCCCCTCCTTAGCATTTTTAGGATACTTTTTATGTGCTAAGTACTTTATAAACATTGAACTATTTCATGCTCTCAAATGATATATGAAATAGGTACTATTACTATCTCTATTTCCAAGATGGGGAAATCCAGGCTGAACTGAGCAAAGTGACTTGCCCAGGAACTGATTCTAGAACCTAGATTGTAAGTGAACAGAAAGGGATCCATGCTCAAACAAGTTTGGGATATACAGGTTTAAGAAAGCTAAGCATGCAACTTTCCTGATATGTTTTTCAGATAATTTATGTGTCCCTAAAGGGGAGCTGTAGTATGCAACATTTCCCAAACTTGTGGAGCTGGTATGTTTGACCAACACAACCTGTGGGATGCAATACAAATGAAAATTTATTTTTGTCTCCCATCATCTCTTTACAATTTTTTCAGGGGGGAATGTGCGTCCCTAGCTCCTGGATGAAAACTAGACAGAGCTAGATTTTCTGGCTACTCAGTAGTAAAATAATTGATTTACTTTAAGTTGGAAACAGCATCTTAGGTCAGTTATTAAAATCTTTTTCCCTCCCCTAGCTCGGGCTAGCTATGGGGAAGTATCTCTCTCTCTCTCTCTGTCTCTCTCTCTCTCTAGCTAGCTGCTTTTACAAGATCTTCAGTCGGAGTAGGAGGAGGGAAGGAGGGAAGGAAAGGGGGACTGAAAATTCTTAATTTACCTTGCCATAGCATGGCTTTATGATTTCTAGGTTTGGCAGATGTCTGATGCTGGATCTTTCTCCCCTGAGTGATTTGGAAGTTTCCTTGCATCTTTTCTGACCCAGGCAGTGATGCTCTATTTTTCCTGCTGCAGTTTCCCTCTCAGCCTTGGTTTTCTGCTGATCTGCTTTATATATACTCACTCTGTTGAGCCCTATGACTCTTCCAGCTGGTCCTCCTGTCAAGTTTAATTGGCTGCAGGCCACTTTTTTTTTCAGGTAGCCCACTTCCGGAATTCATCTGTACCTTGGAGTGTATCAACATATCTCTTGGCCTGACAAGCTCAAGGTCTTGAGGCCAAGCCAAGGTAGCCACTTTTCCCTCTTTCCTGCCACAGCAGCCAAGCATGGTTTCATGCTTATTGGCTCTTCAAGTGGGAATCACCCTCCAGTTCACTTTATGTGCCCAACTGCAGTAGTTACATGCCCTCTGACTAGTACTATTAAAACCCCTTTCATAGATATGAAATGAAGGACAAGCACCTCTCCATCCTTCTTAGTTCTCTTTGGTGATGATGGGGTAGGGGGGCTGGACTCACAGTACTCTTAAGGTCTCTCTAAATAAATCCCTCCCACAAATCTTCTTTATTCTATTTCATTGAATCTAAGAGACTATCTCTATTAGTTATCTATTGCTGCATAACAAATTATTCCCCAAATTAGCAGACATTTATTAATACACACAGTGTCTAAGGGTCAGGAAACCTGGAACAACATAAGGTGGTCCTTGTTCAGGGTCTGTCATGAGGTGGTAGTCAAGGTGTCAGCCATGCAACAGTCACCTGATACTTTCACCAGGGCTGGAAGATCCGCTTCCAAGATGGCTTACTCATTAGGTTGTTGGCAAGAGGCTTCAGCTCCTTGCTGGCTGTTAACAAAAGGTCTCAGTTCCTTGCCATGTGAGCTCTCCAAGGCAGTGTTCATGACATAGCAGCGGACTTCCTCAAAGTGCAAAGTGACTGATGAGAGGAGATACCAAGACAAAAGCAGCAGTGTCTTTTATAACTTAATCTTGGAAATGACATACTATCACTTCTACCATATTCTATTGGTTACATAGATCACCCTGGTATGGTGTTGGAGGTGTCTACCTGAGGTTGTGAATGCCAGGAGGTAGGGATCACTGGGAGCCATCTTGGATGCTGGCTACCATACTATCTATTGTAAATGTACCATTTATTTTATGCACCACTAGGAAAGAAAAAAAAAACGTTGAGGATTATGATTGAAGTCAAGTGTAAGACATATCTAATTTCAGAAGTGTTGAAAGGTGAAAGAAATGAGTCCTAGAATTGATGACATGCAGAAAAATCTCCTTTGTGCGTAAGAATATTTTGAAATCATAAAATTGATTCCTGATTATTTTCATTGAAACTGCATCTTGGTCCGTCCATCCTCCATATTTTTTCTTGGACCATTCTCACGCACTAATTTTCTGCTGAATGCTTTTTGGTAATGTTGTTCTAGTTTGAGAACTAGTTAGTGCCCTCTGCTTGTTTCTGTGGTTTAAATCCCTTTATTAGTAAATATTAACAGAATGCCAACATTGAGCAGAATATCACGCAGATTTACAGTAGGACATAGTCTTTAAGTGACTTTGTAATCTCATTTCATAGAGAGAGTAAGTTACAGCAAACATAATGAAAATATCTGCTTAACTGGATGGTAGAGCAAATTTTTTGTTTTAACTAAACAATTTGAAAAATTAGTTCAAATATTTAAATTGCATCTTTGAGGGTCTTATGAACTATACAATTTTTAATGCAGCTTTTAAAATATGTTTACTTAGATGAATTCAGGTTAATAATTGTTGCCATTCTAGTATCATCCACCAATATAATTTGGTACTTAAAACTACAACAGAGGGCTTCCCTGGTGGCGCAGTGGTTGAGAGTCCGCCTGCCGATGCAGGGGACACGGGTTCATGCCCCGGTCCAGGAAGATCCCACATGCCGCGGAGCGGCTGGGCCCATGAGCCATGGCTGCTGAGTCTGTATGTGTGGAGCCTGTGCTCTGCAACAGGACAGGCCATAACAGTGAGAGGCCCACGTACCGCAAAAAAAAAACCAAACAACAACAACAAAAAAACAAAACAAAAAAACCCAAGAAAACCTACAACAGAGTTCAAACACATTTATATTGGAAAACTACAACAAAGTTCAAACACATTTACATTGGATATTTATAACTATTTTTCAAATTTTAGGATGATTTGCAGGGGAGGGCATGTGTATATTTGAAAGCATGCACTCTGAAGTCAGGCAAAGCTAGGTTGAATGTAGATTCCAATATAGATTCCCAACTATAGTGATATAATTGGGCTCGCGTTAACATCTTTGAGCTTCAGCTACCTTTTCTGCATAAGGATGATGTTACCCACTCTATTAAGAAGTAGTGAGGATTAAATAAGACAGTGTATGTAAAGCCTTTGCCTATTGCCTGGCACATAGTGACCCCCCCAAAATGGTAATTATTCTTGTTATTTACCATGAGACAGTGTCGAATTTGATGTGTTGTGGCTTCGTGTCTGTCTAAGGTTTTAAGAGCATTTAAAGAGAAAGTCGGAATTTGGGTGTTGGGCAAAGTTCATACTGTCCCTGCACTTTTATTCTGAAAAAGACTTAAAAATCCAGTCCATAGTGGCTGACCAATTATTCTGAATACAAGTCCTTTAATCATAATAAAAATAAACATTTAAAGACAAGGGAGGGGGCTTCCCTGGTGGCGCAGTGGTTAAGAATCCACCCGCCAATTCAGGGGACACAGGTTTGAGCCCTGGCCTGGAAAGATCCCACATGCCACGGAGCAACTAAGCCCGAGCGCCAGAACTACTGAACCTGCACTCTAGAGCCCGTGAGCCACAACTACTGAGCCCACACCACAACTGCTGAAGCCTGCGTGCCTAGAGCCCATGCTCCGCAACAAGAGAAGCCGCCACAATGAGAAGCCCACGCACCGCAATAAAGAGTAGCCCCCGCTCACTGCAACTAGAGAAAGCCCTCATGCAGCAACAAAGACCCAATACAGCCAAAAATAAAAAATAAAAAAAAAAATAAATTAAAAAAAATAATAAAGAAAAGGGAGGGAATTCCCTGGCTGTCCAATGGTGGCCGTCCAGTGGTTTAGACTCCATGCTTCCACTGCAGGGGGTGTGGGTTTGATCCCTGGTTTGGGAACTAAGATCCCACATGTGGTGTGGCCAAAATTAAAAAAAAAACAGAAGGGAATGTAAGTACATTGCAATTAGAGAAAAGGGACATTTTAGGATTATATTTGATAAATCGTATAGAAGGCAAACTTGACAGTAATATACCATAAATAAGAATAACTAAAATTGATTTATTCTTTTAGATTAAACCACAAGAGGCTAAAATACTGAAAAGGAAAGATATACAAAGACTTTTTGAAAGAAATATTTGAAATGCAGAAATTTTTAGCATGGCTTAGTTTAGATTGAGTCTAGGAAAAAATCTTTATTTGTGACATATATTTAACATATAGCTCTCTGTGACATTGCTGTGGAAGAAATGAGTTCAAGAAGAGAAGGGAAGCCATAGGTTAGGCATGGTGCTTAAGTCATAAAACTGGGTCGTTTGCAGAAAGATCTTAGAAACACTGAAATCTCCAACAGACAAAAGAGATATATTTTTAGTAGTTTAATGAAAATACTAAAGTGTAAATTTCTTTTTATATGGAAAATAGAAAAATACTTGGAGTCATTTTGTATATATATATATATATATATATATATATATATATATATATATATATATATATATATATATATATATATACAAGCTTTTAAAAATGAGCTAAACTAACACATATTGCTTCCAGTAGAGACACATTTCAATATTAAAAGTAATGTTGGAACTAATAGTCATTTTATTCTAAGATTACCACTTATATTATCTACTGTTAACACAACAAGCAATGTTTTGGGAAATTAAACTCTATTAGAAAAAAGAGTGATTCTATCAGTCCTTCTTATTGGCCTCTGCGGTTTTCAGTGCCTCTAAGTGTTGATTCTTTCTTTTCTTTGCTTTCACTATCTAAATGCTTCTTGTCTTTGTCAATCCTCTATCTTCTTGCTGGTTATGCTTCTTCCTCCTCACCCTGAATGTGGGCTTAGTGCTTGACACTTTGCCATTTCCTCACCAGAGTCTTTCCTCAGGAGGCTCACTGAGATGCTCCTCAATCTTCTACCCTGGCCATGACACTTTTCCCTGAGATTTATTTCTTCCCCTCAGTCTGCCAGCTGGACATATTTCTTATGGCCAGTTATGCTGAGTCACTGAAGTCAGCTTTAGTTTTTCTCTCTCCATTTCTCCAAATCAAATTAGTCACAATTTCTCTTTTCGGATTCATCTTCTCTGGATTCAAGCAGGTTTTTTAAACAGAAGGATAAGATGGGCTGGTGCAGGTGGCCAAGCATAATTCAGTAGGTAGCTTCCAGTGGTGAGACCCAAAGTGAGAGCAGGCAGCCAACCTGACGAGGACTCCTTCACAAAGATGCTAGACAGAGTGTGAGGCTCTAAAGTAGAGACAAAGCAGTGGAAACAGGGGACGTAAGACCTGAAGAAATGGTTCTAAATTGGAGGGTGGGAAGTGAAGTTTGGTGGAATTCCACAAGCTGTCAGAATATCACCATAGGTAATTTAAAAATTTTTAATTAATTGATTAATTTATTTTTGGCCACATTGGGTCTTTGTTGCTGTGCGTGGGCTTTCTCTAGTTGCAGTGAGGGAGGGCTACTCCTCATTGCGGTGCACGGGTTTCTCACTGTGGGTGGCTTCTCTCATTGTGGAGCACGGGCTCTAGGCATGTGGGCTTCAGGCTTCAGTAGTTGTGGCACATGGGCTTAGTTACTCCGCAACATGTGGCATCTTCCCGGACCAGGGCTTGAACCCGTGTCCCCTGCATTGGCAGGTGAATTCTTAACCACTGGGCCACCAGGGAAGTCCCACCATTGGTATTTTTATAAGGCATCTTCAGCCTCATCAAGGCAAAGTAGTCTTAGATGCACGTCATTTATATGAATATTACAACAGTCTCCTAATTTGTTTGTGGATCTCTCAAGTCTTCACCTTTTTAATACATCTTGTATACTACTTTTAGGTTACTTTCCTTAAAATGATCTCTTTACCCATGCCTCTCCCCTGCACAAAATTTTGTTGACTCTCTTTTCCCCATGGGATAGAATGCTTTGCCTGGCAATGGAAGTCTCCCACACTTTTACCCACTTCTTATATGGGTCTGCATTCCAGGAAAACCAGGCTACTTAATACTTATACTCCACAACAGGTGAAGCCCCACACCATTCTCCCTCTCCCTGTATGATTCCATTCACACAAAATAACATCTGCAATTTTTTTCATGAATATAAGCCTCCAGATTTTCCTTTTTTAAACTAGAGACACAAACACTTATGTTATTGAATAAGTGTTAAACCAGAATGTGATGTGAATCACAAGCAATATGCTAAGACATTACAAAACAGAACAAAATTTCTCCTTTCTATGTAGCCAAGCAAATATAACCCATTGCATACAAGTTAGCAAGATAAATGATGACTAGTCCTCAAGAGGACTTGATAGTACCAATTGTCACATATAGTTCATCCTAACTTCACCTGGTAATTAAGGTGACTATCTGTTAGCTTATGGGCATCATTCAGAGAAATAACAAACTTCTCATATCTTTATGACAGGAGTGAGTTTTGCAAATTGGAACAAGGTGCCCACTGAGGTTAGACTCCTACCGGCCCATGGGAACTGTTATAGGGAGGAGCTATTTCCTTGATGTGTACATTTGAAAAAGATGGCTCCCAGGTACTTGAGAAAGACATTCCTGGGTCATAAAACTGAAAAAAAAAATAAGACAAAAAAGAAGAAAAAAAAAGGTCAGCTGAAAAAAGGCCTATCTAGTCTTTAGTGAGATACATTTTATTTTTTTTATATTTTATTTTTATTTATTTATTTATTTATTTATTTTTGCGGTACGCGGGCCTCTCACTGTTGTGGCCTCTCCCGTTGCGGAGCACAGGCTCTGGACGCGCAGGCTCAGCAGCCATGGCTTATGGGCCCAGCCACTCCACGGCATGTGGGATCTGCCCGGACTGGGGCACAAACCCGTGTCCCCTGCATCGGCAGGAGGACTCTCAACCACTGCACCACCAGGGAAGCCCTATATTTTATTTTTTAACACCTTTATTGGAGTATAACTAGTATAACTGCTTGACAATATTGTGTTGGTTTCTGCTGTATAACAAAATGAATCAGCTATACGTATACACATATCCCCATATCCCCTCTCCCTTGTGCCTGTCTCCCACCCTCCCTATCCCTCCCCTCTAGATGGACACAAAGCACTGAGCTGATCTCCCTGTGCTATGCAGATGCTTCCCACTAGCTATCTGTTTTACATTTGGTAGTGTATATATGTACATGCTGCTCTCTCACTTTCTCCCAACTTACCCTTCCCCCTCCCCATGTCCTCAGGTCCATTGTCTATGTCTGCGTCTTTATTCCTGTCCTCCCCCTAGGTTCATCAGAACCTTTTATTTTTTTTTAGATTCCATATGTATGTGTTAGCATATGGTATTTGTTTTTCTCTTTCTGACTTCACTCTGTGTGACAGACTCTAGGTCCATCCACCTCCTACAAATAACTCAATGTCGTTTCTTTTTATGTCTGAGTAATATTCTATTGTATGTATGTGTCACATCTTCTTTATCCATTTATCTGTCCATGAATACTTAGGTTGCTTCTATGTCCTGACTATTGTAAGTAGTGCTGCAATGAACATTGTGGTATATGTCTGTTTTTGAATTATGGTTTTCTCAGGGTATATGCTGAGTAGTGGGATTGCTGGCTTATATAGTAGTTCTATTTTTAGTTTTTTTAATGAACTTTAATACTGTTCTCCATAGTGGCTGTATCAATTTACATTCCCACCAACAGTGCAAGAGGGTTCCCTTTTCTCCACACCCTCTCCAGCATTTATTGTTTGTAGGTTTTATGATGATGGCCATTCTGACTGGTGTGAGGTGATACCTCATTGTAGTTTTGATTTGCATTTCTCTAATGATTAGTGATGTTGAGCATTCTTTCATGTGTTTGTTGGCAATCTGTATATCTTCTTTGGAGAAATGTCTATTTATGTGTTCCACCCATTTTTGGATTGGGTTGTTGTTGTTGTTGTTGTTTTTTTTTTTTGATATTGACCTGCATGAGCTGCTTGTAAATTTTGGAGATTAATCCTTTGTCAGTTGCTTCATTTGCAAATATTTTCTCCAATTCTGAAGGTTGTATTTTCATCTTGTTTATGGTTTCCTTTGCTGTTCAAAAGCTTTGAAGTTTCATTAGGTCCCATTTGTTTATTTTTGTTTTTATTTCCATTTCTTTAGGAGGTGGGTCGAAAAGGATCTTGCTGTGATTTATGTCATAGAGTGTTCTGCCTATGTTTTCCTCTAAGAGTTTTATAGTGTCTGGCCTTACATTTGGATCTTTAATCCACTTTGAGTTTATTTTTGTGTATGGTGTTAGGAAGTGATCTAAATTCATTCTTTTACATGTAGCTGTGCAGATTTCCCAGCACCGGTTATTGAAGAGGCTGTCTTTTCTCCATTGTATATTCTTGCCTCCTTTAGCAAAGATAAGGTGACCATATGTGCTTGGGTTTATCTCTGGGCTTTCTATCCTGTTCCATTGATCTATATTTCTATTTTTGTGCCAGTACCATACTGTCTTGATTACTGTAGCTTTGTAGTATAGTCTGAAATCAGGGAACCTGATTCCTCCAGCTCCGTTTTTCTCTCTCAAGATTGCTTTGGCTATTCAGGGTCTTTTGTGTTTCCATACAAATTGTGAAATTTTTTGTTCTAGTTCTGTGAAAAATGTCATTGGTAGTTTGATAGGGATTGCATTGAATCTGTAGATTGCTTTGGGTAGTATAGTCATTTTCACAATGTTTATTCTTCCAGTTCAAGAACATGGTATGTCTCTTCATCTGTCTGTATCATCTTTAATTTCTTTCATCAGTTTCTTATACTTTTCTGCATACAGATCTTTTGTCTCCTTAGGTAGGTTTATTCTTAGGTGTTTTATTATTTTTGTTGCAAGGGTAAATGGGAGTGTTTCCTTAATTTCTCTTTCAGATTTTTCATCATTAGTGTATAGGAATGCCAGAGATTTCTGTGCATTAATTTTGTATCCTGAAACTTTACTGAATTCATTGATTAATTCTAGTAGTTTTCTAGTAGCATCTTTAGGATTCTCTATGTATAGTGTCATGTTATCTGCAAACAGTGACAGTTTACTTCTTCTTTTCTGATTTGGATTCCTTTTATTTCTTTTTCTTCTCTGATTACCATGGCTAAAACTTCCAAAACTATGTTGAATAATATTGGTGAGATAGGGCAACCTTGTTTTGTTCCTGATCTTAGAGGAAATGGTTTCAGTTTTTTACCACTGAGAACGATCTTGGCTGGTAATATATGACTTTTATTATGTTGAGATAGGTTCCCTCTTTGCCTACTTTCTGAAGAGTTTTCATCATAAATGGGTGTTGAATTTTGTTGAAAGCTTTTTCTGCATCTATTGAGATTATCATGTGGTTTTTATCCTTTAGTTTGTTAATATGGTGTATCACATTGATTGATTTGCATATATTGAAGAATCCTTGCGTTCCTGGATAAACCCCACTTGATCATGGTGTATGATCCTTTTAATGTGCTGTTGGATTCTGTTTGCTAATATTTTGTTGAGGATATTTGCATCTATGTTCATTAGTGATATTGCTCTGTAGTTTTCTTTTTTTGTGACATCTTTGTCTGGTTTTAGTATCAGGGTGATGGTGGCCTTGTAGAATGAGTTTGGGAGTGTTCCTCCCTCTGCTATATTTTGGAAGAGTTTGAGAAGGATAGGTGTTACCTCTTCTCTAAATGTTTGATAGAATTCACCTGTGAAGCCATCTGGTTCTGGACTTTTGTTTGTTGGAAGATTTTTAATCACAGTTTTAATTTCAGTGCCTGCGATTGGTCTGTTCAGATTTTCTATTTCTTCCAGGTTCAGTCTTGGAAAGTTGTGCTTTTCTAAGAATTTGTCCATTTCTTCAAGGATGTCCATTTTATTGGCATATAGTTACTTGTATTAATCTCTCATGATCCTTTGTCTTTCTGCAGTGTCAGTTGTTATTTCTCCTTTTTCATTTCTAATTCTGTTGGTTTGAGTCTTCTTCCTTTTAGTCTTGATGAGTCTGGCTAGTGGTTTATCAATTTTGTTTATCTTCTCAAAAACCAGCTTTTAGTTCTACTGATCTTTGCTATTGTTTCCTTCATTTCTTTTTGATCTGTTCTTTATGATTTCTTTCCTTCTGCTAACTTTGGGTTTTTTGTTTTCGTTCTTCTTTGTCTAATTGCTTTAGGTGTAAGATTAGGTTGTTTATTTGAGATTTTTCTTGTTTCTTTGTTTTTTTTTTTTTTTTGCTGGACGCGGGCCTCTCACTGCTGTGGCCTCTCCCATTGCTGAGCACTGGCTCTGGATGAGCAGGCCCAGTGGCCACGGCCTACGGGCCCAGCTGCTCCGTGGCATGCGGGATCCTCCTGGACCGGGGTACGAACCTGTGTCCCCTACATCGGCAGGCGGACCCTCAACCACTGCGCCACCAGGGAAGCCCTTTTCTTGTTTCTTGAGGTGGGATAGTATTGCTACAAACTTCCTTCTTAGAATGGCTTTTGCTGCATCCCATAGGTTTTGGGTTGTCATGTTTTCATTGTCATTTGTTTCTAGGTATTTTTTGATTTCCTCTTTGATTTCTTCAGTGATCTCTTGGTTATTTAGTAGTGTATTGTTTAACCTCCATGTATTTGTATTTTTTACAGTTTTTTTTCCTGTAATTGATATCTAGTCTCATAGCATTGTGGTCAGAAAGACACTTGATATGATTTCAATTTTCTTAAATTTACCAAGGCTTGATTTGTGACCCAAGATATGATCTCTTCTGGAGAATGTTCCATGAGCACATAAGAAGAAAGTTTATTGTGTTGTTTTTGGATGGAATGTCCTATAAATATCAATTAAGTCCATCCTGTTTAATGTACCATTTAAAGCTTGTGTTTCCATATTTATTTTCATTTTGGATGATCTGTCCATTGGTGAAAGTGGTGTGTTAATGTCCCCTACTATGATTGTGTCACTGTTGATTTCCCCTTTTATGGCTGTTAGCATTTGCCTTATATATTGTGGTGCTCCTATGTTGGGTGCATAAATTTTTACAATTGGTATTTCTTCTTCTTGGATTGATCCCTTGATCATTATGTAGTGTCCTTCTTTGTCTCTTGTATAGTGTTTATTTTAAAGTCTATTTTGTCTGTTATGAGAATTGCTACTCCAGCTTTCTTTTGATTTCCATTTGCACAGAATATCTTCCTCCATCCCTTCACTTTCAGTCTGTATGTGTCTCTAGGTCTGAAGTGGGTCTCTTGCAGACAGCATATATATGGGCCTTGTTTTTGTATCCATTCAGCTAGTGAATATATTTTGGTTGGAGCATTTAATCCATTTACGTTTAAGGTAATTATTGATATGTATGTTCCTATTACCATTTTTTAAATTGTTTTGAAATTGTTTTTGTAGGTCTTTTCCTTCTCTTGTCTTTCCTGCCTAGAGAAGTTCCTTTAGCATTTGTTGTAAAGCTGGCTTGGTGGTGCTGAATTCTCTTAAGTTTTGCTTGTCTGTAAAGATTTAAATTTCTGTGTTGAATCTGAGTGAGATCCTTGCTGGATAGAGTAATCTTGCAGGTAGGTTTTTCCCTTTCATCACTTTAAATATGTCCTGCCACTTACTCCTGGCTTGTAGAGTTTCTGCTGAAATATCAGTTGTTAACCTTATGGGGATTCCCTTTTATGTTATTTGTTGCTTTTCCCTTGCTGCTTTTAATATTTTTTCTTTGTCTTTAATTTTTGATAGTTTGATTAATATGTGTCTTGGCATGTTTCTCCTTGGATTTATCCTGTATGGGACTCTCTGCGCTTCCTGGACTTGTCTATTTCCTTTCCCATGTTAGGCAAGTTTTCAACTATAATCTCTTCAAGTATTTTCTCAGACCCTTCCTTTTTCTCTTCTTATATTTTGACCCCTATAATTCGAATGTTGGTGCATTTAACGTTTTCCCAGAGGTCTCTGATACTGTCCTCAATTCTTTTCATTCTTTTTTTCTTTATTTTGCTCTGTTGCAGTTATTTCCACTACTTTATCTTCCAGGTCACTTATCCATTCTTCTGCCTCAGTTATTCTTCTTGATTCTTTCTAGAGAATTTTTAATTTCACTTATTGTATTGTTCATCATTGTTTGTTTGCTCTTTAGTTCTTCTAGGTCCTTGTTAAGTGTTTCTTGAATTTTCTCCATTCTATTTCCAAGATTTGGGATCATATTTGCTATCGTTATTCTGAATTCTTTTTTGGGTGGACTGGTTATTTCCTCTTCATTTGTTTGGCCTGGTGGGTTTTTTACCTTATTCCTTCATCTGCTGTGTGTTTCTGTCTTCTCATTTTGCTTGACTTACTGTGTTTGGGGCCTCCTTTTTTCAGGCTGCAGGTTTGTAGTTTCCATTGTTTTTGGTGTCTGCCCTTAGCGGGTGATGTTGTTTCAGTGGGTTTTGTAGGCATCCTGGTGGAGGGGACTAGTGCTTGTGTTCTGGTGGATGAGCCTGGATCTTGTCTTTCTGGTGGGTAGGACCATGTCCTTTGGTGTGTTTTGGGTGTCTGTGAACTTATTATGATTTTAGGCAGCCTCTTTTCTTATGGGTGGGGTTGTGTTCCTGTCTTGCTAGTTGTTTGACATGGGGTGTCCAGCACTGGAGCTTGCTGGCCATTGGGTGGAGCTGGGTCTCAGTGTTGAGACAGAGATCTCTGGGAGACCTCTTGCTGATTGATATTATGTGGGGGCGGGAGGTTTCTGTTAGACCAATGTCCTGGACTCGGCTCCCCCACCTTGGAGACTCAGGCCTGATACCCTGCCAGAGCACCAAGACTCTGTCTGCCACATGGCTCAGAAGAAAAGGAAGTAAAAAAAGGAAGAAAAAAAATTTAAAAATATAGAAAAAAAGTAATAAAAAATAATAAAATAAAAAAATAGAGAGCAACCAAACCAATAAACAAATCCCCCAATAACAAGCACTAAAAGCCAAACTAAGATAAACATAAAAATCAGATACAAATCAATCACAGACAGCAAACCCCAAGTCTACAGTTGCTCCCCAAATCCACTACCTCAATTTTGGGATGATTTGTTGTCTCTTCAGGTATTCCACAGATGTAGAGCTCATCAAGTTGACTGCGGGGATTTAATCCAGTGCTTCTGAGGCTGCATGGAGAAATTTCCCTTTCTCTTCTTTGTTCCCACAGCTCCTGGGTT
Source organism: Hyperoodon ampullatus (assembly GCF_949752795.1). Lineage (NCBI taxonomy): Eukaryota > Metazoa > Chordata > Mammalia > Artiodactyla > Ziphiidae > Hyperoodon > Hyperoodon ampullatus. The sequence continues at coordinate 36,657,401 of NC_136914.1, forward strand.
TTAGCTTTGGTTTAGGGCCCACCTCTGCATGTAGGTCACCCTCAGGTGTCTGTTCCTTGCCCAGACAGGAGGATGTTAAAGAAGCGGCTGATTAGGGCTCTCTTGCTCTCTCAGGCTGGGGAGAGGGAGGGTTATGGTAGTCATAATTGGAATGCGGGGCAGGCCTGTGGTGGCAGAGACTTGCGTGACATTGCAACAGCCTGAGTTGCACCATGTGTTTTCCCAGGGAAATTGTCCCTGGATCTCGGGACCCTGGCAGTGTCGTGTTGCACAGGCTCTCAGTGGGGTGTGTGGGTAGTGACCTGTGCTTGCACACAGGATTCTTGGTGACAGTGGCAGCAGTGTTAGCATTTCATGCCCATCTCTGGGGTCCGAGCTGATAGCTGCAGCTCACGCCCATCTCTGGAGCTTGTTTAGGTGGTGCTCTGAATACCCTCTCCTTACGCACCCTGAAACCATGGTCTCTTGCCTCTTCAGCAGGTCTAGACTTTTTCCCTGACTCCCTCCTGGCTATTTGTTGGGCACTAGCCCCCTTCAGGCTGTATTCACGCAGCCAACCCCAGTCCTTTCTCTGGGGTGTGACCTCTGAAGACCAAGCATCAACTCCCAGCCCCCACCTGCCCCGGTGGGTGAGCAGAGAAGCCTCTCAGACTGGTGAGTGCTGGTCAGCACTGATACTCTGTGTGGGAATCTCTCCGCTTTGCCCACTGCTCCCCTGTTGCTGCACTCTCCTCCGTGGCTCCGAAGCTTGCCCCCTCACCATCCCCTGTCTCCCCCAGTGAAGGGGCTTCCTAGTGTGTGGAAACTTTTCCTCCTTCACAGCTGCCTCCCCGAGGTGAAGATCCCATCCCTATTATTTTTTCTGTGTTTTTTCTTTTGCCCTACACAGGTATGTGGGGGTTTTCGTGCCTTTTGGGAAGTCTGAGGTGCTCTGCCAGTGTTCAGTAGGTGTTCTGTAGGAGTTGTTCCTCATGTAGATTTTTTAAAAATAAATTTATTTATTTATTTATTTATTTTTGGCTGAGTTGGGTCTTTGTTGCTAAGGGCAGCTTTTTCTAGTTGTGGTGAGTGGGGGCTACTCTTCGTTGCGGTGAGCCGGCTTCTCATTTTGGTGGCTTCTACTGTTGTGGAGCATAGGCTCTAGGCATGCAGGCTCAGTAATTGTGTCTTGAGGGCTCTAGAGTGCAGGCTCAGTAGTTGTGGCACATGAGCTTAGATGCTCCGCGGCATGTGGGATCTTCCTGGACCAGGGCTCGAACCTGTGTCCCCTGCATTGTCAGGCGGATTCTTAACCACTGCGCCACCAGGGAAGTCCTGTAGATGTATTTTTGATGTATTTGTGGGGAGGAAGGTGATCTCCACGTCTTACTCCTCCACCATCTTGAAGGTTCCTCTCTAGTGGGATACATTTTAAAGAGATGAGAAAGCATTTAGAGGTCTTCTAAGGCATATATTCTGATAAAACAGAGGGAGAGATCTCTTTCCTCATTTTCAACAGGGAGAATGAAGCCTCTTTTTAAAAAATTTGAATTTGACTCACCTGGAAACTCACAGTGTGACTGAGTTTTCATAGCACACAGCCATACAGCCTAAAAACATATTTCAAGGTGCCTGACGATGACACTCCAGCAAGGGGAGACACACATGTGCAGACCTGGGGAACCTTGTGTGACATGTGTGTGATACACATTTCAGCACAGCCTGGGGACACCTCACATACACCCTGGGGACCTAGTGTGACAGGTGTGGGATGCTGTCATTATGTCAGATGTGACAGGTGTGAGGTCTTCAGATTTTCTAGGCAATGTTACAAACTATCTACACCTTCTGTAACCTACCACCTAACTGCCATAACCATTAGCAATGACATCCACTACCCCTACAAGAGCCACTGTCAACATTTGTTGATTTTTTTATATGCTAAATATTTTATATAGATTAATTGGTTTAATTCTTATTTAATCCTTGTTTATAATTACTTACTAACATTTTATTAATGGGGGTAAGTAACCTATCCAAGCTCATCCCACTAGCAAAACCAATGTCTTCTTGCCCTCACTCTTTCCTTTTATGCCTCAATTCCCTTATCATCTAAATTCTGTGGTTGATTTGTTGTTGATTGCAGGCACATGTATGTTCTGTGTACCTACCTGGATATTTTCCTCATCATCTAGCAAGGCCCTTGCCTAAAATTCTTTGTATCCTCAGAGCCTAAAGATAGTGTCATATGATAGTGTCAGAGATGTTTAGTCATTATTCATTGCTGTTTATGTTGGTGCTCCAGAATGAAAAAACAATCAAGCTTGGCTATTTAAATTATTTTGTTCCACCTGAATTTTTTTAATAGAAAGATGTATATGATAATAATGAAGAAAATTGTTAGAACATAACTATCCCAGAATGCTTTTCTCTTTACAATTGCTTCTGTAGGTAATATACATTTTACCCTAAGCTATTTTGATTTCATGTGATACTAATGAATATGTAAGAACTAAAAGGGGAAATATATACCATATTCATTTTAGATCTATTTATTTCTGAAGCGAAGTTCCAGGAAAAGAGTTGATATCTGCCTGTGGAAAAGAATGAAGCTAACAAGGAAATAAACTTTAGTTTTCAACCTTCACAAAGTACATTAGCAAATAACAACAAAGGCTGGGGAGAGAATTTAAAAAAAGCCATTACAAAAAGTCTCTTATGCTTTCCTTAATGTGTTTCTCTTCTTAATATAATTCCTATTTGCTAATATTTTCCAATTTTTATTATCTTAACAGGCTGTTCTCATTTTGATAACATTCCCAGTTGTTTCATATAACCTGCTGTGTATCATATACCCTTAAAAACTTCTCACCTTTTTGTTTATATGCCTGCGAGTCTCTTTTGAAATTTACTTTAGTGAGTGTTAAAAAAATCCTACTAAAGTACACTAAAGATAATTATGTCCTTATTAGTTTACCAAGAGTGCCAATGAAATTAATATATGTAATGTTTAAAAATGTGTAATATTTACTTTGCAAAAGAGAAATAAGCTATTCTGATTTTCTATACTATTCTTTTAGGTACACTAGGAAACAGATAGGTAGTCATTATTTTAATTTCAGTATTTAGGCCCTTTATTAGTATAATGGAGTGAAGAGACAAGAAAGGTATCACTACCCTAAAGCAAATAAAAAATTAGCTAATAATGTATGTAAGGTACTTGGCATATAATATAATTCAACAGATGGTGACAGTGATTGTAGTAGCGCTTGTGAGTGTCCTTAATAATGGCTATGGCAGTTAAGTGGTTGGCAGAATTGAATATATTGTCAGGTAAAGATTGAAGTATTTAGAAGAGTCTCTTTCCCACCTACGCCTTCAAATTTAACATTAGAGTGTTATTCCCATATGTTAGACATTGCCTTCTGTTTGTATCTTCTTTAAAAATGCAAGGACTCTTGGAGTGTAGTACACTCAGTATAGTACCTTGTCAACCAAAAAATAAGGTAGGAGGCTGCAAATAAGAAAAGAGTTTATTTGGGGTCTTAAGAATTGCAATTTGAGAGGCACAGATTCGGGTAACCTTGAAAGAGTGTTCAGAGGAAGAAAAAGAGTCAGGGGTTCAGAAAGACAAAAAGCCACAAGGTTGTTAAAAGTTGCCTGGCGAGAACTGTGGTTGACTCTGACTAAGAACATATTTGTCCTTAAGGAATCACGAGTTGTTTTAGGGTAGGGTCTGATACGTGGATAGACTATCATGAGTTATTTTAGGGTCTGATAAGTATCTTGAGTTTCTGGCAGATGTTCTGGATGCCTTTGTTAAGACAGTAAGTGATCAAAGGACAGATTCCATCCAGGGTGAGATGTGCATAAGCCACACTTCCTCAGTGTCCTCCTCGCTCCATCGTCCAGAGCCCTCATAGCAATGCTGACTCTGTTTTGATTTTTCTTTCACACCTAACACTTCATTCATTCAGTTATAATTCATAAAACATCTGTATGTTGCAGGTCACTTTGCTGGTAAGAACAATATATCAGTTCCTGAGAACATGACAGTTAAGGCTCTTACCTTTGACGGTTGACATTCTAATGTCAGAGCCAGATGACCAATAAATACACAACATATATACTCAAAACAGTTAACTGATGGGATGAAGCTATAAGGGACCTGAGCAGGGTGCTGGGATAGATAATTCAGTGGAGCTGGGTGTGGGGAGGACTACTTTAGGCAGGAAAGTTCCTCTCTGAGGAGCTGAGAAATCATGTGAAAGCTTGAAGTTGGCCATAGAGGAGAGAGTGAGGCTGGAGCACAGTGAGCATGGGTTTGGAGACAGGGGCAAAGCTGATCCTGTGGAGTCTTGTAGGTCATGGTAAGGAATTCAGGCTTTATTCTAAGAGCAGTGGGAGGCCACTGACAAGATTTTGTCAGAGGACTGGCACAATATCATTTGTTTTTGAAAGCTCCCTCTAGCTGTGGTGTAGGGAATATTTGCAGCTAGTTAGTGGTGGGCTGAGATCTGTCCACAGGCCTTCTACTCCAGCACCGAGGCCCTTCCTTCCTGATCTGTACTCCATTTCCTTGCCTTGGTGTTTTGTATTCCTTTTGCCTGGAGCAGCCTCCTTCTTCCCTGAACCACCCATTCTCCAGCTGGCAAATTCCCATTTGCTTTTTAATTTTTATTGTTTTTATTTATTTTTATTTTTTTAGGCCATGCCGCACGGCATGTAGGATCTTACCTCCCTGACCAGGAATCAAACCTGTGCCCCCTGCATTGCAAGCACGGATTCTTAATCACTGGACCACCAGGGAAGTCCCTGCTTTTTTAAAGGTAAGCTCAAATGCAACCTCCTCTATGAATAGGACGACCATACAATTATCATCCTCATGAGACTTTCTGAGGGGCACTATTAAAAATGATCCTAGGAAAACATGAGTAAAATAAACTGTCCCAATCAAACAGGAATATATGGCTATCTCTGCTCCCTTGTTGGTTTTACCTGCATCTTCATAACATTCTATAGTATTATTCCTCCTCTTGGATGCAGTATACCCAATGGTTAAGGCTACAGGCCCTGAAATCAGGCCACCAGAATTCACATCTCAGCTCGTCCCCTACTCATATTGAGCTGTGTGACTTTGGTCGAGTCACACAAACTCTCTAGGCTTCTGTGTCTTCATCTGTTTAATGTAAGTAATGATGGTGTTTCCTTTATGACTATTTTATTGTGAAGAAAAAAATTAAATAATACATGCCAAATACTTAGCACAGAACCTGGCCACATACTTAAGGTTCATTAAATATTAACTACTATTGTCTTTTTCAAATAGGACTACAATTATGTTCATAGTTCTCTCTCCCCTAATAGACTCTGAACTCTTTAGGGTGGAGACCATGTATTATTTATTCACCTTTGTATTCTTAATTTACAGCCCAGTGCCTAGTATACAAAGAATTTTAAGAAAATGACTAAAAATGCAGAAAAGATGAAAGGTGACTTAGAGATTTAAAAAAATTTCCCCACTCCACTCTTTACATATGAAAGAAGAAAGTTAAGTGTATTTCTTGAGTCACAGAGAGAGAGAATCAGAATCTAGTTCTCTCGGTTATCTGGCTATTTATGCAAAGGTGTCCAATTTGATCATGGTGAGAATAAATAGATATCTATATACTATTAGGTAAATATTGAAGTAATTAGAAGAATCTGTTTCTCAAAATCTGAAACAAGTGCAAACTTTTATTCAGTTATTACTTAGGAACACTAATATTTTTAGATAAAATTAAATAGCAACTTTTTTTTTTTTGCTTAGTGCTGTTTTGCTTATAAACTTACAACCATACAAAGAACTAAAAATTAAAATAAAACTTAGTATCCCCAGAATTGTTCAAAATATAATGATGGTTAGAATAGGCCAAGATAAAAAGTCAGACAGGCTTATCTTGTTACACATTTTTCTTTAAACTTGAGCAATTTAAAATATTTTCAAGAGAATTAATAATTTATTGCTCTTAAACATAAGAAAACAAATGTAATTAGAGTCACAGTACTGCCTAATCCAGAACAATATGAATCAGTTGCTCAATACTATTATTAGTCAGTGTACCAAGAAGCAAAAAAGGGCAATATAACTTGGTGAAATGGCCCAGAAGATGGGAACTCCTATTGCATATTTAAATTAAACAGATTCACACACATGCATGCACACGTGTACACGCTGGTTTACTTCATCCAAAAATAGAATTTGTATACTTAAAAACTGGATTTTTTTTGGCAGTTATCTTAATTAAGTTTTTTATGAGTCCTTTAGGGAACCAACACTCCCTGGATTTGTGGATTAATGATGGGGTGATCAGCAGAAGTGCTTGTAGTTAATATAAAAGTTTTAACAACAGGAGAACTAGTCCCTCAATAATCCAAAACAAATGTTTAGTTTTACATTTGGATCATTTCTGAGTAAGCTGTTATTTTATATTGTGTTCCAACACATAGAAAAATGGAGTTAGAGTTGGCCTTACAAGCAGGTGAAACAGGTGACAGCACTGCACAGATATTTGTTGCCCTACCTGACTCATTCACTCTCAAGTGAATTACAGTCCCTTGCCAAACATTTATGGTATATTATTGTAATTCCCTTTATGACCCATATCCCTTGGTAGCCTCTCACCTCCTTAGGAGAAGGAACCAGGTCTTATTCGTTGCTTACCCCAGTGGTTGGTGCAGAACTGGACACATATTTGCTGGCATTCAGAATATCTGTGATGGAAAGAGTGAGGGAGTGAAATTCCATTGAGAGCATCATGTTGTTAGGAGATACAGGAGCTACAATGATGACTAAGTTACAGTAAGATGTTCTTCCTTGGGTCCTTACGTCTTTGTTTTCAAGACTTTCTGTAAAAATTCAATGCTAATTTCTTATCATGGATATTAGTTGATGCCACTGAGCAAGACAGATTTCTAAGATGGGGTACAAGAGGAAATAAACCAGAAAATGGAACACAAGTGATTCGAAGTTTTATGGGTTATTCTCAAATTTCAATGAGTATTCTCTTATGAAATATTATTTCATTTTTATTAAAAAATTACTCATCAAAATCAATGAATTTGAAATTCAAACAGGTATATTAAAAAATACTAAGTGATTATTAAAGCAGTTCAGTTTTACTACTTAATGGCTACATAAATTTTATGGAAATGAATTGGTTTAAAATGTGATCTCCAATCTGATGGTATAGTTTATTTGATTTGAGTCCTATGGAGTACTTAGATAAGATCATGTTGTATGATAAATTGGTATATATGTAATTTTTGTGTTCATTAATGTATATGCTATAGAGATCAGTTATTATATATGTATGCATACTAGTATTTTTCATATTGTATTTAATTTGCAGACTTGATGTTTCAATTATTTTACCACTGTCAAAGGGAGGAGAGCAAAATCAGTAAAACTGATAAAAACACATAGATATTATGATAAAGAATAATTTTTCATTTAGAAAAAGACACATTTTATAGTCAGGGCTATTCTTCAAAGCCAGTAAAAGAGATATATTTTTAAATTTGTGAAAACTTCTTAGATGTAGATCCTTGCAGATATTCTGCCATTGCTGTTTTGTGATAAATAGGATTAAATGATCTAGCCTTTAGAAAAGATTGTTAAACAAAAGGTGTATTTTATACTAAAATGTTTTGAGTAGTCTGCGTTTGCTTATTTTAGTTTATAATTTATTAAGTCTTCTTGATGAATTTCAAGTTACTGCTTTAATGCATTTCACAACAAATGATTTTGCCATAAGTCTATAATAATCTGTTATTTTAATTATAATCTCTAACTGATGTGTGAAAGTAGAACATTTTCTATGACATTGGATAAAAGTATACAGGTTTTTAAAATGTAGGGTTTGAAGTGAAAACACATTTTAGATGGTGATTTAGAAATGGCAAACACCACACACTGATAAAACAACTCCAGATTAAAAAAAACAACTCATTTTTTTCTTAGCTAAACACTCTCAATTTGCTGTTAAATCAAGTTATTCAACAAGTATTTATTGACTACTGTGTGCCTTTAATGTTCACACTATTAATCATAATCTCCAATAACATTTATTGAGTGTGTACTGTGTGTAGACTACTGTACTAAAGGGAGCTAGTAGTTTGAAATGATTAATAGTTTGTTTATTTGCAGTAAAGCCAGGCTCTGCTCTGTGTTGTTTGGGGCTTGATGGTTCACTGAGGGAAGCTGTAGCATGTTCAGAGAAAAAGGTTGCTTCAAGGTCATCTGAAACAAGGAAATAGCTTTGGAATGAAGAAAAATTTCTACATTTTAAGCCAAATTTTGGGGAAGATATCTTATGCATTTTTCTCTAGAATTCTTCACTCTACCTCACGTATGCCTACTGTGTACCATATATACATATGCAATGTATTATATGAGTAAAAAAATCAATAAAACATAACATCCATATACAAAATGCATTTATTACTTATCTTCCATGGGGATAATTCATACCTTACAGTATGAATGGTTTTACCATTTCTACAGGAAAGTAAGAACTTTGTAGGATAAGACCCCAAACAAGGAAAGTCTTGAAAGGAGAGAAGAGGATTTGGGAAAGATGGGAGAGTAGAGATTGTCTGGATGGGGCAGCAGGAGCAGCCTTGGGCATGCTGGAAATCCAGGAAGATCTCACAAGGGATAGGAGGCTCTCAAGGAGGATCTTCAGATTAATTAAAACAATCTCAGAAATCCTCTGTAAGTGGATATTAAACATAATACCTTAAACCATCTTTATTCAACTCCATCAAAATTCAGTTTCTGTCGTTAAGTGACTCACGCTGAAATAACTAGACCTGGGGCTATAGCTTTAAACATATTGTTCAAGGATAATTTTGAATTACAAGCAGAAAAATTGAAGAAGAGAGACATTTAGGAAATGGTTTATTTAAGAATTTAAGAATCTGGGACTTCCCTGGTGGCACAGTGGTTAAGAATCCACCTGTCAATGCAGGGGAAATGGGTTCGAGCCCTTGTCGAGAAGATCCCACATGTCGCAGAGCAACTAAGCCTATGTGCCACAACTACTGAGCCCATGTGCCACAGCTACTGAAGCCCGTGCTCTGCTACAAGAGAGGCCACCTCAATGAGAAGCCCATGCACCGCAACCAAGAGTAGCCCCTGCTTGCCGCAACTAGAGAGAGCCAGCGTGCAGCAAGGAAGATGCAATGCAGCCAAAAATAAATAAATAAAAAGAAAAAGAAAAAAGAATTTAAGAACCTAAGTTTAAAAAATGGAATCTACACCCACAAACTTCCATGGAGAATCAAAACAACTTTTTTGGGATAATTAAATGCAAATAAACAACAATATTAAAAAACTTCCACTACAATTCCTTAGTTAGTCAAATGATCAACATCAAAGAGTTTTTTTTTCAGAAGAATATGATTTTTTAAAATAAAAGCTGTAGGATTTAAAAATTCTACTTTAAAAAATAATGCAGATAGCACACATTTGTCATACAAAATTAACAGATATAAATGTACAGAAAAGAAGAAAAATTTAAAAAGAAACTTTAATAATTCTTTAAGTGCTGGGAAGCCATTGTTAATATTTTGATGTGTTTATGTACCTATTTCTATGTGTGCATATAGACATAAGTAGATGATGCTGGTTTTCCCTCAGTCACAGAAATGAAGAGGAGGGGAGTGGTTGGGCAATGTAGAGGTGGACAGGTTATCCCACATATAACCCACCCATAAGAGCAATTCCACTAGAAGGTTCTTAAGAGAGAGATCCTTAATACAGTGGGGGGAAAAAAACAACGACTCCACCCTTGGTTTCAAACTTCCATTCTTCCCATGGTTCCAGGGCTGGATATTTCTAGCTGTCAGATATTTGTTTCTTCAGAAGAATGTGACTGATGGTGGATTAATATAGGGGACACCCTCTGGATCATGGTTTTCTGCTGCTGGACCCTCATCTTTGTTGCATGTGTTGGGAAATGAGGAATCTGAAAAAGGAAGATATGCATGGAATAGCTTCTTGTTGTGGATCAGTTTACCTCTCGTAAAAGTTGCCCAACTCAGCCCTTAACATCAAAAGCAGGGGCTTAATCTTCTCTGGCTAATTTCCCAAAGGAATTTTGGGACAGGTGATGAAGGATGTAGAAAGTATCCTTCCACCCTTTTCCACATGGTCTCTGTTTATGAATTAATAAAAATAACAGGAACAAGCATTCATAAGCCTTTCCATGTTCTAGGCTCTATACTCATTAACTCACTTTGTTCTCACAACAGCCGACGAGGGTGGTTGTATTTGTTTGTTAGGGTTGCTGTAATAAAATACCACAGATCAAGTGACTTGAAAAACAGAAATTTATTTCTCACACTTCTGGAACCAAGATCAAGGTGTCAGCAGGGCTGGTTTCTCCTGAGACCTCTCTTCTTGACTCGGAGATGGCTGACTTCTCACTGTGTTCCCACATGAGCTTTTGACTGAATGTTCATCCCTGGGATCGCTTCTTCTTCTTCTCTTTTTAAAATTGAAGTATAGCTGACTTACAAAATTATATTAGTCTCAGGTGTGCAACATAGCGATTCAATATTTTTATAGATTATACTTAATTTAAAGTTATTACAAACTAATGGATACTGTACTGTATAATTTATCCATGTTACTTATCTATTTTATACATAGTAGTTTGTATCTCTTAATCTCATAACCCTATCTTGCCTCTCCCCACTTCCCTCTCCCCACTGGTGACCACAAATTTGTTCTCTATATCTGTGAGTCTGTTTCTGTTTTATTATATACATTCGTTTGTTTTATTTTTATATTCCACATATAAGAGATAACAGAGTATTTGTCTTTCTCTGTCTGACTTATATCACTAAGCATAGTACCCTCTAGGTCCATCCATGTTCATGCAAATGGCAGAATTTCATTCTTTTTTATGGTTGAGTAATACTCCATTGTATATATACCATATCTTCTTTATCTGTTCATCTGTTGATGGACACTTAGGTTGCTGCCACATCTTGGCTATGGTAAATAATGCTGCTATGAACGTTGGGGTGCATGTATCTTTTTGAATTAGTGTTTTCATTTTCTTTGGATATATATACCCAGTTGTGGAATTGCTGGATCATATGGTAGTTTTATTTTCAGTTTTAGCCTATTTTTACTGTTTTCCATAGTGGCCACATCTATTTACAATCACACCAACAGTGTACTAGTGTTCCCTTTTCTCCATGTCCTTGACAACATTTGTTATTTGTAAACTTTTTGATGATAGCCATTTTGACAGGTGTGAGGTGATATCTCATTGTGGTTTTAATGTACATTTCTCTGATGGTTAGCGATGTTAAGCATTTTTTCATGTGCCTATTGGCCATTTGTATATCTTTGGAAAAACTTCTATTCAGATTGTCTGCCTATTTTAAAATTAGGTTGTGTTTTTTTTTTTTTTTTGTGGTACGCGGGCCTCTCACTGTTGTGGCCTCTCCCGTTGTGGAGCACAGGCTCCGGACGCGCAGGCTCAGCAGCCATGGCTCACGGGCCCAGCCGCTCCACGGCATGTGGGATCTTCCAGGACCAGGGCACGAACCCGTGTCCCCTGCATCGGCAGGTGGACTCTCAACCACTGCGCCACCAGGGAAGTCCAGGTTGTGTGTTTTTTGATGTTGAGGTGTATGAGTTGTTTATATATTTTGGATATTAACCCCTTATCAGTCATATCATTTGCAAATATTTTCTCCCATTCAGTGGGTTGTCTTTTTGTTTTGTTGATGGTTTCCTTTGCTTTGCAGAAGCTTTTAAGTTTAATTAGGTCCCATTTGTTTACTTTTGCTTTTGTTTCTTTTGCCTTAGAAGACAGATCCAAAAAAATATTGTACAATTTATGTCAAAGAGCATTCTGCCTATGCTCTCTTCTCAGATTTTACATTTAGGTCTTTAATCCCTTTTGAATTTATTTTTATATATTGTGTGAGGGAATGTTCTAATCTCATTCTTTTACATGTAGCTGTCCAGTTTTCCCAGCACTGCTTATTGAAGAGACTCTTTTTTCCATTGTATATTCTTGCCTCCTTTGTCATAAGTGCATGGTTTTGTTTCTGGGCTCTCTATTGTGTTCCATCGATCTATGTGTTTGTTTTTATGCCAGTGCCATGCTGTTTTGATTACTATAGCTTTGTAGTATAGTCTGAAGTCAGGAGGTTGATACCTCCAGCTTTGTTCTTTTTTCCCAAGATTGCTTTGGCAATTTGGGGTCTTTTGTGGTTCCATATAAATTTTAGGGTTATTTGTTTTAGCTTTGTGAAAAATGTTGAGGGTATTTTGATAGGGATTACATTAAATCTGTAGATTACTTTGCATAGTATGGACATTTTAACAATATTAATTCTTCCAGTCCAAGAGCATGCTATACCTTTCCATTTCTTTGTATCATTTTCAAATACCTTCAACAGTGTGTTATATTTTTCAGCATATAGGTCTTTCATCTACTATTTTCTTGCTTTCTCTTTCTGATAGTTCATTGTTAGTGTAGAGAAAAGCAACAGATTTCTGTATATTAATCTTGCATCTTGCAATTTTACTGATTTTATTTATTAGTTCTAGTAGTTTTTTGGTGGAGACTTTAAGGTTTTCTGTATATAGTATTATCATGTCATCTGCAAATAGTGACAGTTTTACTTCTTCCCTTCCAATTTGGGTGCGTTTTATTTCTTTTTCTTGTCAGATTGCTAGAACTTCCAATACTATGTTAAATAGAAGTGGGAAGAATGGGCATTCTTGTCTTGCTCCAGATTTTAGAGGAAAGGCTTTCAGCTTTTCACTGTTGAGTGGGATGTTAGTTGTGGGTTTGTCATAAATGGCTATTATATTGAGATATGTTCCCTCTATACCAAGTTTGATCCATCATAAAAGGATGTTGAATTTTGTCAATGCTTTTTTATGCTTCTATTGGGTTGTCATGTAATTTTTATTCTTCCTTTTGTTAATGTGGTGTATTACACTGACTCATTTGTAAATATTGAACCATTCTTTCATCTCTGAGATAAATACCACTTGATCAGGGTGAATGATCCTTTTTTAAAAAAAATTCATCCTTTTTTTTTTGTGGTACGCTGGCCTCCCCCTGTTGTGGCCTCTCCCGTTGTGGAGCACAGGCTCCAGATGCTCAGGCTCAGCAGCCATGGCTCACGAGCCTAGCCGCTCTGCAGCATGTGGGATCTTCCTGGACCGAGGCACGAACCCATGTCCCCTGAATCGGCAGGTGGACTCTCAACCACTGTGCCACCAGGGAAGCCCCATCCTTTTTAATATACTATTGAATTTGGCTTGCAAATATTTTGTTGAGGATTTTTGCATCTATATTCATCAGACTGCATGTAATTTTCTTTTTTTTCTGCAGTATCTTTGCTAGTTTTGGTATCTGGATAATGGTGGCCTCATAGAATGAATTTGGGAGTGTTCCATCCTCTTCAGTTTTTTAAGAATAGCTTAAGAAGGATAGTTATTAGCTCTGTGTTATATGTTGCGTAGAAGTCCCCTGTGATTCTGTCTGGTCCTGGACTTTTGTTTGCTCAGAGTTTTTAAAAAAATTACTAATTCAATTTGACTACTAGTGATCTGTTTTTTCAGTCTGTCTGTTTTCTCCTGATTCAGTCTTGGAAGGCTGTATATTTCTAGAAATTTGTCCATTTCTCCTAGGTTGTCCAATTTGTTGGCATGTAACTGTTCACAGTATTCTCTTATGATTTTTTTGTATCTCTGTGATATCAGTTGTTATTTCTCCTCTTTCATTTCTTATTTTGTTTATTTGGCTCCTTTCTCTTTTCTTCTTGTTGAGCTTGGCAAAAGGTTTATCATTTTTGTTTATCCTTTCAAAAAACCAACTCTTGGATTTATTGATTTTGTCTATTTTTTGCCTCTATTTATTTCCTCTCTGATCTTTGGTATTTCCTTCATTCTGCTGAATTTGGGTTTTGTTTGTTTTTTTTTCTAATTCCTTTAGATGGTAGGTTAGGTGGCATGTTTGAAATTTCTCTTTTTTTGTGTGTGGAAGGCCTGTAATAGATTTTGGAAAGTTATGTTTCTGTTTTCATTTGTCTCAAAGTATTTTCTGATTTTCTCTTTGATTTCTTCATTGACATTTTTTTTTTTTAGCAGCATGTTATTTAGTTTCCATGTGTTTGTGCTTTTACCATTCTTCTTCCTGTAATTGATTCCTGGTTTCTTACTGTTGTGGTGGGAAAAAAGGCTTAATGTAATTTTTATCCTCTTAAATTTGTTGAGATTTGTTTTGTGACCTAGTATGTGATCTACCTGGAGAATGTTCCACGTGCACTTGAAAAGAATGTGTATTCTGCTGTTTTTGGGTGGAATGTCCTGCAGATATCTATTAAATCCAACTAGTCTCTTTTATCATTTAAGGCCAGTGTTTTCTTATTGATTTTCTGTCTGGATGGTCTGTCCATTGATGTAAGTGGGATGTAAAAATACCCTACTATTATTGTAGTATCATCAGCTTCTCTCTTTATACCTGTTAATGTTTGCTTTATATATTTCAGTGCTCCTGTATTAAATACATATATGTTAATAAGTGCAATATCCTCTTCTTGTATTGTTCCTTATGAATCTCTTCTTCTTATAAGGACACCAGTCCTATTGGATGAGGTCGCCACCTGTATGACCTTATTTAACCTTAATTACTTCTTTTTTCAAAAAATATTTATTTATTTATTTATTTATTTAGGGCTGTGTAGGGTCTTCATTTCTGTGCGAGGGCTTTCTCTAGTTGTGGCAAGTGGGGGCCACTCTTCATCGCAGTGCGCGGGCCTCTCACTATCACGGCCTCTCTTGTTGCGGAGCACAGGCTCCAGACACGCAGGCTCAGTAGTTGTGGCTCACGGGCTTAGTTGCTCCGTGGCATGTGGGATCCTCCCAGACCAGGGCTCGAACCCGTGTTCCCTGCATTAGCAGGCAGATTCTCAACCACTGTGCCACGAGGGAAGCCCCCCTTAATTACTTCTTTAAAGACACTATCTTCAAGTACAGTCACATTGGGGTTATGGCTTCAACATATGATTTTGGGGGGGGGTCACAATTCAGTCCCCAATAGTGATACTATTGTTCCCATTTTATAGAAAAGAAAATTTTATAGATTTTAATTTACCAGGTTCACCTAGCTGGGTAATGATGAAATTCAATCCACGTTTGTGTGATCCAGAGTGCATATTTTTGACCACTATGCGATACTGCCATGAAAAGCAATTTAGGTACATTTTCCTCTGTGTAGCTCCATTCTACACTCTAACTATGTAATTTAAGATTCTGCCACTAGGCTTTCAGTTTTAGTTTTCAAGGTTGTTTTAAATTTTATCACTCTTTTCTGTCTCCTGAGCATTTTCATGAGAAGATGAGAGAAATTGCATTAGTGACTAGTAAATGATTTGGAGCCATTTGGACTAGCTAACTCCTGATCTCAACTATATTTTGTATGGTTAGAAATAGTTGACTCTGGAATGGTATCAAATCTATAGCTTTTCATATCAGATTATAGTTAGGTATATTCTGCCCCAAATAAAATACCTGCTTATTAACTGTTTCCTATTGATTATAGAAAGATTAAGAAAACAAGGCATCAGAGATTCAGCTGTCAGAAAGGGTAGAAGGTTTCAGATTTGGGCACTAGTTCAGAGGTGGACAAGCAACAGTGACTCGTCCTGGGTCTTAAGAGTTTGGGGTTAAGGTAGTGAAATTTCTACTGTTTAATATCAAGTTTTCTAGAGTTCATAGAAGGCCTAAGGCATTAGGTAACATACATATGGTTCTAATTGTTGAAAGACAAAGGATGCAGAAACTGGGATCTATTAAGTGTTCTGTCAAAATCAGTTGGGAAATGTTAGCTTGCATCAAAGGAAAAAAACAGAACATACAGGCCAAAATAATAGGAAACTTACTAAAAATTGAGAAACTGAGCAGTAAAAATAGACATCAGGTAAAGTTTGATCAGGACAATTGTGATGCAGTTATTTTGGTTCTACTCTCCTTTGTGTATCTGCTTCTTCCTCAGGTTGCTTTTTTCATGGTAGTAAAGTGGCAACAACAATTCCAGTTATTGTACCTGTACATCACATACTTCCGAGAAATAGAGATTATCTGTATATCAGAATTTGCAGCATAAGATCTGAGATTTTCTCTGATTGTATTAGCCTAGATCACTTGTTCATGAATGAGGCAATAATAGTGCTCAGAGTGTGGAATGCAATGATTAGCTTACACTAGATTTTGTACTCCATTCATGGGGCTGAAGGTAAATCCAGCTTTTCTAGAATTACATGGATGTAACATCATGGATGAGGGGTAGAATGGTTGTTAGGATGATAACCAAATGTCTATTATATTCACAAAAATTCTTTTTAGTGGACTGAAACCAAAATATAAAAACTAGAGATTCCTTTAGAATAAATTATGTTTACCATAATTTATTTATTCATTTATTCACAATTTTCAGAAAAATTAATTGAGTGCCTATTATGTACCTGGACCCTGGCTGGAATTCAGAGATTAAAGAGCTCCCCCATCTAATGAGGGGGGGCAGACAAATAACAAGACAATATTAATTCAATATGGTAAGAGTAATTAAAAGTAAAATGGAAATGGGGATGGAAGAAGTTGCTGCCACAGGCAGCTGGCATTAGAAGGGCCAGATTGTTATTTGTCAGGAGACGAACGAGAAAGGAGACACTGGAATTCCTGTAATGACCAGGCATGTGGCTGAAAGGGTCTTGGTGCTCTGGTCAGGTGTCAGGCCTGAGCCTCTGAGGTGGGAGAGCTGAGTTCAGGACACTGGAACTGTACAGACCTCCCAGCCCCATGTAATATCAATCAGCAAAAGCTCTCCCAGAGATCTCTGTCTCAACACCAGCTCCACTCAATGACCAGCAAGCTCCAGTGCTGGACACCCCATGCCAAACAACTAGCAAGACAGGAACACAACCCCAGCCATAAGCAGAGAGGCTGCCTAAAATCATAATAAGTTCACAGACACCGCAAAACACACCACTGGACGTGGTAGTGCCCACCAGAAAGACAAGATCTGGCCACATCCAGAAGTACACAGGCACCAGTCCCCTCCACCAGGAAGTGTACACAACCCACTGAACCAACCTTGCCCACTGGGGGAAAACTCCAAAAACAATGGGAATTATGGACCTGCAGCCTACAAAAAGGAGAACCCAAATGCAGTAAGTTAAGCAAAATGAGAAGACAGAGAAATATGCAACAGATGAAAGAGCAAAGTAAAAACCCACTAGACCAAACAAATGAAGAGGAAATAGGCAGTCTACCTGAAAAAGAATTCAGAGTAACGATAGTAAAGATGACCCAAAATCCTGGAAATAGAATGGAGGAAACACAAGAAACGTTTAACAAGGACCTAGAAGAAATAAAGAGCAAACAAACAATGATGAACAACACAATAAATGAAATTTAAAATTCTCTAAAAGGAATCAATAGCAGGGTAACTGAGACAGAAGAATGGATAAGTGACCTGGAAGATAAAATAGTGGAAATAACTACCACAGAGCAGAATAAAGAAAAAAAGAATGAAAAGAATTGAGGACAGTCTCAGAGACCTCTGGGACAACATTAAATGCAGCAACATTCGAATTATAAGGGTCCCAAAAGAAGAAGAGAAAAAGAAAAGGACTGAGAAAATATTTGAAGAGATTACAGTTGAATACTTCCCGAATATGGGAAAGGAAATAGTCAAGTTGAGGAAGTGCAGAGAGTCCCATACAGGATAAATACAAGGAGAAACATGCCAAGACACATATTAATCAAACTATCAAAAATTAAATACAAAGAAGAAATATTAAGAACAGCCAGGGAAAAACAACAAATAATATACAAGGGAACTCCCATAACATTAACAGCGGATCTTTCAGCAGAAACTGCAATCCAGAAGGGAGGCAGCAGGACATATTTAAAGTGATGAAAGGGAAAAACCTACAACCAAGATTACTCTACCCAGCAAAGATCTCATTCAGATTCGACGAGAAATTAAAAACTTTACAGACAAGCAAAAGCTAAGAGAATTCTGCACCACCAAGCCAGCTTTACAACAAATGCTAAAGGAACTTCTCTAGGCAGGAAACACAAGAGAAGAAAAAGACCTACAAAAACAAACCCAAAACAATTAAGAAAATGGTAATAGGAACATACATACCAATAATTACCTTAAATGTAAATGGATTAAATGCTCCAACCAAAAGACATAGATTGGCTGAATGGATACAAAAACAAGACCCGTATATATGCTGTCAACAAGAGACCCACTTCAGACCTAGTGACACATACAGAGTGAAAGTGAGGGAATGGAAAAAGATATTCTAGGCAAATGGAAATCAAAAGAAAGCTGGAGTAGCTATTCTCATATCAGACAAAATAGAATTTAAAATAAAGACTATTACAAAAGACAAAGAAGGACAGTACATAATGATCAAGGGATCAATCCAAGAAGAAGATATAATAATTGTAAATATTTATGCACCCAACATAGGAGCACCTCAATACATAAGGCAAATGGTAACAGCCATAAGAGGGGAAATTGAGAGAAACACAATAGTAGTAGGGGACTTTAACATCCTGCTATCATCAATAGACAGATCAACCAAAATGAAAATAAATAAGGTAACACAAGATTTAAATGACACATTAAACAAGATGGAATTAATTGAAATTTATAGGACATTCCAACCAAAAACATCAGAATACACTTTCTTCTCAAACATTCATGGAACATTCTCCAGGATAGATCATATCTTGGGTCACAAATCAAGCGTTGGTAAATTTAAGAAAATTGAAATTTTATCAAGTATCTTTTCTGACTACAATGCTATGAGACTAGATATCAATTACAGGAAAAAAATACTGTAAAAGATACAAACACATGGAGGGTAAACAATACACTACTAAATAACCAAGAGATCACTGAAGAAATCAAAGAGAAAATAAAAAAATACCTAGAAACAAATGACAATGAAACACGACCACCCATAACCTATGGGATGCAGCAAAAGCAGTTCTAAGAGGGAATTTTATAGCAGTACAATCCTACCTCAAGAAACAAGAAAAATCTCAAAAAAATAACTTAAACTTACACCTAAAGCAATTAGAGAAAGAAGAACCAAAAAACCCCAGGGCTTCCCTGGTGGCGCAGTGGTTGAGAATCTGCCTGCCAATGCAGGGGACACGGGTTCGAGCCCTGGTCTGGGAAGATCCCACATCCACGGAGCAACTAGCCCTGTGAGCCACAATTACTGAGCTCACGTGTCTGGAGCCTGTGCTCCGCAACAAGAGAGGCCGCGATAGTGAGAGGCCCGCGCACCGCGATGAGGAGTGGCCCCCACTTGCCGCAACTAGAGAAAGCCCTCGCACAGAAATGAAGAGCCAACACAGCCATAAATAAATAAATTAAAAAAGGCAAAATTCCTTAAAACAACAACAAACAAACAAACAAAAAGCCCCCAAAGTTAGCAGAAGGAAAGAAATCATAAAAATCAGATCAGAAATAAATGAAAAAGAAATGAAGGAAAAGATAGCAAAGATCCATAAACTAAAAGCTGTTCTTTGAGTCGATAAACAAAATTGATAAACCATTAGCCAGACTCATCAAGAAAAAAAGGGAGAAGTCTCAAATCAATAGAATTCAAAATGAAAAAGGAGAAGTAAAAACTGACCATGCAGAAATACAAAAGATCATGAGATATTACTACAAACAACTCTATGCCAATAAAATGGACATCCTGGAAGAAATGGACAAATTCTTAGAAAAGCACAACTTTCTGAGACTGAACCAGGAAGAAATATAAAATATAAACAGACCAATCGCAAGCACTGAATTGAAACTGTGATAAAAATCTTCCAACAAACAAAAGCCCAGGACCAGATGGCTTCACAGGCAAATTCTATCAAATATTTAGAGAAGAGCCAACACCTATCCTTCTCAAACTCTCCAAAAATATAGCAGAGGGAGGACCAGTCCCAAACTCATTCTACGAGGCCACCATCACCCTGATACCAGAACCAGATACAGATGTCACAAAAAAAGCAAACCACAGGCCAATAACACTGATGAACATAGATGCAAAAGTCCTCAACAAAACACTAGCAAACAGAATCCAATAGCACATTAAAAATGATCATACACCATGATCAAGTGGGGTTTATCCCAGGAATGCAAGGATTCTTCAATATATGCAAATCAATCAATGTGATACACCATATTAATAAACTGAAGGATAAAAACCATATGGTCATCTCAATAGATGCAGAAAAACCTTTCTGCAAAATTCAACACCCACTTTTGATAAAAACTCTCCAGAAAGTAGGCATAGAGGGAACATACCTCAACATAATAAAGGCCATATATGACCAGCCAACATCATTCTCAATGGTAAAAAACTGAAACCATTTCCACTAAGATCAGGAACAAGACAAGGTTCCCCACTCTCACCACTCTTATTCAACATAGTTTTGGAAGTTTTAGCTATAGCAATCAGAGAAGAAAAAGAAATAAAAGGAATCCAAATCAGAAAAGAAGAAGTAAAAGTGTCACTGTTTGTTTGCAGATGACATGATACTATAATAGAGAATCCTAAAGATGCTACCAGAAAACTACTAGAGCTAATCAATGTGTTTGGTATAGTACCAGGACACAAAATTAATGCACAGAAATCTCTTGCATTCCTATACACTAATGATGGAAGGCCTGAAAGAGAAATTAAGGAACACTCCCATTTACCATTGCAACAAAAAGAATAAAATATGTAAGAATAAACCTAGCTATGGTGACAAAAGACATGTATGCAGAAAACTATAAGACACTGATGAAAAAAATTAAAGATGGTACAAACTGTTGGAGAGATATACCATGTTCTTGGAATGGAAGAATTAACATTGTGAAAATGACTATAGTACCCAAAGCAATCTGCAGTTCAGTGCAATCCCTATGAAACTACCAATGGCATTTTTCACAGAACTAGAACAAAAAAATTCATAATTTGTATGGAAACACAAAAGACCCCGAATAGCCAAAGCAATCTTTTGAAAGAAAAATGGAGCTGGAGGAATCAGGCTCCTGGACTTCACACTCTACTACAAAGCTACAGTAATCAAGACAGTATGGTACTGAAACAAAAACAGAAATATAGATCAATGGAACAGGATAGAAAGCCCAGAGAGAAACCCATGCACATATGGTCACCTTATCTTTTATAAAGGAGGCAAGAGTATGCAAGAGTACACAGGTGCTGGGACAACCAGGCAGCTACATGTAAAAATGAAATTAGAACACTCCCTAACACCATACACAAAGATAAACTGAAAATGGATTAAAGACCTAAATGTAAGGCCAGACACAATAAAACTCTTAGAGGAAAACATAGGCAGAACACTCTATGACATAAATCATAGCAAGTTCCTTTTTGACTCACCTGGTAAAAAATGGAAACAAAACCAAAAATAAACAAATAGAACCTATGAAACTTAAAAGCTTTTTCACAGCAAAACAAACCATAAACAAGACGAAAAGACAACCCTCAGAATGGGAGAAAATATTTGCCAACGAATCAACTGACAAAGGATTAATCTCCAAAATATACAAGTAGCTCAATACCAAAAATCAAACAACCCAATCCAAAAATGGGCAGAAGACCTAAATAGACATTCCTCCAAAGAAGATATACAGATTGCTAACAAACACATGAAAGGATGCTCAACATCACTAATCATTAGAGAAATATAAATCAAAACTACAATGAGGTATCACCTCACATCTATCAGAATGGCCATCATCAAAAAATCTACAGGCATTAAATGCTGGAGAGGGTGTGGAGAAAAGGGAACACTCTTGCACTGTTTGTGGGAATGTAAATTGATATAGCCACTATGGAGAACAGTATGGAAGCTCCTTACAAAACTAAAAATAGAACTACACCATACGACCCAGCAATCACACTACTGGGCATATACCGTGAAGAAACCATAATTCAAAAAGAGTCATGTACCACAATGTTCATTGCAGCTCTATTTACAATAGCCAGGACATGGAAGCAACCTAAGTATCCATCGACAGATGAATGGATAAAGAAGATGTGGCTCATATATAAAATGGAATGTTACTCAGCCATTAAAAGAAACGAAATTGAGTATTTGTAGTGAGGTGGATGGACTTGGAATCTGTCATACAAAGTGAAGTAATCAGAAGAAGAAAAACAAATACCGTAACCTAACACATATATATGGAATCTAAAAAGAAAAAAAAAAAAGGTTCTGAAAAACATAGGGGCAGTTCAGGAATAAAGACGCAGATGTAGAGAATGGACTTGAGGACACGGGTAGGGGGAAGGGTAAACTGGGACGAAGTGAGAGAGTGGCTTTGACATATATACACAACCAAATGTAAAATAGATAGCTAGTGGAAGCAGCCGCGTAGCACAAGGAGATTAGCTCGATGCTTTGTGACCACCTAGAGGGGTGGGATAGGGAGGGTGGGAGGGAGACACAAGAGGGAGGGGGTATGGGGATATATGTATATGTATAGCTGATTCACTTTGTTATACAGCAGAAACTAACACAACAATGTAAAGCAATTATTCTCCAATAAAGATGTTGAAAAAAAAAAAGGAAAATGGAATGGTTAGCATCATGGGCTCTGCTGCCGTACTGACTGGGCTCCAGTCATTGCTTTTTACTCGGTGGATGATATTTGTAGACAAAATCTATGAACCTATCCATTCTGCATGCATCTTTCCCCCTTCTATGACCATAGGGAGGTCTACCTCCTCCCACAAAAAAAGCAAAACCCTCCATATGTAGTCTTGATCACATTTTCTTGCCCATCTTTTCAGGAGTATTTATTTTATAAACCTTAGTTTCCTTTCAACGAAGTAGGGAGAATAGTACTACTTTTTTTTTATATGGGATGTCCTAAGTATTAAATATAATAATGCATGTAAAGGGTTTAAAATAACTCCAGCCAAATAAGAAATGCTAAACAAATATTAACTATAACTATTTATGGTAGAACTGTGTTCAGTGTTCTGTGGAAGTACAGAGATCTGGACTCTAAGCCAGTCCTTTGTTCGTCCTTTAGCTGAATGATTCACATAAATATTTGAAGGTTTATCTCAGACTTACCTCCTATTCTGGATTGGAGTAAGTGATCCCCCCAGTTTGCCCCAGTAGTTCCCTGGGAATAACACCATTGTACAGAGTACTTATCACAGAGGGTTGTATCTTCCTGTTTACTTCTCTGTTTTTCTGAGTATTTTGTAAGCTAGTGGTTCTCAGACTTTAGCTTGCAGGAGAATGACTGAATTTAATCTCAGAGTTTCAGGGATAAAGCCTGAGAGCTTGTATTTTTTACAAATTGCAGGTAAAGTCGAGGTTGCTGGTCCAGAGACCACATTTTGAGAGTTGCTACTATAAGCTTCTGCAGGCCTTCTCCAAACAGACTTAGCATAGTGAAAGGCCAAGGGGCTCTACTTGCTTCTTTGTTGGCAGCAAAATCATGTTCCATATATAGTTCTCCCCTTCACTTTTATTCTTCTGAAAGGTCTAGTACTCATATGCGCTCTTGCTCCTCTTAAAGGATAGTTTTAATTAATGATTTGCACCTTTATGAAATTATATAAGGCAGTGCTGTCAGAGAGAAAACCCATCTCCTAAAATGTTCTCTAGCTTAAAAAAAAAAAAAAAAAAAAGAAAAAGACAAACATTTAAGTATCTTTTGGTTTCTTCATTTGCCTGAATTCTTTCCAGCCATAGGCACTGATTTTTCTGCTTAGGTGATTGCAGGTTTGTTTTTTTCACCTCACTACTTCTTCTATTTTGTCTGTTAAAAGGTATTACATAGATATGAGTTACTGAGGTGTTTGGAAGAAGAAGAAGAAGATGATTATGATGAATGCTAACATTTGTCCTTCCAGGTACTGGGCTAAGGACCATTAACTCGTTCAATTCTCACAATACATATATGAATAGAGATTCTATTATTTGCTTGTTACCGATGAGGAAACCAACACTTGCCTAGAGTCACATGGCTGGTAACCCAGAAATCTACCAAGGATTTTATTACTAGGGCTAAGTAAATGAGCATGATTAGATCTGTAAAAAAGTCGTATGCCCACATATTCTGTGGTTCTAAAAGTTGTTAGGAGGGTAAATAGCTATAATATATTATAAAAATTATCTTTAATTTGCTGAAATAATTGTGTATTGGTTTCCTATATTGAATATTGGGGACAATTATATGTGTGCTGTGTCAATATGCAAATTTTCCTTTTGTTCCTTTAAGGCTGGAAAGTATTCTGGAAGTTTGAATTTTCAAAGTCAAATTATGTTGGCACCTCTTTGGACTAAAGTCCAATATTCAATTAAAAGAATAAGATGTAAATATTAATGTTCAAAAGAACATAGCCAATTTTTGCCTTTAAGTGTTATTTGAAGTGTATAGCCAATTGTTACATCAGTCTATCATTATATATATTGAACAGTCAGTTCTTTTAACACCATATAATAACCCACGGCTATATAAAACTATATGAAACATGAGAAATGGTCTTATCTATCAATATTATTGAACTCATAATTGGTTAGGCCACACTCAGACACCAGGAACACCAGCCAGATTGATTCAGATTGGTTCACCAGCTGGATTGACTCAGAGGAGAACAATCCAGTCAGAACGTTGTGCTCAGTGTTTGGACACCATCGTAGCAGGTAATAAGAGACTGAGTACACCTGCTACTAGTGCAAACATTTATTGAGTGCCAGGCACTTTTTAAAGTTCTAAGCACTTTAAAATATTAAACCATTCAATTGTCATACAAATTACATCTGTTATCACCCCCATTTTACAAATGAAGAAACTGAATCTCAAAAATGTTAAATAATTTGTTTATGGCCACACAGTAACTGATGACACTGGCAATTGACTCCAGGTAAGTTGGCTTCAGAATAAGCATGTGGAAGGTTCATAATGAAATAGTGTGTAGCTGGTACATCATGCAGTGAATCCTAAAGTCAGTAAGGTGTGAGGAAAATAAAGAAATCCTGATGAGCCTTGGGGAAGATAGGTTTTTAGTTAACTGTTGAAGTTCAGAAGCAGGCTCCAGTTTTGGGGAGAATTGGTAAGGCTAAGCCAAAGCCCCAGATTCAGGTTTCCTAAGATTTCTAATTCCCCATCTTCTTTAGGTAAGTGCTGTGGTAGAGAGTGACACTGCTGATTTTTACAGTATTTATTCCAGAATTTATTTATATAGTGGCATTAAGACCCATAATATGAAGTGTGGTTCTCTCTAAGAGGGAAGATATTAAAAGCTTTTTGTGAAAGTAGTATCCAGTTCTTCATTGCTCTGAGAAAATTCCTGATTTCAATTATATCAGGGAGTTAGCTGAAGAAATTTAGAAACTTACTAAGACAAAATGGCAATAGATGAGACAAGATTAGGGCCAGAAAAACATGTAGGGGGAATTCCCTGGTGGTCCAGTGATTAGGACTCTGCACTTTCACTGGTGGGACCCGGGTTTGATCCCTGGTCGGGGAATTAAGATCACACAAGGCTAGTGGCGTGGCCAAAAATAAAACAAACAAAAAAACCATGTAAGGGTTCAGGATTCATGGCCATCCTTGCATATAAAGCACTTTGTGTAAATTAGAAAAAGTTACTCCTTCTTCCCAGAGGTAGCCTGATGAGTACACTGTAGGAGGGATTCAGCTCCACCTGCTCCACTGGCTAGGGCCCCAGGTCCATGGGGTCCTTGAATTAACTTTGCATTAAAAATTGTTTCTTTGTATAGATTTAATGTAGTCCCTATAAAATTAAAAAAAATTTAATGCATTTTCCACAGAAATACAAAAAATAAAATTCTAAAATTTGTATGGAGCCACAAAAGACCCAAAATAGCCAAAGCAATCCTGAGAAAGAAAAACAGCTGGAGATATCATACTTACTGATTTGAAACTATGCTACAAAAGTAATCAAAACAGTATGGTACTGGCATAAAAATAGACACATAGACCAATGAAACAGAATCAAGAGGCCAGAAATAAACCCCTGAATATAGGTCAACTAATATTTGACAAAGGAGCCAAGAATATTCAATAGGGAAAGGATAATGTCTTCAATAAAAGGTGCTGAGAAAACTGAAACTGGATAATCACATGCAGAAGAATAAAATTGGACCCCTATCTTACACTACTCACAACAATGAACTCAAAGTGGTTAAAGACTTAAATATGAGACCTGAAACTGTAAAACTCCTTGAAGAAAACCTAGGGAAAAACCTCCTTGACATTGGTCTTGGTAATGAATTTTTTTTTATATGACACGAAAAACACAGTAACAAAAGCAAAAATCAACAAACGGAACTATATCAAACTAAAAAGCTTCTGCTCAGCAAAAGAAAAAATCAACAAAATGAAAAGGTTATCCATGAAATGGGAGAAAATATTTTCAAGTCACATATCTGATATGGGATTAATATGAAAATATATAAGGAACTCATACAGCTCAATAGCAAAACCACGAACAATCCTATTAAAAAATGGGCAGAGGAATGGAATAGATAGTTTTCCAAAGAAGACATATGAATGGGTAATAAGCACATGAAAAGGAGTTCAACCTCACTAATCATCAGGGAAATTCAGGTCAAAAACACAATGAGAGATCACCTGACACCTGTTAGAATGGCTATTATCTAGAGAAAACAAGTGTTGATGAGGGTGTGGAGAAAAGGGATCCTTTGTGTACTGTTAGTGGGAATATAAATTGGTGCAGCCAATATGGAAAACAGTATGGAGATTCCTTAAAAAATTAAAAATATAACTACCATATGACCCAGAAATCCCACTTCTGGGCATGTATTCAAAGGGATTAAAATCAGGATCTTGTAGCGATATCTGTCCTCCCATGTTAATTGCAGCATTATTCACAATAGCCAAGATATGAGAACAACCTAAGTGTCTGTCAATGGATGAATGGATAAAGAAAATGTGATATATATATATATATATATATATATATAATACTATTTAGCCACGAGAAAGGAAGAAATCCTGCCATTTGTGACAACTTGGATGAAACTTGAAGGCATTATGCTAAGTGAAATAAGTCAGACAGAAAAAGACAAATACTGTATATAGCACTTACATGTGGAATTTTAAAAAGCTGAATTAAGCATAATAAAAAGAAGAATGGTGACTTTCAGGGGCTAAGGCTGGGCAAAATAGAGGGAGATTGGTTAAAGGGTACAAACTTCCACTTATAAGATGAATAATTTCTGGGGATCTAATGTATAACATTGTGATTATAGCTAATAATACTGAATTATATACTTGAAAGTTGTTACGAGTTTAGATCTTAAATGTTCTCACCACAAAAAAGAAATGGTGGGCTTCCCTGGTGGCGCAGTGGTTGGGAGTCCGCCTGCCGATGCAGGGGACATGGGTTCATGCCCCGGTCCGGGAGGATCCCACATTCCGCAGAGCGGCTGGGCCCGTGAGCCATGGCCGCTGAGCCTGCGCGTCCCGAGCCCGTGCTCCACAATGGGAGAGGCCACAACAGTGAGAGGCCCGCGTACCGGGAAAAAAAAAAAAAAAAAAAAAAAAAAAAAAGGAAATGGTAAGTATGTGATGGGATGGAGATGTTAGCTAATGCTATGGTGGTAATCATTTATAATATATAAATGTATCAAACCAACACATTGTGCACCTTCAACTTACACAATTTTATGTCAATTATATCTCAATAAGGCTGGAAAAAACCAAAGTGCAAAAAAAAAAATGTTTCCTTCTCATCAACTTTTCCCAGTAAGAGAAGTCTGAGTATTTCCAGCCTAATCAGGAGAAAAAGAAAAGAAAAGAAAATAAAAGACATTAAACTGCCTACCTCTCTGCAGGCTCAAATTTCCACAGTATTTCTTCTGCTTCTCATGGTTTTCCTGGCCTTTTGGCAGTGGGGGGAAGAAAAGGAAAACTCCTTTTTCATCATATAGTTAGCTCATCCCCTGGCACTGTTTCCTAAATTTCTGCAAGTTCATCCATCAGGGGGTATCTGTTAGATCCTTGCTTCTGCACCTAATGGAGCCCCTTATTAACCAGCTCTAATTGATAGAGGACAATGAATGATTGGACTAGATCTTCAAAAATGACTTAATATGGAGACTATAATTTTATAATCTCCCAAATCAGCAAACATGACAACTACACATGCTCTTATTGGGACAATAATAGCTACCTTCCACTAAATTCTGTAGGTCACATACTATGCAGTGCTTTATAAGAAAACAACAACAAATGAGCATCGAATAAAATGTGCTAGGATCATGCCAAATTCCTGAGTAGGATTTTCTTATTTAATTCACATAAACCATTCTAGGAAGTAGGTAATATCACTATCTCTGTTTTCTTGTTCAAGGTCATAAGGTTAGCAGTCTATTCATGGGGATTTGAACTCAGATAGCCTGTCTCCAGAGCAGGAACCCTTAACCACTGTAGTACTCTTACTGTCTGGCTACTGAGAGTTTGAAAGCAGGACTTTCAACATCTGGCGTATATTTTGTAGCTTCAAGATTCCTTCCAATGCTGTGAAATAAGATTTCTATGGATTTGCCCTTCTCTGCTTACAGATTATCTTCCTTTGAAATGTCTTTGCTCCTTTTATTTTTAAATGGGGCTTAAAATGGCAGGATCAAACTGCCATAACTCAACTTTAAAATTGAATTTAAAAGGATCATAATAAAAGATTTAAACAGTGATAAAATGCTTTCCCCCTGATAAATAACAATAAGAAAGCCTCACACCCAACGGATAATATGGCAACAGTAGGCATTGATGAATGCATTAACATAAAAAGAGTCAATGAATCAAGAATCAAGAGTAATGGAAGTCTGGAGTTCAAGGAAACAGTCCTAGAATCTGTGCACTCAGGTTTAGGGTGCAATTTTCACAGGGACAGTTAATTACAAGAGGAGATTTGAGAGCATTCATTGATTTCATAGCTTTCTTGCCTTAAATGTTGCACTGATCTCTCCCATATCCATCAGATAGTATAGTTATTAAGTACACCCTGTGTGAAGATCATTTCATAAGAACAGAACAGGATAACGTTCAGGCTCTTGACTTTGATTCCTAAACTTGGCTGGGGACTCAGGGGAGTTATAAAAGAAATAGCTACTCTGTGATCTGCTTTGGGGATTTAACAATAGAAGATTATACCTGAGAGTTACAGGTTTGGACCTGATATCATGACAACATGATTATTACCTTGGCTTTTGGTATTATACGTGTCATAGAGACTCTTTTTACCTTGCAAATGTAAACAGACACAATTAAAGGTATTGGCATGGGAGAAGGTTGCATCCAAAAAGCTAGACAAATGCTGTAAGTCTCATAACCAATTGAGCCATACAGCCCAGAGCCAAGAATCCATATAAAGCCATCAATATTCCTTATTTCTGAATTATAAGAAAAAAATTAACTTAGTTTCTGCCATTCTTCCTCTAATTCAATATTTTTCACTTGACACCATATTTAACTGCTTCCTTAGCCTTAGTTGTACCCTCTGTGACATAGATCTCACTGTAGGTGTCAGCCATGAGAATGTGCCTCACAGACCTCTAACCATGGGAGTGTAATTGACCAAGTGCCTTGGCCACTCACTTTGAAATCCACTGAGCCCAGGCCATGTTTTCCATGATTGCGTCTAGTCAATGACTAACTGTGGCAGGGATACTAAGACAAGCCTGTTCCTGGGAGACCGGCCAGCTTTGGGCTTGAGGTCTCCCCAGCAGTCTTGCCAAACTTTCTAAACTGCACTGCCATCTACAATGGCATCCAGCTTTCCTCCCTTTCTTTTTCAATCAGGGTCAGACTTACATCACAGACAAATGACTAACTTTTTCCAGCTCCCTCCCAGTTTTCTCCCACACAGGAGTTTATCTTAATGAAATCCTTGAACTTTTAAATCCCATCTTGGCATCTACTTTTCAGAAAATCTGGGTTAACATACTGCAGTTTATAGAGGATTTTCCCTCTCACAATCTCCAGCTTTTTGCTCATAGGCTTGGCAGTTGATTTTTAAAATATCCTGGCCAGTGAGTTTGTTTATATTTTCTGTACTGATTGGACATATTTTAATACAGCATTATAGGATGATCAAGTAGGTTTTCCTTGCTCTGTGAATTTGCCTGAATTAAAATTGTGAATTAGAGAGACAATGATGATAACCCATAAGATGCTATGTTTGGGAGTGCGGATGGCTTTAGACATGGTTGGATCAAGGGACTCAAACTTTGTGGTCAGAACACCATCTCTATCTCGCTCAATTCTGCTTTCTGTTGCATTGGTTTGATTTTATTCTAAGGTATACTCTCCCTATAAAGTGAGAAAAATGTCCGCTAAGCAGCTCTAGACTTGGATCAACTCACTGTGGACAATTTCAGTGAAGTGAGAATATCAGTTTCCCTATGCTTCATCAAATCTCAGGTATGACTTTATTCCAGCTTGGGTCATGTGACCATCTGGACCTAATGACTATGGCCAGGGACACGGGATGCTTTTTAGTCAGATCTGAGTCATGTGTCCCCCTCTGGAGCTGGGCAGTGAGGAAGGAGGAGGAATAGCTTTCCAAAAGACTCCAAAACAGTAGCAGATACCCAATATTGAGTTTACAGACCTAATGCAAATTTCAATGCTGCTCTCTTTGGCAATACAGTAAGCCATAATGTTTGTAAAATGACCCATAAATACTGTTATAAATAATCTATTTTGAGTTTTATAACATCTTGTATTACCTTTATTTAAAAAATGTGAAAATAGTAATTTAGAGATTAAAGGATTTGCTCAGTGTCTTACCGGTTTATATGATTATTTATACTCCATTTTTTTTTTTTTTTTTGTGGTATGCGGGCCTCTCACTGTTGCGGCCTCTGCCGTTGTGGAGCACAGGCTCTGGACGCGCAGGCTCAGCGGCCATGGCTCACGGGCCTCTCCGCTCTGCAGCATGTGGGATCTTCCCGGACCGGGGCATGAACCCGTGTCCCCTGCATCGGCAGGCGGACTCTCAACCACTGCACCACCAGGGAAACCCTATACTCCATTTTTAAAACATATAATTTTAAATTTAAAAAATATAAATGAGTAAAATTAAGAAGTGAGACAAAAAATTAAGTTATACTAGAAGGCATAGGGTACAACATGGTGAATGTAGTCCTCTAGATAATGAATTTGAGTCACACATTTAGGTGTTAGCTTCCAGGTAGGCAAAGTGAAAAGAGGAATATGATTAATAAGACTAAAACATATCAACTCCTAATAGGAGTAAAGCTTTTCTAGCTAATAAATATAAAATACATTTATCATGTGGCACTTTATATAGGATGCTCTAGTGGGTAACAATTTCACAAGCACCTCTCTAGCTATTTCAATTTTTAATGCTATTTCTTACCTTGCCTTTCAATGGAAGCCAACGATCTAGTGCCAAAGTGCAAATCAGTAAAAGCTATTGATAGAGGATAGGATAATGCATACTTACATACCACATCATATATTCACAGACATAAAGGATGTACAAAACATGTGTTGCATTCTGCTCTAATGTATAAGAGGCTAATGATAGTTTCTTTGTTCACTTCAGTATTTTGTATTCATCTTTGACTTGAACTTTAGTGCCTTTCCTGCAGTATATCACTTTAAATATATTTTTAATCCTGCTAAAGCAATAGAGGCAAATCAAATAAAAATTCCGTTAATAAAGCATGAAGCCAGATATACTAAGTCCATTAATTTATAATTCTGTAAATTATAATTTATTAACTCTGAGGGAATTGACCTAGTGACCCACATTTGATTTTGTAATCTATGTTCACTATCCACGTATATGTAAGCACATAATCAAATCTTCTTATATTTACTGGATCTGAAAAAACTCTTTAAAAAATAAAGTAATAATGGCTAATTATAACTTACGGAGGAATTATTTTATAAGTACATTTACGGTGAAGCCTCTGAACTTTTCGCCGCTAAAATGTCATTGAATTAGAAGTAAATGGCTTCCAAAGAAACTGCAAGGGAGCAAATCCCACCGTTAAACTCTTCTTTCAGAGAGTAGCATTTGTTACATTTTGAGTAACATCTTATACAATTAGAAAGCTTATTGTAATTTTTTTCGTGAAAAATGTGAATTGATTCAACCAAATTTATTACAGAAATTAAGTCAACTGTTAACAATATCCTGGTGCATTAATATGGGCTTTGGCACTGAAAGGTACTTCCTGTTGTGCTGCCATATCTTTGTGGTAACTTGCTATTCCCAGTAAGTTAAATCTCTCTACTACTTGAAAGAAAGAAAGGAAGGAAGAAAGAAAAAAAGAAAAGGAAGGAAGGAGAGAAAGAGAGAGAAAGAAAGAAAGAGGGAGGAGGAAGTCATTAATATTCCTTGCTTATTTTCCCTATGCATTTACTGTAGTAATGTTCTCAGGGCTTGAAAGGTGTCTGTTCCCTCTTAATATGACATTTTGTCATAAGGAACTGTGCTAAACATGGATGTAGGAAAGAAATGCATTAGTAGAAGGGCAATATAAATAACACTCAATAAGTAAGAGAAAAAAACCAGTAAATAATGTCAGAGAAGAGGTGAGCTTTTGTCAGAAACTTAACTAACCCTAAGGCACATCATTAAAATGTCTAACACAGTGGCAAAATAATGATAGTTTAGCAGGAACTTTGTACATGATGTGATTGTAAGATGTGAGAAATATATGTCTGTATGAGAGTGTATTATTATATATTTATGTATTAGCAGTATATGCCACAAAAGAATTCTTTAGCTGCATCAAGTTTTTCAATGGTATAGTTTCTGATACTCATTTACATCTCATCTAAGTGATTTTTTTGGTAGAAACTATAACATTTATAAGTATTATGGACCTTTTAAAATAAACGTCTTTTAAAGTTATTATCAAGTTTTCATTGTTTTCTAATATTGCTAAGCAGAATTAACTGTTTTCCTTCTCTGTATCCTCATTGCACTAGGTTCATACCACTCGGACAGCATTTGTTAAAATATATTACAACTAAGGAACCACCTCAGACTGTGAGAACATTAAGGACAGAGACTGTCTTGCTCATTTTATACTCCCAGCACCTATTAGAGCACCTAAAACATATTAGGTGCTCAGTATTGGATTTGTTGAATGACTGAATTGATAAAGCCATATTAGGTGCAGGTTGAAACTGCAAGTGGTTCTTGCCCTCAGACTACTCATAATATAAAAGTGGAGATTGTATATTACTTATTAATAATAAGGGACATTAATATTGGGAGAAAAACTGTGTGCTCAGTAAGAATCTTGACTTACATTTGAATTCATCCTTAAGAGAGGCAGAACTGTGCAGTGACTGGGAGCATGGATTCTACAGACATTATTTGAGTTCAGTCTCAGCTCTACTATTTGCTAACAGCCTGATTGTTGGCAAGTGAATTAACTTTCTGAGCTTCAGTCTCCTCATCTTAAAGGGAGGTGTTGATAATAATACTATTCACCTCACAGAGTTGTTATGAATTTAAATGAGTTAGTCCTCTTAGAGTGGAAAACAGCATCTGGCATATAATAGTCATAGTTAGCCACAAGATCTTTGGGCTTTTAAAAAAAAGTCTTCACAAGTAATATACTATGGGTATTTTTCTTCTAAATTGAATTTCAGTGTTTCTTCATTACTTGAAGAGCACAGTTTTTGTTGATTTACTTATCTATCTATCTAACTACCGTCTGTCTGTCTATCTATCTATCTATTTACCTACCTACCTACCTACCTACCATCTATCTCTCCGGAACTGAATTTAAGACTAGTGTTAGGGGTGATGATAGTTGGGGATATGGAAAAAGAGTGGAAAGTAGATAATTCTTTATGCCCACTTCTTGAAAAACAATCATTTTCTCTACATGGTGGTTAATTGAAACAGGAAAAGCCTGAAAATTTATCTATTTTGGCATAGCAGATTCAAAGCTTACATAACTATCTGTGAAATCCATTTGGAAAACTGAAGTCACAGAATTATTTCCATCTTTTCTTCCCTTATCTTTAGCTATCAGAATAAATTTAAACAGATTGTAACTGAATGCAAGGGCTAAGTGTTAAATGAATGACATTTGATAATACAGATCTCTAAAAAAAGAAATGAGAATATTACGCAGGGAGAGTGATTGTAGGTGTAGCTGATCCACAGGGTAAAGAAGTTATCTCATACCTGGGAGCCCAGGAGAGAAAGACAACCAGTCCTGGAAGTTCCTAATGTCTTGAGAAGGGGTGAAGATGCCAAAGACCCTACTCTCTTCTAAAATGTTTGGAGATATTTAAAACGGGAAAGTTAACCATCTGTCTTGAGTAATGATTTATTCACTTTCCCTGAGAACATAGATGATGTAGTTGGCTTTCTATAGTTGGTAAATCTACATAAAGTATACAGTTGTAATGTAGCCTAGTCTTCTTTATTTTTTTTAAACATCTTTATTGGAGTATAATTACTTTACAATGGTGTGTTAGTTTCTGCTATATAACAAAGTGAATCAGCTATACATATACATATATCCCCATATCCCCTCCCTCTTGTGTCTCCCTCCCACGCTACCTAACCCACCACTCTAGCTGGTCACAAAGCAACGAGCTAATCTCCCTGTGCTATGCGGCTGATTCCCACTAGCTACCTATTTTACATTTTGTAGTGTATATATGTCCATGCCACTCTCTCACTTCATCCCAGCTTACCCTTCCCACTCCCCGTGTCCTCAAGTCCATTCTCTACGTCTGCATCTTTATTCCTGTCCTGTCCCTAGGTTCTTCAGAACCGTTTTTTTTTTTTTTTTTTAGATTCCACATATATGTGTTAGCATACAGTATTTGTTTTTCTCTTTCTGACTTACTTCACTCTGTATGACAGACTCTAGGTCCATCCACCTCACTACAAATGACTCAATTTTGTTTCTTTTTATGACTGAGTAATATTCCACTGTATATATATACCACATCTTCTTTATCCATTCATCTGTCAATGGACACTTGGGTTGCTTCCATGTCCTGGCTATTGTAAATAGAGTTGCAATGAGCATTGTGGTACATGACTCTTTTCGAATTTTGGTTTTCTCAGGCTATGTGCCCAGGAGTGGAATTGCTGGATTGTATGGTAGTTCTATTTTTAGTTTTTTAAGGAGCCTCCATACTGTCCTCCCTAGTGGCTGTATCAATTTACATTCCCAACAACAGTGCAATAGGGTTCCCTTTCCTCCACACACTCTCCAGCATTTATTATTTGTAGATTTTTTGATGATGGCCATTCTGACTGGTGTGAGGTGATACCTCATTGTAGTATTGATTTTCATTTCTCTAATGATTAGTGATGTTGAGCATTCTTTCATGTGTTTGTTGGCTGTCTGTATATCTTCTTTGGAGAAATGTCTATTTAGGTCTTCTGCCCATTTTTGGATTGGGTTGTTTGTTTTTCTGATATTGAGCTGCATGAGCTGCTTGTAAATTTTGGAGATTAGTCCTTTGTCAATTGCTTCATTTGTGAATATTTTCTCCCATTCTGAGGGTTGTTTTTTCCTCTTGTTTATGGTTTCCTTTGCTGTGCAAAAGCTTTGAAGTTTCTTTGGGTCCCCTTTGTTTATTTTTTTAATTTCCATTTCTCTAGAAGGTGGGTCAAAAAGGATCTTGCTGTGATTTATGTCATAGAGTGTTCTGCCTATGTTTTCCTCTAAGAGTTCTATAGTGTCTGGCCTTACATTGAGGTCTTTAATCCATTTTGAGTTTACTTTTGTGTATGGTGTTAGGAAGTGTTCTAATTTCATTCTTTTACATGTAGCTGTCCAGTTTTCCCAGCACCACTTATTGAAGAGGCTGTCTTTTCTCCATTGTATGTTCTTGCCTCCTTTATCAAGAATAAGGTGACCATATGTGCGTGGGTTTCTCTCTGGGCTTTCGATCCTGTTCCATGGATCTATATTTCTGTTTTTCTGCCAGTACCATACTGCCTTGATTACTGTAGCTTTGTAGTATAGTCTGAAGTCAGAGAGCCTGATTCCACCAGCTCTGCTTTTCTTTCTCAACATTGCTTTGGCTATTCGGGGTCTTTTGTGTTTCCATACAAATTGTGAAATTTTTGGTTCTAATTCTGTGAAAAATGCCATTGGTAGTTTGATAGGGATTGCACTGAACTGCAGACTGCTTTGGGTACTATAGTCATTTTCACAATGTTGATTCTTCTAATTCAAGAACATGGTATATCTCTCCATCTGTTTGTATCATCTTTAATTTCTTTCATCAGTGTCTTATAGTTTTCTGCATACAGGTCTTTTTTTCTCCCTCTGTAAGTTTATTCCTAGGTATTTTATTCTTTTTGTTGCAATGGTAAATGGGAGTGTTTCCTTGATTTCACTTTCAGATTTTTCATCATTAGTGTATAGGAATGCAAGAAATTTCTGTGCATTAATTTTGTTTCCTGCTACTTTACCAAATTCATTGATCAGCTCTAGTAGTTTTCTGGTAGCATCTTTAGGAATCTCTATGTATAGTATCATGTCATCCTCAAACAGTGACAGCTTTACTTCTTCTTTTCCAATTTGGATTCTTTATATTTCTTTGTCTTCTCTGATTGCTATGGCTAAAACTTCCAAAACCATGTTAAATAATAGTGGTGAGGGTGGGCAACCTTGTCTTGTTCCTGATCTTAGAGGAAATGGTTTCAGTTTTTCACCATTGAGAAAGATGTTGGCTGTGGGTTTGTCATGTATGGCCTTTATTATGTTGAGGTAAGTTCCCTCTATGCCTACTTTCTGGAGGGTTTTTATCATAAATGGGTGTTGAATTTTGTCAAAAGCCTTTCTGCATCTACTGAGATGATTATATAATTTTTATTCCTTAATTTGTTAATATGGTGTATCACATTGATTAATTTGCATATATTGAAGAATCCTTGCATCCCTGGTATAAATCCCACTTGATCATAGTGTATGATCCTTTTAATTTACTGTTGGATTCTGTTTGCTAGTATTTTGTTGAGGGTTTTTTCATCTGGATTCATCAGTGATACTGTTCTGTAATTTTCTGTTTTTGTAGTATCTTTGTCTGGTTCTGGTATCAGGGTGATTGATGATAGCCTTGTAGAATGAGTTTGGGAGTCTTCCTTCCTCTGCAATTTTTTGGAAGAGTTTGAGAAGGATGGGTGTTAGCTCTTCTCTAAACGTTTGGTAGAATTCACCTGGGAAGCCATCTGGTCCTGGGTTTTTGTTTGTTGGAAGGTTTTTAATCACATCCTCAATTTTTGTGCTTGTGATTGATCTGTTCATATTTTCTATTTCTTCCTGGTTCAGTGTTGGAAGGTTATACCTTTCTAAGAATTTGTCCATTTCTTCCAGGTTTTCCATTTTAATGGCATAGGGTTGCTTGTAGTAGTCTCTTATGATGCTTTGTATTTCTGCAGTGTCCATTGAAACTTCTCCTTTTTCATTTCTAATTTTATAGATTTGAGTCCTCTCCCTCTTTTTCCTGATGAGTCTGGCAAATCGTTTATCAATTTTGTTTATCTTCTCAAAGAACCATCTTTTAGTCTTATTGATCTTTGCTATTGTTTTTTGTTTCTATTTCATTTATTTCTGCTCTGATCTTTATGATTTCTTTCCTTCTACTACCTTTGGGTTTTCTGTGTTTTTCTTTCTCTGCTTCCTTTAGGTGTAAGGTTAGATTGTTTATTTGAGATTTTTCTTGTTTCTCGAGGTAGGTTTGTGTTGTTATAAACTTCCCTCTTAGAACTGCTTTTGCTGCATCCCATAGGTTTTGGGTCATCGTGTTTTCTTTGTCATTTGTTTCTAGGTATTTTTTGATTTCCTCTTTGATTTCTTTGGTGATTTCTTGGTTATTAAGAAGCATATTGTTTAGCCTCCATGTATTTGTATTTTTTACAGATATTTTTCCTGTAATTGATATCTAGTCTCTTAATGTTGTGGTCAGAAAAGATGCTTGATACGATCTTAATTTTCTTAAATTTACCAAGGCTTGATTTGTGACCCAAGATTTGAACTATCCTGGAGATTGTCCCATGAGCACTTGAGATGAAAGTGTGTTCCATTGTATAGGTTAGAATGTCCTATAAATATCAATTAAGCTCATCTTGTTTAATGTGTCATTTAAAGCTTGTGTTTCCTTATTTATTTTCATTTTGGATGGTCTGTCCTTTGGTGAAAGTGGAGTGTTAAAGTCCCCTAATATGATTGTGTGACTGTCAATTTCCCCTTCTATGGCTGTTAGCATTTGCCTTATGTATTGAGGTGCTCCTATGTTGGGTGCATAAAGATTTACAATTGTTATATCTTCTTCTTGGAATGATTGCTTGTTCATTATGTAGTGTCCTTCTTTGTCTCCCGTAATAGTCTTTATTTTAAATTCTATTTTGTGTGATATGAGAATTGCTACTCCAGCTTTCTTTTGAGTTCCATTTGCATGAAATATCTTTTTTCATCCCCTCAGTTTCAGTCTGTATCTGTCCCTAGGTCTGAAGTGGGTCTCTTGTAGACAGCATATATATGGGTCTTGTTTTTGTATCCATTCAGCCAGTCTGTCTTTTGGTTTGAGCATTTAATCCATTTACATTTAAGGTAATTATCAATATGTATGTTCCTATTACCATTTTCTTAATTGTTTTGGGTTTGTTATTGTAGGTCTTTTCGTTCTCTTGTGTTTCCTGCCTAGAGAAGTTCCTTTAGCATTTGTTGTAAAGCTGGTTTGGTGGTGCTGAATTGTCTTAGATTTTGCTTGTCTGTAAAGTTTTTAATTTCTCTGCCGAACCTGAATGAGATCCTTGCTAGGTAGAGTAATTTTGGTTGTAGGTTCTTCCCTTTTATCACTTTAAATATGTCCTGCTATTCCTTCTGGCTTGTAGAGTTTCTGTTGAAAGATCAGCTGTTAACGTTATGGGGATTCCTTTGTATGTTATTTGCTGTTTTTCCCTTGCTGCTTTTAATATTTTTTCTTTGTATTTAATTTTTGATAGTTTGATTAATATGTGTCTTGGCATGTTTCTCCTTGGATTTATCCTGTATGGGACTCTCTGTGCTTCCTGGACTTGATTAACTATTTCCTTTCCCATATTAGGGAAGTTTTCAACTATAATCTCTTCAAATATTTTCCCAGTCCCTTTCTTTTACTCTTCTTCTTATGGGACCCCTATAATTCGAATGTTGGTGCATTTAATGTTGTCCCAGAGGTCTCTGATACTGTCCTCAATTCTTTTAATTCTTTTTTTTCTTTATTCTTTTCTGTGGCAGTTTTTTCCACTATTTTATCTTCCAGGTAACTTATCCATTCTTCTGCCTCAGTTACTCTGCTATTGATTCCTTGTAGAGAATTTAGAATTTCATTCATTGTGTTGTTCATCATTGTTTGTTTGCTCTTTAGTTCTTCTAGGTCCTTGTGAAAAGTTTCTTGTATTTCCTCCATTCTATTTCCAAGATTTTGGATCATCTTTTGCATCATTACTCTGAATTCTTTTTCAGGTAGACTGCCTATTTCCTCTTCATTTGTTTGGTCTGATGGGTTTTTACCTTGCTCCTTCACCTGCTGTGTGTTTTTCTGTCTTCTCATTTTGCTTAACTTACTGTGTTTGGGGGTCTCCTTTTCGCAGGCTGCAGGTTTGTAGTTCCCATTTTTTTCTTTTTTTTTTTTTGCGGTACGCGGGCCTCTCACTGTTGTGGCCTCTCCCGTTGTAGAGCACAGGCTCCAGACACACAGGCTCAGTGACCATGGCTCATGGGCCCAGCCGCTCCATGGCATGTGGGATCTTCCCGGACCAGGGCACAAACCCGTGTCCCCTGCATCGGCAGGCGGACTCTCAAACACTGCACCACCAGGGAAGCCCAGTTCCCATTGCTTTTGATGTGTTTGCAATTGTCAGTTTGTCTCCACGGAGTAGAGATCTATCTATCTTTATCTATCTACCTATCTACCTATCTACCTATCTATCTATCTATCTATCTATCTGTGTATCTATCTATCATCTATCATCTAAATATCTATCACAATACTTAAAGGAGGAATTTATAAAAGTGACAACAAAAGATTTCATTTAGAATGACTAAATCCGCATTACAGACTGAGAACCACACACAGTTAAGTTAGTTAGGCCAACCACAGTGGTCATCCTAATTTATAATTCCTTCTTGCTGAGGAATTATTAGAAACTCTTTAGGTGTGTTTATTGGAAGTGTCTCTTTCTTGATCTATTCCAGAGCATCTTCTTTTTCTATTTGTCTGCTCATTTCATCTTTTTCTTCTCTTACATAGTTTATGTTCTAGACCAGCACTGTCCAATACAAGTATAATATGAGCCACATCTGTAATTTTAAATTTTCTTGAGGCCATGTTAAAAAATAAAGAGGTAAAATTAATTTTAATAATATAGTTTATTTAACTCAGTATATCCAAAATATTTTAATTTCAGTATGTAATCAATATAAAAATTACTGTTGAGATCCTTGATATTTTGGGGCACTAGGTCTTTAAAATACAATGTATATTGTACACTTATATAGTTCATCACAATTTGGTCTAACCACATTTCAGCCTACCGTATTGGGATGAGGAGCTCCAGACCTTCCATGTTGGAAGGATTGCTTACTTAGGTTTGCCCTAAAAATGCTTGCAATGTACAGATTTAAAGAATATAATGCATACAGTGAAACATTAACTCCACTCTGAGGCAACTTCATCTCTCTCCAGCTATACCTCCTCCAACCTCTACAACTACCATTTTCTGGTGGTTTAATGTCTAACCATCTTCTTCTTCATCTGGTATTCTTTTGTTCCTCCTCTTGGCATTTTTGATATTAACACTTCTTACTTGGTTGCTACATGAGAGTATGCTTTTAGAAAATGTTGACACATGTTAGCTAATAATTACATTATTCAAAATGGCTAACTAAAAAATAGAAGTGATAAGGAGAAAGCATCTGCTTTATAGTTAGGATTAATTTTGGTTAATTGTCCAAATATAAGATAGTTGAATTTTAAATACATTGGATATTAACCAAAAGATATGGATTTAGACTTTGGCTGTAACACTGAGTGCTTCTTTTTTGGTATGATTACAAAATGAAGGTAACAGCCCTTGTTTTTAGCTTGTATAGAATACTTAATGTTGCAATAATGTAGTGGATTTTTACTGACTCATTATTGTGAATTGGTGCACTTTGAGCTGTTTTCCAGAAGTTGTGGAAGATTTGTATGCCCTTTCATTTTGGAGAGCAAAGTTTCCCCACAGATCACACAACAGTGGACACAGATGTGTGGAGATATTAATCCCCTCAGCCACTAGAGCAGCTGGGTTGTGCCTGGGGTAGCCCAGAGCCTTTGGCTTCATCTCAGTTTGGAGCAACCTCATCCATTATCCCAGAGTACTGTGTAAATATTGTTTTCTATGTGAGCCAAGATTTGGTAAAGTTTGGGAAGCTCTGTCATAATAGATCCAAATTTCACTTCCCTTTTTAAAATACATGAGATTCTACTCAAGGTAGAAAATGTGTTAGAATGTCAAAAAATTATACTATTTTCCCCCAATATCCCTTTCCATAGGTAATTGTGTTTCCTGAGTTTGCAAGTTTCCAAGTAAAGTTTGCTTTATCTTGTGATTCTCCTTAAACCTATTAAGTTTGGTTTCCCAACTTGTAAAAATCATACACTGTTAATAATTACAAATCTTTTAAAATATTATTTGAGATAAAAAGCATTTTAAATGTAAAAAATCAGTCAACACAAAGGGTAAATAGTTATTAATTTTCAAAATATACATGTTTTCCAATTTTGATATATTCCTTTGGGATATATCCTCTCTAA
Source organism: Hyperoodon ampullatus (assembly GCF_949752795.1). NCBI lineage: Eukaryota > Metazoa > Chordata > Mammalia > Artiodactyla > Ziphiidae > Hyperoodon > Hyperoodon ampullatus. The sequence continues at coordinate 36,699,334 of NC_136914.1, forward strand.
AAAAATAAATCACTAAAAAATATTTTAGTTTTGAAATATTGATAAAGCAAGTATGAACAAATGGCATATTATTATTTGCTCAAAGAGAAATACTCCAAATATCATAAATTCCTATTTCTTCTTAGTTATCTGATGTTCTCATTTTTCACTCACATGTTTTTAAGTGTTATGCTCTTAATGTTGAAATAATAGAGTGGATCCTTAATACCCTTAAAGAGGTCCTTCACCTATGTGACTTAGTGAGACATAAAGAGGGTAAAAAGACATTTAAGGTCACATAGAGGGTTACTATGGAACTTAGAGTCATGTTTCTATTGTTGTTTTTGGTGTCATGGAGAGCCTTCAAATTTGTTTTCATTTTCCATCATTCTGTTTAAAGTCTTTGAGTATGAACAGACCCACAGATTTAATGATAGTGTCTCACAGAGATTAAATAAAGGATGCTCCTATTAGCATCACAACATAGATAGGTTCTTCTTAAAGAAGCTAAAAATATTTCTTGATTCCTTCAGAAAAAAGTTTTTACTTAATGGAACAAAAGCTATAATGGCAGTATTTAAAATACTCAGCTTGTTAATGTTTGCCTGGTAGTAGTTCTATTAGAAACATTACTATATTTTTGATCATAACAATTATTTAGTTATAGATAATCATGAATATTTTCTTAATTATAAAAATTGTAGGGGACAAAGGGAAGATGGCGGAAGAGTAAGACGTGGAGATCACCTTCCTCCCCACAGATACATCAGAAATTCATCTACACGTGGAACAACTCCAACAGAACACCTACTGAACGCTGACAGAAGACCTCAGACCCCCCAAAAGGCAAGAAACTCTCCACATACGTGGGTAGGTCAAAAGAAAAAAAAGAATAAACAGAGACAATAGGATATGGACGGGACCTGCACCAGTGGGAGGGAGCCGTGAAGGAGGGAAGGTTTCTACACACTACAAGCCCCTTCGCGGGCGGAGACTGCAGGTGGCGGAGGGGGAAAGCTTCGGAGTAGCGGAGGAGAGCACAGCAACAGGGGTGCGGAGGGCAAAGCGGAGAGATTCTGGCACAGAGGATCGGTGCCCTCAGGCACACACCAGCCCGAGAGGCTTGTCTGCTCGGCCGCCGGGGCGGGCGGGGCTGGGAGCTGAGGCTCGGGTATCGGCTTTCAGTCAGAGCGCAGGGAGAGGACTGGGGCTCGCGGCAGGAAGAGAGCCTGAAGGAGTTAGTGCACCACGGCTAGCCCGGAGGGAGTCCGGGGAAAGGGTCTGGAGATACCGGAGAGGCAAGAGACTTTTTTCCCTTTTGTTGCCTGGTGCGCGAGGAGAGGGCATTAAGAGGGCTGCTTGGGGAGGCGCTGGAGACAGGCGCGAGCCGCGGGTAAGGCGCGGACCTCGGAGACGGGCGTGGGACGCTGGGGCGGCTGCCGCTGCTGCCGCCACCGCCGCCGCCGCCGCCGCCGCCGCCGGCCGCCGCCGCCGACCGCCGCCGCGGGGCCTGTGTGCGAGCGCGGGTCACTGTCCGCCCCGCCTTCCGGGGGGCCTGGGCACCCCGCCACTGCCGGGGTCCCTGGACTCGGGGACGGCTTTCCCGGGAGGGCGCACGGAGCGCCACGGGCTGCTGCAACGTCACGCCGGCCTCTGCCGCCGCAGGCCCGCCCCACACTGCGCGCCCCTCCCTCCCCTCTGCCTGAGTGAGCCAGAGCCCCCGAATCAGCGGCTCCTTTAAACCCGTCCTGTCTGAGCGAAGAACGGACGCCCTCCGGCGACCTACGCGCAGAGGCGGGGCCAGGTCCAAGGCTGAGACCCGGGAGTTGTGAGAGCAGAGACAGGGAAATCTCTCTGTGCAGCCTCGGAGGCAGCGGATTAAAGCTCCACGGTCCATTTGATGTGCCCTGCGTCTGTGGAGTGCATGAATGGACAGCGAATCATCCCAAATTGAGGAAGTGGACTTTGAGGACAAGATTTAAGACTTTCCCCCCTTTTTCCTCTTTTTACAACGAATTATCGCAGATTAAGGAGGTGGACTTAGCAAGATTTCAGACTTCTCGCCCTTTTCCTCTTTTTACAACGAATTATCCCAAATTGAGGAGGTGGACTTGGAGAGCAAGATTTTTGATTTTTTCCCCTGCTCTCTTTTTGTGAATGTGTATGTGTAATCTTCTGTGTAAGATTCTCTCTGTATAGCTTTGCTTCCACCATATGTCCCTGGGTTCTATCGGTCCGTGTTTTTTTCAATAATTACTTTTTAATTTTAATAACACTACTATATTTCATACCTTATTCTATTTTACTTTACCTGCTCTTTCTTTTTTTCCTACCTTCCCTTCCTCCCTCCCTCCCTCCGCTCCTCCTTTCCTTCTTTCTTTTTCTTTCCTCCCTCCCTCCCTCCCACCCTTCTTCTTTCCACTTTCTTTTTCTTTCCTTCCTCCCTCCCTACCTCCGCTCCTCCTTTCCTTCTTTCTTTTTCTTTCCTCCCTCCCTCCCTCCCACCCTTCTTCTTTCCACTTTCTTTTTCTTTCCTTCCTCCCTCCCTACCTCCGCTCCTCTTTCCTTCTTTCTTTTTCTTTCCTCCCTCCCTCCCTCCCACCCTTCTTCTTTCCATTTTCTTTTACTTTCCTTCCTCCCTCCCTCCAACCCTTCTTCTTTCCACTTTCTTTTTCTTTCCTTCCTCCCTCCCTCCTGTCTTTCTTTCTTTCTTTCCTTCCTCCCTCCCTTCTTCCATTCACTCTTCCTTTTGCTTTCATTCTTCCCTCCCTCCCTCCTTTCTTTCATTCTTTCTTTCCATCCTTCCTCCCTCCCTCCCTCCTTTCTTTTTCTTTCTTCCTTCCTTCCTTCCTTCCTTCCCTTCTTCCTTTCTTCCCCTCTCTCTTTCTTTCTTCTACTAATTCTTTCTTTCTACTTTTTCTCACTGTTATTCTGAGCTGGGTGGATGAAAGGCTCTTGGTGCTGCAGCCAGGAGTCAGTGCTGTGCCTCTGAAGTGGGAGAGCCAACTCCAGGACACGGGTCCACAAGAGACCTCCCAGCTCCACATAATATCAAGCAGCGAAAATCTCCCAGGGATCTCCATCTCAACACCAGCACCCAGCTTCAGTCGACGACCAGCAAGCTACAGTGCTGGTCACCCTATGCCAAGCAACTAGCAAGGCAGGAACACAACCCCACCCATTAGCAGAGAGGCTACGTAAAAACATAATAAGGCCACAGCCACACCAAAACACACCACCGGATGTGGACCTGTCCACCAGAAAGGCAAGATCGAGCCTCGGCCACCAGAACACAGGCATTAGTCCCCCCCACCAGGAAGCCTACACAACCTACTGAAACAACCTTAGCCACGGGGGATAGACACCAAAAACAACGGGAACTACGAATCTGCAGCCTGCAAAAAGGAGACCCCAAACACAGTAACATAAGCAAAATGAGAAAGCAGAAAAACACACAGCAGGTGAAGGAGCAAGATAAAAACCTACCAGACCTAACAAATGAAGAGGTAATAGGCAATCTACCTGAAAAAGAATTCAGAATAATGATAGTAAAGCTGATCCAAGATTCTATTTCCCAGATCCAAAATCCTGGAAATAGAATAGACAATATGCAAGAAACAGTTAACAAGGACCTAGAAGAACTAAAGATGAATCAAGCATCAATTAAAAACACAATAAATGAAATGAAAAATACTCTAGATGGGATCAATAGCAGAATAACTGAGGCAGAAGAACGGATAATTGAGGTGGAAAATAAAATAGTGGAAAAAACTGATGCAGAGCAAAATAAAGAAAAAAGAATGAAAAGAACAGAGGACAGTCTCAGAGACCTCTGGGACAACATTAAACGCACCAACATTTGAATTATAGGGGTTCCAGAAGAAGAAGAGAAAAAGAAAGGGACTGAGAAAATATTTGAAGAGATTATAGTTGAAAACTTCCCTAATATGGGAAAGGAAATAGTTAATCAAGTCCAGGAGGCACAGAGAGTCCCACACAGAATAAATCCAAGGAGAAATACGCCAAGACACATATTAACCAAACTGTCAAAAATTAAACACAAAGAAATCATATTAAAAGCAGCAAGGGAAAAACAACAAATAACACACAAGGGAATCCCCATCAGGTTAACAGCTGATCTCTCAGCAGCAACTGTACAAGCCAGAAGGGAGTGGCAGGACATAATGAAAGTGATGAAGGAGAGAAAACTGCAACCAAGATTACTCTACCCAGCAAGGATCTCATTCAGATTTGATGGAGAAATTAAAACGTTTACAGACAAGCAAAAGCTGAGAGAGTTCAGCACCAACAAACCAGCTTTACAACAAATGCTAAAGGAACTTCTCTAAGCAAGAAACACAACAGAAGGAATATACCTACAATAACGAACCCAAAGCAATTAAGGAAATGGGAATAGGAACATACATATCAATAATTACCTTAAATGTAAATGGCCTAAATGCTCCCACCAAAAGACACAGAGTGGCTGAATGGATACAAAAACAAGACTCATATATATGCTGTCTACAAGAGACCCACTTCAGACTTAGAGACACATACAGATTGAAAGTAAGGGGATGGAAAAAGTTATTCCATGCAAATGGAAATCAAAAGAAAGCTGGAGTAGCAATTCTTATATCAGACAAAATAGACTTTAAAATAAAGACTATTAGAAGAGACAAAGAAGGACACTACATAATGATCAAGGGATCAATCCAAGAAGAAGATATAACAATTGTAAATATTTATGCACCCAACATAGGAGCACCTCAATACATAAGGCAAATACTAACAGCCATAAAAGGGGAAATCGACAGTAACACAATCATAGTAGGGGACTTTAACACCCCACTTTCACCAATGGACAGATCATCCAAAATGAAAATAAATAAGGAAACACAAGCTTTAAATGATACATTAAACAAGATGGACTTAGTTGATATTTATAGGACATTCCATCCAAAAACAACAGAAAACACTTTTTTCTCAAGTGCTCATGGAACATTCTCCAGGATAGATCATATCTTGGGTCACAAATCAAGCCTTGGTAAATTTAAGAAAATTGAAATTGTATCAAGTATCGTTTCCGACCACCATGCTATGAGACTAGACATCAATTACAGGAAAAGATCTGTAAAAAATACAAACACATGGAGGCTGAACAATACACTACTCAATAACGAAGTGATCACTGAAGAAATCAAAGAGGAAATCAAAAAATACCTAGAAACAAATGACAATGGAGACACGACGACACAAAACCTATGGGACGCAGCAAAAGCAGTTCTAAGGGGGAAGTTTATAGCAATACAATCCCACCTTAAGAAACAGGAAACATTTCGAGTAAACAACCTGACCCTGCACCTAAAGCAATTAGAGAAAGAAGAAGAAAAAACTCCCAAAGTTAGCAGAAGGAAAGAAATCATAAAGATCAGATCAGAAATAAATGAAAAAGAAATGAAGGAAACGATAGCAAAGATCAACCAAACTAAAAGCTGGTTCTTTGAGAAGATAAACAAAATTGACAAACCATTAGCCAGACTCATCAAGAAAAGAAGGGAGAAGACTCAAATCAGTAGAATTAGAAATGAAAAAGGAGAAGTAACAACTGACACTGCAGAAATACAAAAGATCATGAGAGATTACTATAAGGAACTCTATGCCAATAAAATGGACAACCTGGAAGAAATGGACAAACTCTTAGAAATGCACAACCTACCAAGACTGACTCAGGAAGAAATAGAAAATATGAATAGACCAATCACAAGCACTGAAATTGAAACTGTGATTAAAAATCTTCCATCAAACAAAAGCCCAGGACCAGATGGCTTCACAGGCGAATTCTATCAAACATTTAGAGAAGAGCTAACACCCATCCTTCTAAAACTCTTCCGAACAATATCAGAGGAAGGAACACTCCCAAACTCATTCTACGAGGCCACCATCACCTTGATACCAAAACCAGGCAAGGATGTCACAAAGAAAGAAAACTACAGGCCAATATCACTGATGAACATAGATGCAAAAATCCTCAACAAAATACTAGCAAACAGAATCCAACAGCACATTAAAAGGATCATACACCATGATCAAGTGGGGTTTATTCCAGGAATGCAAGGATTCTTCAATATACGCAAATCAATCAATGTGATACACCATATTAACAAGTTGAAGGAGAAAAACCATATGATCATCTCAATAGATGCAGAGAAAGCTTTCGACAAAATTCAACACCCATTTATGATAAAAACCCTGCAGAAAGTAGGCATAGAGGGAACTTTCCTCAACATAATAAAGGCCATATATGACAAACCCTCAGCCAACATTGTCCTCAATGGTGAAAAACTGAAACCATTTCCACTAAGATCAGGAACAAGGCAAGGCTGCCCACTCTCACCACTCTTATTCAACATAGTTTTGGAAGTTTTAGCCACAGCAATCAGAGAAGAAAAGGAAATAAAAGGAATCCAAATTGGAAAAGAAGAAGTAAAGCTGTCACTGTTTGCAGATGACATGATACTATACATAGAGAATCCTAAAGATGCTACCGAAAAACTACTAGAGCTAATCAATGAATTTGGTAAAGTAGCAGGATACAAAATTAATGTACAGAAATCTCTGGCATTCCTGTACACTAATGATGAAAAATCTGAAAATGAAATCAAGAAAACACTCCCATTTACCATTGCAACAAAAAGAATAAAATATCTAGGAATAAACCTACCTAAGGAGACAAAAGACCTTTATGCAGAAAATTATAAGACACTGATGAAAGAAATTAAAGATGATACAAATAGATGGAGAGATATACCATGCTCCTGGATTGGAAGAATCAATATTGTGAAAATGACTCTATTACCCAAAGCAATCTACAGATTCAATGCAATCCCTATCAAACTACCACTGGCATTTTTCACAGAAGTAGAACAAAAAATTTCAAAATTTGTTTGGAAAAACAAAAGACCCCGAATAGCCAAAGCAATCTTGAGAACAAAAAACGGAGCTGGAGGAATCAGGCTCCCTGACTTTAGACTATACTACAAAGCTACAGTAATTAAGACAGTATGGTACTGGCATAAAAACAGAAAGATAGATCAGTGGATCAGGATAGAAAGCCCAGAGATAAACCCACGCACATATGGCCAACTTATCTTTGATAAAGGAGGCAGGAATGTACAGTGGAGAGAGGACAGCCTCTTCAATAAGTGGTGCTGGGAAAACTGGACAGGGACATGTAAAAGTTTGAGACTAGATCATTCCCTAACACCATACACAAAAATAAGCTCAAAATGGATTAAAGACCTAAATGTAAGGCCAGACACTATCAAACTCTTAGAGGAAAACATAGGTAGAACACTCTATGACCTAAATCACAGCAAGATCCTTTTGGACCCACCTCCTAGAGAAATGGAACTAAAAACAAAGATAAACAAATGGGACCTAATGAAACTTCAAAGCTTTTGCACAGCAAAGGAAACCATAAACAAGACCAAAAGACAACCCTCAGAATGGGAGAAAATATTTGCAAATGAAGCAACTGACAAAGGATTAATCTCCAATATTTACAAGCAGCTCATGCAGCTCAATAGCAAAAAAACAAACAACCCAATCCAAAAATGGGCAGAAGACTTAAATAGGCATTTCTCCAAAGAAGATATACAGACTGCCAACAAACACATGAAAGAATGCTCAACATCTTTACTCATTAGAGAAATGCAAATCAAAACTACAATGAGATATCATCTCACACCAGTCAGAATGGCCATCATCAAGAAATCTAGAAACAATAAATGCTGGAGAGGGTGTGGAGAAAAGGGAACACTCTTGCACTGCTGGTGGGAATGTGAATTGGTACAGCCACTATGGAGAACAGTATGGAGGTTCCTTAAAAAACTAAAAATAGAACTACCATATGACCCAGCAATCCCACTACTAGGCATATACCCTGAGAAAACCATAATTCAAAAAGAGACATGTACCAAAATGTTCATTGCAGCTCTATTCACAATAGCCCGGAGCTGGAAACAACCTAAGTGTCCATCATCGGATGAATGGATAAAGAAGATGTGGCACATATATACAATGGAATATTACTCAGCCATAAAAAGAAACGAAACTGAGCTATTTGTAATGAGGTGGATAGACCTAGAGTCTGTCATACAGAGTGAAGTAAGTCAGAAAGAGAAAGACAAATACCGTATGCTAACACATATATATGGAATTAAAAAAAAAAGAATGTCATGAAGAACCTAGGGGTAAAACGGGAATAAAGACACAGACCTACTTGAGAATGGACTTGAGGATATGGGGAGGGGGAAGGGTAAGCTGTGACGGAGCGAGGCAGAGGCATGGACATGTATACACTACGAAGCGTGGGGTGGATGGATGGTGGGAGGCAGCCGCAGAGCACAGGGAGATCGGCTAGGTGCTTTGTGACCGCCTGGAGGGGTGGGATGGGGAGGGTGGGAGGGAGGGAGATGCATGGGGGAAGGGATGTGGGAACAGATGTATGTGTATGACTGATTCACTTTGTTGTAGGGCAGAAACTAATAAAAGAAGAAAAAAAAATTGTAGCACTGTCAAAGTCAATTTACATAATAATACAATTTCTTGATTCTCTAATTTACCTCTTTTTCTTATTTGCAAAGGTTAGTAAATTATTCCTGTAAGAAAAGAAGCAAATTTGATATAAAGAAATGAACTTAGATGGCCAAAAATTTGAGTTGAATTTATTGAAGTAAATAACCATAGGCGTATTGGGTAAGCATTTCGAATTATCTTGTTAAATGATCTTAACTTTCCAATCAAAGTTGTTCTTGAAGGGGAAAAAGTTTCTTTTATTTTTTTCTCTTGATGAAAGATCAAAATATGCCTATTTTTCTCACTACATTTGAATTTGATTTCTACTTAAAGAATTTGAATACATATGGGTAATCCTCATTAAACCTGGCGTGTGTGCTCTGTCTTGAAGTCAGCCTCTGTAAGAACTCACGGTCAAAGACATAAGTCTAACTCCAAAAGCCTTGAGCAATGGACTACAGAAACTTAGGTTATATTTTCTTTGTATAGGAATCTTATATGTAGCTTATCATAGAGCATAACTTCCTAAAATTTCTCTTTATACCTCCCTCCATCTCCCCAATTTTCAGACTCATGTTACCTGAAAACTGGGTTTGCTTCTTGGTGGGTGTCAAGCCAAATGATACAACCAAGTCAGGAGCAGGAGAAGGAAGGATTTTATTACTTGCAACAAGAAAGGAGAACATCAGAGATATTTCCCAAAGCAATGTCTCTCTGAAAGACAAAATTAGGGAAGTTTTAAGCTAAGGGGGCCTTCATATTCATGAAGGGGCTTGTGCAAAGGAGAATTCAGCATAGAATTGGGACAAAAGTCATCACAGGTTGACAAAGCCCAGGTCCTAGTTGATTGGAATGATGAGGACCAGTAAGGGTCAGCATTATCAATTCTCTGGCTCCAGGTAGTTTGGTGGTTGAGTGCTCAAGAGGGTTTGAATCCTGCAAAACAGCTCAAGTATGGGCATTAAACTAATCTTGACCTTTGAAACAGTTAAGACTTGGAGACTTAACTGATTTTTTTGTCTCCGATATGGATATTTCCCTAGTCTGGTAATAATTGTTTGTTCTTACATTCTATTGTTCTCTTAAAATCATTAATTACTGAGACCTGCTCTTCTGCATGGGCAAGCATTGTGGCCAGGCTTAGATCACAAAATGGCTTAGGCCTAAAATGGCTTCTCTTATGTCAAGAAAGCTATGTCTGGTTGTCTTCCTCTGAGAACCCCCTATTCTATCTGCCTACAGTAATAACTGCTAGAAACCTCTCCTGTCCTTCTATACAATCTCCTCACCAACATATTGTCCCTGTCCATTTCTTTGTCACCCCTCTCCTTTTCTGAGCCAAACTGTGGTCCTTCCTGCTGCTCAGGTAATTTGTTCATTCATTCAGCAGATATTTATTGAGCACCTTCTGTGTGTCTGACACCATCCTTAGTACTAGGACAGAGTAGAGAATTATAATACCCATTTTATCTGTTAAACTTTTTCTTTTTCCAGATTATGAAAGATCCAACTCCAATAGACAAAGAAGACTTTAATGATTTATATAACCAAACAGACATGATTCAGAACCCAAAAGATATCCTAAGAGTCCACTTTTCTACTCTGCTTCCCCTCTAGATTGGCTCCATTTTCAGGCTCTGCTAGGTGGCCTTGCAGAGCTTCTGTCTTACAGCATGATAATACTCATTCCGGCATAAGAGATACTCCACTTTCCTGATGCTGCAAAGAAAATTTTAGGATTGAGCTTATTGGTCCTGACTGGCCAATTTGTATCTGGTGCCCACTCTAAAAAATCACCAATGTGGCCAAGAGATGGACTGTGCTGCTTGGCTCAGCCTACGGCTGTTTTGTTCCTGGATCCCAGAAGTAGAGTTAGTTTTAGTTGAAGCAAATTGGGCTGAGAATGTGAAAGGGATGGTTGCCCTGGAAGGAAGTGAATATGAATGCATTCAGGGTATTCAAAAGACAAGGGTCCATGCTACAGCTCTTATTGCTTTCCCCTAGAGGACCCAATCTCCCCTCCCCATGTTAATAAACAGTGCCATCTATCTTGTTCCATATGAATTTTAAGCTTCATCCAGTCCGATTTCACATCCAATGCAGGAATTTCTTCTATATCCCTAAGAAATTCAAACCTTCATTTGAGGATCACCAAAGAGAGAGTTCATTGCCTAGAGAGTTGGCCTGACTCTCTAAGCTATATAATTGGGCCTCTGCTCGTTTTCCACTCCATACTTGACTTGACGTGGAGTTACAAAAAAAAGTTGTGAATGCTTAGAGTAGATAGTTCTATTATTCTTCAATCATAATATACTTGAAAAACTTGCATGTAGACATATGCATGGTATTACTAAAGGTTGAACTACTCTGGCTAATATAACCAGAAGATAAACATCTAAATTGTTTCCATTTGGTCTTATTTGAAAGGATAATTATTCAAGCAGAGCTTTTTACTACAAACAGAGTGGTGATCTATGATAATATTTATAGAGCCTTGCATTCTGATGACATGCAAGTTTGAGAAATTTAAGTATAATTTTATGTACTAAAATTGTGCTTCAGGAAGAAGCCACTAAATATACAAATAGTCATGAATGTAAATTATACATGTCTAGTTTCATCTTCCTCAATTTCATATCTGATTTGTATATAGGTTTTCATGTCTGAGAATGAAGCCAAAAGTGGAAAAGAGGGGTCTTTCCTAAAAAATATTGTAATAGTTTCAAAAAGTTTGCACTGGTAATGCAAATAGATAGAATAATGAAACTTCTCAGATAGCAATTGTGTGGCACATGCTCTGAGAGCCAGTGTCTCAAAGAGTCACAGTGACAGAGATTGGTAACTTGATTTTCTGGCCCTACGTGTTTTGGAAGACACTAAATGTTGGACTGCTTGGGAGGAGCTAGAAGGGCCTTAACACACATACAGCACCTGCTATTCATGTACATCAAACAATGCTGAGTTGTCAGTGCTTTTGGATAACAAAGCAAAAGTAGTACAATCACTAGTTCCAGATGGAACTAAGAGATTAAATGATTTCCCTAGGGTTATACTGAAGTCAAAGTTGTAATTAGAGGACTAGGCCCAGGGATAACTCTGCAAGAAGCACTGTTTTAACCCTTGCCTTCATACAGCAGGAAATTTATGTAAGGGCAGAGATTAGGTTTTATCTGTTCACCCATAATGAAGCTTCTTGAAAAATAGCTCACAGTAGCTGATTGTCAGAGAGAGAAAGCCTGTTAAGAAACATATATCTGCTTGCCTTATAATGTGCTGCTAAGGTTATGCTACAATATATATTTCTATTTCTATTTCAAGTCAAACCATTTATCACTTGAACTTTGTTTTTCTGAATTGCATAAAACAGGTACACAAAGGGGTATGTTTTTTCTCTTCTAATAGTGAGTACCGCTCTTTATAAATATGCTTTCAGCTTTAAGCACCTGTCTAGGCATTTCATCTACATGATGAAAGATAATATTGGAAATCGGGCCAATAAAAATATAAATATCTGAAAATCGATAGCACAGACATTATTAACTCAGATATTTAGGATTTTTGGTCACATTAGGTTTTAGAGAAATGTTATAAAAGAATCATTTCATATATATTTTTTAAAGTTGCTTTTTCTCATCAACCTAATCAGCACCCTCTATCCTTTGGAAACCAAGTGTTTAAACAAAGTTTAAGTAAGAGGTATATGCTAAGTGAGAGGAAAATTATCTTGATTTAGCTGAAAACTGGTGGTAGCATTTAGTCACAGTTAACTATGCAAAGTTGTTCTCTGGGTCAAGACGTTTTCTTCCTTTACTCTCCTCAAAGGATTTTATACTTCCTTTTTCTCGCATCAGGATGTAAGAGATGTAACATTTAAGTTTTGTTCTAGGCTTCATGAGACAACAGATTAGTGATTTTTAATGGGAGAAGATATGCCACCCTTCCCCAGGAGAAGTTATGGAGGTTTTGGATTCTTTTGTCTTTGTTGGTTGTTATAATGATTGGGGGTCCAATTGGCCTTTAATTCTCTGGGAAGAAGAAGGCTAGGTATTTGGCAGTGTGGGAGACAGCCCTACACCATGAAGAATTGTCCCATATTCTGTGAGACTTTCCAATATCTCACAAGGGACATACATTTATATTTTGTCATGATTTTCATATATACTGAATTTTTTAGGAATGCAATTACTGTGTAAGTAGAGGAAAGATTTTATACAATCTTTTAATGTTTTCAGAGTTCCTAAGAGTTGGTAAGGAACTCAGAATATGTTACTGAAGGCCGTGTCACTTGTGGAATTCGAATTGTTAAAGCGGATCATTATAGCTGCTGAACCCATGTTGAAAGAACCTTTCTCTCTCTTCTATCCAACTCTGAATATATTTATTTATCCCGTATTTTAAAATGGCAAATACAAAGAAGAAATGTTGACAATATTCAATTGAACATTGCCTTTTCTTAAATCTGAGTTTATTCATTAAAATTAGGGCAAACATCTGGCGTCTTCCTTTTCTTTTCTAGTGGAGCCATGCCTGAACATTTAAATACTGAAATGTATATTATTTTAGTATTTGTATACATAAAAGATTATTTCTTTTTTATTTCACAGTTGATACATTGTATTGATTCTTTGAAATTATATATGTAGGTAGGTTGTGTTATTTATACATTTTACTCCATGGTAATAAGGGAGGGAGATAAAAAGATTTGTTATTAAAAGTGTGTATTGGGTTGGATAGGATTGAAAGCTTCTGCAATAGATCTGCCTATAAAGTGATAAGCCAAAAAATGCAGAATTTTCAAAGAAAAAAAAAGATATGCAATACTTTTTGACACCTTTGTTGTTGCAAGAATTTGAAAGGAATCAGAATGTGGAGAGAGGAGAGAGAATTTATTTTTTAAAAGATGTCTTTGAAGAGAATTATAGCCTTTAGGTCCCCACTCCCCAATCCCTTTCCCTGGATGACTTGGGTAGGATGCTACCTCCACTTTGGGCCCAGGGTAGGAAGCTTCCATGAGACCACTTAGAGTGCTTGAAACATGTTCCCTACAGTTGGAGATATGTATCCTTCCTCAGGTCTGAGAACATTTGAGGAATTGGAGACTGTCATCAGGACAGAAGTGCCTGTGTTTTGATTGACTTGCATTCTCATGGTTGGTGAGGTTAATGGATACATGCACAGACATGGGCACACAGGGAGAGAGAGCCAACATAGCATCATTTCATGTCCTACCTCAGCCTAGAGGATCACCGAGGAGGACAACAGGATTCCAGCAGGTGAGGGTCTGTGTGGAGTGGATCGTGAATGGTGTCTAAGGGCTAGGGGGAGGGTGGGGAATTATGAGTCAAAAGCAATGGATTTGTCCATCAAAGAAGCTCCATGGAGCCCACAACTGTGCCCAAGAGAGTGAGTCAGCCTTAAAGAACTGGCAAGCCCAGCGTTTGGGCTGCCAATCAGCAGGTAATGTTCTAACTCCTTTATTTATCTCCCTCCTCTATTCTAATGTGGCACTTGAGAATGAGAGAGGAAGTAAGTGGGGACAGAGGACAGAAGCCAACCCATACTTCTTCCCTTAGACAGTCAACCACAGGCCTGTGCTTGGGGAGGATGAAGAGAACTGTCTTTTTGGAGTGAAGACTCAAGCATGGATAATTATACCGGGTTGGACTTTCTAATTCTGAATTGAGACTTTCTTTACTTAAAAGTGACTATATTGACCATTGATTATGTAGGCGTGAGTCAATAAGCAACGAGAGCTAATTGAGATGTAGATTTCACCTAGGTGCAAAGAAGGAACTTCTCCCACTGAACAAATTTTAAGGGGAGTCTCAGGGCACAAATGCTTGGTAACTTGCCACAAGTTGTGTAATAAATTAGGTAAAATCATGCTTCAGACCCAAGAGGGAAGAGATATGGGAACATATGTATATGTATAACTGATTCACTTTGTTATAAAGCAGAAACTAACACACCATTGTAAAGCAATTATACTCCAATAAAGATGTTAAAAAATATATACATAAAAAAAATCATGCTCGAGGTATAGTTCTTCTCTTTACCCTTATTCTTCTGAAAGTGCTCATACGTGCTGTCTCTATCTTCTCTCAGATGATGTCCTTGTATTTTTCATTTACACTGTACTTGTGTGAAATTGTGTCAGCTTTTTTGTGCTTCCAGTCTCTGTAACTATAGAAGAAAAAACCTGCCTCATGTTGAAGGATTTTTAGTCTCCTTTTCAGAAAGTAGAAGAGCTGTTTGAAAATGGACTTATTCCATCAATATACAAGCAAGGCTTTAATGATGAAAAATTATATTCTACTGCAAAGAAATAACACCCTGCTGTGTGTCCCCTCTACTCTCAATGCTCTGCCACATCACTACTTCACTTCTGATACCAGACGTGTGGGTTTTCCACACATCAAGCAATTCTGCCACACTAGCTGGGTGTTCTACAATTTCAGTCAACCTGACACTGTCTGGAGATAACATCAGATCCCACAGGGTAAGGACTCAGTCCCACAACACTGCCCCCCATTCCCCCCAAACACATTTCGGACATCAATCCCAATACAAGTTGTTACCCCTGCTTCCAACCCACTAACTATAAGTTGGAGGTTCCCACGACCCCTGTCTGGGTTCGATTGATTTGCTAGAGCAGCTCATGGAACTCAGGAAGATAGTTTACTTACTAGATTACTATTTATTATAAAATGATATAATTAAGGAACAGCCAGATGGAAGAGATGGATAGAGCAAGGTGTGGGGGAAGGAGCACGGAGCCTGCACGCCCTCCCTGGGTGCACCACTCTCCCTGAACCTCCACATATTCACCAGCCTGGAAACTCCCAGAGCTCTGTCCTTTTTTTTTTTTTTTTTAAATAGAGGCTTCATTACTTAGGTGTGGTTGATTAAATCATTAGCCATTGATTAGCCATTGATGATTTAGCTCTACCTCCAGCCCCTCTCCCCTTGTAGGGGGTTGGGGAGCTTGCGGATGGGGCTGAAAGTTCCATTGCTCAAATCAAGGTTGTTTCCCCTGGCAACTTTCCACAGGAAGAAGTTGTTTACTTGGTTAAGCCTAGGAAATCTAGGGTTATATTTTCAGAGTGCCTTCTCGTCTCTTCTTATAATACTTTCAATATTTCTTGTTTGTTTCACTGTTGTTCCATATCTCTTAGAACCTTAAATGCGTCTATGCAACCACAGTCTTCTTAGATGATTAAAAGATAAAACAAAAAGAAATCATGCTGATTCACCCTCAAACTGAAAACCACATCTCTACCAACAAAATGATGTTTTTATGGTGCATGAACAACAGTTATGAAGATCTGGACAATTCTTGACTGTTTCTTCTGCAGCTTTGGCTGAGGGAGGACTGAAAGGGAGGTTAAAAATTATAGTTCCCACGCTTCTAGCAAAAGACTAGCTCTTTTTTTAGACATGGTAACAAGTAACCACCAGAACCGGTTTTAAACCTGTTTAATCAGTCAATGACAACTCACCTGGGTGAATATACTTCTACGGGCCAACCAACCAGTGACAGCACTTTACTTCTGAAAGTCAGCCAAACTCACTCCAATGAACATGTTTTTGAAGATCAAACTATCAGCAACAGTGTAACCCAGGTAGCCATGCTTCCACAATTGTCCACCCACTTCCACTGCTTTAAATTTGCAAGTCTGTGAACTCCACGCTTTCTGAAAGTCTGTGCAGTATCAGCAGTCTATTCTGCTTTGGGAACTTGTGTGAAGGCAGCATAGCTCTCCTTAAGCAATAAATTTAGCTTTGAGGTTTTGTTTCAGATTCTGCATAGTGGTATCATCCTTTGTCTCTCACTATCATATCACCTGAATCTCATCTGCCACTGAGATGCAGAATAGCATAACAGTTATGAACCTGAATTCGAGGCTGATTCTGATGCATTCTGGCTGTGTGATCTTGAGCAGTTTGCCCTGATTTTTTCATCTGTAAAATCAGAAGAATTAATAGCATCTACCTGACAAGGTTAAATTAAATATGAGTCACTTTAAGTGCTTTATAAACATTAGCTAGTATTACTACTTCTTAGTTTTAGAAATACCTAGCATAAGTTCAAAGTTAAAAGGAAGTAAAGGGTTTCACTATACCTTTACAATTCAAGGCTTTGCTTGTACTTTTCCAACATTAATATTTTAAAAGTATGACCTTAATACGTTTAAAACTTGGAGGAATTGTGATTGTGTGTGTGTGTATGCTATATGTGTACATACAGACATACATATGTCTCTGTCAATTTTGACACTATTCTCACTGTTTGAAGAATAGCCCTTCAGACTGCATTCATAAGAGAACAAATATCTATTTAATATAGTGCATACTAACAACAATGTAGTATTATTAATAAATAGTTGGATGTTTGTTGCTAAGGGCTAGCATATTGAGTTCTATATTTTAATTTTTGCACTAGGAATATTACATATATTTTATCATTTTATTCATTCATTAATTCATTTAAGAAAAATATATTATGTGTCTACTTTGTGCCTGACAGTGTTCTTGCGTCTAGAAGTAAAATGGTGAGCCATTGTACTGAATACACTTCATTCATCTATGTTTCCTTTTGAAAACAGAAATGTCATGGATATAATTTATATTATTTATTACTATTTATCTGTGTTTATGTTTGTACTTACATTAAGGTTATGTAATGAAAAATCATTTGAATGTTTTGTTACACTTATTTTGTTGCCATCATTTGATTGACTTATTAAACAATAACATTGGAAATGCAAAGAAAACTAGGCAAGTTTTTGTGACATCGAGTCAGTGGTCAGGATTTCCAGGGGCAGTAAGTCACAGACACTATGTTTCTTTTTGTTTGTTTGTTTTTTTAAAGATTTTAATTAAATTTTATTTACTTTTTTTTATACAACAGGTTCTTATTAGTTATCCATTTTATACATATTAGTGTGTATATGGCAATCCCAATCTCCCAATTCATCACACCACCACCATCCCCCCTGCTACTTTCCCCCTTGGTGTCCATACATTTGTTCTCTACATCTGTGTCTCTATTTCCGCCCTGCAAACCAGTTCATCTATACCATTTTTCTAGGTTCCACATATATGCGTTAATATACGATATTTGTTTTACTCTTTCTGACTTACTTTACTCTGTATGACAGTCTCAAGATCCATCCATGTCTCTACAAATGACCCAGTTTCTTTCCTTTTCATGGCTGAGTAATATTCCATTGTATATATGTACCACATCTTCTTTATCCATTCATCTGTTGATGGGCATTTAGGTGGCTTACATGACCTGGCTATTGTAACTAGTGCTGCAATGAACATTGGGGTGCATGTGTCTTTTTGAATTATGGTTTTCTCCGGGTATATGCCCAGTAGTGGGATTGCTGGGTCATATGGTAATTCTATTTTTAGTTTTTTAAGGAACCTCCATACTGTTCTCCAAAGTGGCTGCATCGATTTACATTCCCACTAACAGTGCAAGAGGGTTCCCTTTTCTCCACACCCTCTCCAGCATTTGTTGCTTGTAGATTTTCTGATGATGCCCATTCTAACTGGTGTGAGGTGATACCTCACTGTAGTTTTGATTTACATTTCTCTAATAATTAGTGATGTTGAACAGCTTTTCATGTGCTTCTTGGCCATCTGTATGTCTTCTTTGGAGAAATGTCTGTTTAGGTCTTCTGCCCATTTTTGGATTGGGTTGTTTGTTTCTGTAATGTTGAGCTGCATGAGGTGTTTATATATTTTGGAGATTAATCCTTTGTCCGTTGATTTGTTTGCAAATATTTTCTCCCATTCGGAGGGTTGTCTTTTCGTCTTGTTTATGGTTTCCTTTGCTTTGCAAAAGCTTTTAAGTTTCATTAGGTCCCATTTATTTATTTTTGTTTTTATTTCCATTACTCTAGGAGGTGGATCAAAAAAGATCTTGCTGTGATTTATGTCAAAGAGTGTTCTTCCTATGTTTTCCTCTAAGAGTTTTATATTGTCCAATCTTACATTTAGGTCTCTAATCCGTTTTGAGTTTATTTATGTGTATGGCGTTATGGAGTCTTCTAATTTCATTGTTTTACATGTCGCTGTCCATTTTTCCCAGCACCACTTATTGAAGAGACTGTCTTTTCCCCATTGTATAACCTTGCCTCCTTTGTCATAGATTAGTTGACAATAGGTGCATGGGTTTATCTCTGGGCTTTCTATCCTGTTCCATTGATCTGTATTTCTGTTTTTGTGCCAGTACCATATTGTCTTGATTACTGTAGCTTTGTAGTATAGTCTGAAATCAGGGAGTCTGATTCCTCCAGCTCCATTTTTCTCCCTCAAGACTGCTTTGGCTATTCGGGGTCTTTTGTGTCTCCATATAAATTTTAAGATTTTTTTGTTCTAGTTCTGTAAAAAATGCCATTGGTAATTTGATAGTGATTGCACTGAATCTGTAGATTGCTTTGGGTAGTATAATCATTTTCACAATATTGATTCTTCCATTCCAACACCATGGTATATCTCTCCATCTGTTTGTATCATCTTTAATTTCTTTCATCATTGTCTTATGGTTTTCTGCATACAGGTCTTTTGTCTCCTTAGGTAGGTTTATTCCTAGGTATGTTATTCTTTTTGTTACAATGGTAAATGGGAGTGTTTCCTTAATTTCTCTTTCAGATTTTTCATCATTAGTGTATAGGAATGCAAGAGATTTCTGTGCATTCATTTTGTCTCCTGCAACTTTACCAAATTCATTGATTAGTTCTAGTAGTTTTCTGGTGGCATCTTTAGGATTCTCTATGTATAGTGTCATGTCATCTACAAACAGTGACAGCTTTACTTCTTCTTTTCCAATTTGTATTCCTTTTATTTCTTTTTCTTCTCTGATTGCCATGGCTAGGACTTCCAAATCTATGTTGAATAATAGTGGTGAGAGTGGCCTTCCTTGTCTTGTTCCTGATCTTAGAGGAAATGCTTTCAGTTTTTCACCATTGAGAATGATGTTTTCTGTGTGTTTCTTGCATATGGCCTTTATTATGTTGAGGTAGGCTCCCTCTATGCTCACTTTCTGGAGAGTTTTTATCATAAATTGGTGTTGAATTTTGTCAAAAGCTTTTTCTGCATCTATTGAGATGATCATATGGTTTTTATTCTTCTATATGTTAATATGGTATATCACATTCATTGATCTGCGTATGTTGAATAATCCATGCATCCCTGGGATAAATACCACTTGATCATGGTGTATGATGCTTTTAATGTGCTGTTGGATTCTGTTTGCTAGTATTTTGTTGAGGATGTTTGCATCTATATTCATCAGTGATATTGGTCTGTAATTTTCTTTTTTTATAGTATCTTTGTCTGGTCTTGGTGTCAGGGTGATGGTGGCCTCATAGAATGAGTTTGGGAATGTTCCTTCCTCTGCAATTTTTTGGAAGAGTTTGAGAAGGATAGGTGTTATCTCTTCTCTAAATGTTTGATAGAATTCACGTGTAAATCAATCTTGTCCTGGACTTTTGTTTATTGGAAGTTTTTTTTTGCGGTACGCGGACCTCTCACTGTTGTGGCCTCTCCCATTGTGGAGCACAGGCTCTGGACATGCAGGCTCAGTGGCCATGGCTCATGGACCCTGCTGCTCCATGACATGTGGTATCCTCCTGGAATGTGGCACGAACCTGTGTCCCCTGCAACGGCAGGCAGACTCTCAACCACTGCACCACCAGGGAAGCCCTATTGAAAGATTTTAAATCACGGTTTCAATTTCATTATTTGTGATTGGTCTGTTTATGTTTTCTGTTTCTTCCTGGTTCAGTCTTGGAAGGTTATACCTTTTAAAAATTTGTCCATTTCTACCAGGCTGTCCACTTTATTGGCATAGAGTTGCTTGTTGTAGTCTCTTAGGATGCTTTGTATTTCTGCGGTGTCTGTTGTAACTTCTCCTTTTTCATTTGTAATTTTATTGATTTGAGTCCTCTCCCTCTTTTTCTTGATGAGTCTGGCTAATGGTTTATCAAATTTTGTTTATTTGCTCAAAGAACCAGCTTTTAGTTTTATTGATCTTTGTTACTTTTTTCTTTGTTTCTATTTCATTTATTTCTGCTCTGATCTTTATTATTTCTTTCCTTCAAATAACTTTGGGTTTTTTTTATTCTTCTTTCTCTAGCTCCTTTAGGTGTAATGTTAGATTGTTTATTTGAGATTTTTCTTGCTTCTTGAGGTAGGCTTTTGTTGCTATAAAGTTCACTCTTAGAACTGCTTTTCCTGCATCTCATAGGTTTTAGATCGTCGTGTTTTTGTTGTAATTTGTCTCTAGGTGTTTTTTGATTTCCTTTTTGATTTCTTCTGTGGTCTCTTAGTTATTTAGTAATGTATTGTTTAGCCTCCATGTGTTCATGTTTTTTACGTTTTTTTCCCTGTAATTGATTTCTAATCTCATAGCGTTGTGGTCTGAAAAGATGCTTGATATGACTTCAATTTTCTTAAATTTACTGAGGCTTGATTTGTGACCCAAGATGTGATCAATCCTGGAGAATGTTCTGTGCACACTTGGGAAGAAAGTGTAATCTGCTGTTTTTGAATGGAATGTCCTATAAATATCAATTAAACATATCTGGTCTATTGAGTCATTTAAAGCTTGCATTTCCTTCTTAATTTTCTGTTTGGATCATCTGTCCATTGTTGTAAGTGGGGTGTTAAAGTCCCCCACTATTATTGTGTCTGTGTCAATTTCTTCTTTTATAGCTGTTAGCAGTTACCTTATATATTGAGGTGCTCCTATGTTGGGTGCATATATATTTATAATTGTTATCTCTTCTTCTTGGATGGATCCCTTGATCATTATGTAGTGTCCTTCCTTGTCTCTTGTAACATTCTTTATTTTAAAGTCTATTTTATCTGATATGAGTATAACTACTGCAGCTTTCTTTTGATTTCCATTTGCATGGAGTATCTTTTTCTATCCCCTCACTTTCAGTCTGTATGTGTCCCTAGGTCTGAAGTGGGTCTCTTGTAGACAGCATATATATGGGTTTTGTTTTTGTATCCATTCAGCAAGCCTGTGCCTTTTGGTTGGATCATTTAATCTATTCACGTTTAAGGTAATTATCTATATGTATGTTCCTATGACCATTTTCTTAATTGTTTTCAGTTTATTTTTGTAGGTCCTTTTCTTCTCTTGTGTTTCCCACTTAGAAAAGTTCCTTTAGCATTTGTTGTAGAGCTGGTTTGGTGGTGCTGAATTCCCTTAGCTTTTGCTTGTCTGTAAAGCTTTTGATTTCTCCTTTGAATCTGAATGAGATCCTTGCTGGGTAGAGTAACCTTGGTTGTAGGTTCTTCCCTTTGATCACTTTAAGAATATCATGCCACTCCCTTCTGGCTTGTAGAGTTTCTGCTGAGAAATCAGCTGTTAGCCTTATGGGAGTTCCCTTGTATGTTATTTGACTTTTTTCCTTTGCTGGTTTCAATAATTTTTCTTTGTCTTTAATTTTTGCCAATTTGATTACTATGTGTCTCAGCATGTTTTTCCTTGGATTTATCCTGTATGGGATTCACTGCGCTTCCTGGACTTGGGTGGCTATTTCCTTTCCCATGTTAGGGAAGTTTTTGACTATAATCTCTTCAAATATTTTCTCTGGTCCTTTCTCTCTCTCTTTTTCTTCTGGGACCACTATAATGCGAATGTTTTGCATTTAATGTTGTCCCAGAGGTCTCTTAGGTTGTCTTCATTTCTTTTCATTCTTTTTTCTTTATTCTGTTCCACAGCAGTGAATTCCACCATTCTGTCTTCCAGGTCTCTTATCCATTCTTCTGCCTCTGTTATTCTGCTATTGATTCCTTCTAGTGTAGTTTTCATTTCAGTTATTGTATTGTTCATGTCTGTTTGTTTGTTTTTTAATTCTTCTAGGTCTTTGTTAAACATTTCTTGCATCTTCTTGATCTTTGCCTCCATTCTTTTTCCGAGGTCCTGGATCATCTTCACTATCATTATTCTGAATTCTTTTTCTGGAAGGTTGCCTATCTCCACTTCATTTAGTTGTTTTTCTTGGGTTTTATCCTGTTCCTTCATCTGGTACATAGCACTCTGCTTTTTCATCTTGTCTATCTTTCTGTGAATGTGGTTTTTGTTCCACAGGATGCAGGACTGTAGTTCTTCTTGCGTCTGCCGTCTGCCATCTGCTGGATGAGGCTATCTAAGAGGCTTGTCCAGACACTATGTTTATTGCTCTTTTAATCCAAATTCCCATAAAGACTAATAAATAAAAGTTACCTCATCTATCATTTGGCAGATAACTGAATTGACTCTGTCATAATCTGCTTGATTCTTCTTGTGTTCACTTTTTTATTTGTAGTATTTGGTGTTAATATTTGTTAGTTATTAATTTTAGAGTTATATGGAAATGTTACTACTGATACACATATTTATATCCTTGGTCAGAATTATAATATGTGTATACATTAACAGACAAAAATAAGTAGTTTACAATGCCATATGGTAGCTGTGGCATGTTTTATATAAATCACATGTGTATTCTGCAAACACATTTGTTTTCTGAACTACTTGAGGTAAATTATGAGTTACATTATACATTATGGCTCTTTTTTTTTTTTTTGTGATACGCAGGCCTCTCACTGTTGTGGCCTCTCCCTTTGCAGAGCACAGGCTCCGGATGCGCAGGCTCAGTGGCCATGGCTCACGGGCCCAGCCGCTCTGTGGCATGTGGGATGTTCCTGGACCGGGGCATGAACACGTGTCCCCTGCATCAACAGGCGGACTCTCAACCACTGTGCCACCAGGGAAGCCCTACATTATGGCTCTTTAAATAGTGTGAGTTTTCTAACATGATTAAAGTATAGTTATCAGTGTCACAAATTTACATTGGTAACCTACCATTTCTTTAGTAGTTTTATTATTTTTTAATTTTAAACTTTTTTGCATATTTGTGTGTATATTAAAAATAATTTTTAAAGAAAAGACTCTCTCACTATGTTAAGTAACTGCCTTAAACATTAGTTATAGTCAAGTAGTACATTGTATTTCATATAGATAAGAATGAGCTAGATCTACTAAAAATATAAACAACTGATATTAGGAGAATCTAAAAAATAACTTAGAAAAACACTAAGTGGAGAAGAAAGTCAGTTCAGTGTACTCTTTTCATGTCAACATGAACTATGTAGCTGCCTTTTTCTTTTTACTTTTCTTTCACCATATTCTCCTCATATAAAATAATAGCTTCCAAACAAGGTGACCAAGGCTTTTTCTTTACTTTCGTTGAATAATGTGCAGAGATTGACTAGAACACTGTGACAGAGGCAGTGTCAGCTGTCTGGAGATAAGGGCTCAGAGCCTCGCTCCCGTCCAAACCTGAACCTCCAGAACAAATATCAGGAAATGCTTTTTTATAAGTCAAGATTCTGGGTGAATAGACTAAATTAGATATTGTGTGATTTGGTAAAGGCTTGCACCTAAATAGCTGTTCATTGTGAAATGAAGTCCTAGTTTATTGTTTTGAGTTTAATACGTGGCTGTTTTAAGGAGTGTATTTTGGTAATGATATGCCAAAGCACAAAATTATTGGCAAAATTATGTTGAATCAGGCTGGAAATGATCTTTTCTTGTTCAAGTAAAATGCAGTTTAGTTCTTTGTTTAAGCTTGAGATACATCTTCCCTGTCTCAGACCATTACTGCTACCCCCCCAAAAGTCAGCCAAAAAGTACAACTGAACCAACTCCCTCCTTGTCCCTCCCTACCTCAGATCCAGTCATAGAATTTATAATAAATAAAATACACTGAAGCTATATGCAAGTCTGATCAGACTATTTCTCCAGAACTTGTCCTCTCCTTAGGCCTTTATTCTAATCCATTCTCTTCCACATCCCTGGTTTTTATCCTATTGGCTTCATGCCTAGATTTTTTATTTCTGTACCTCTTTTTAACTGAATAGTCTTTTTAGACAGCCCACTTTTTCCATCTATTGAAGTCCTGAGTCAAGCGATGTTCCATATCCAAACCAGTCTCCTAGCCTAATAGGATCTCCTAAGACATATGTCAGTCGCTATCTCCCTGTACCCCATTAGGGTATCCTAGCCCAACCTAGAGCTCAGGGCTTCAGACCATTCTGTTATCTTATCTGAAAAGTGGGCTTTCAATAGCTGATACTTAAGCCTTCAAGTTTCAACCTGTAGTATACTAATTCTTCCTGCTTGCAGAGAACTTAAATTGCAAAATCAACATTTTTTTTTGTAATTTCTACAGTCAAATATTTGTCAATCAACAAATATTTGCTAAGCAACTATAGTAAATCAGATATTGTGCTATGTGTAGGGATTCAAGAGGACCAGTAAATAAGAGCTTTTACCTCCCTGTCTGGATTCTGAATAATTTAAGAAAAAAAAATATCAAGGCAGATGGAAGCAAAGTATCATCTCTGTTGCTCATAGAACAAGATTGAGGACGCAGATTCGTGAGAGAACCAAGTGGGCTAATGAACTGAATCTCAGATTTAGAAATACCTACCCACATGGTCCCTGCAGTGCTAGACCAGGATAGACCTTTCCTGCACAGGGACTTAGGTCCTAGAGGTGAAGTGAAAAACGTCCTTTTGCAGGCAGGCAGCTCCCAAGAGAGAGAACAGTGCAACTGAGAATGCCCAATTGTTTTTCTCAATTTTTCATTTCTCTTACATGAGGAGTGTGTAAAGGGACAAAGAGATGCCATAATTATGCTTGGGGAAATATATTCCATGTCAACCAGGAATGGGGTAATGGAATTGCTTTCTGACTGAATGCACTATGGACACAGTGGTGCACAGACATGGTCCCTCCCCTCATGGGGTTTATAATCCAGCAGGGGAAGGCAGATATTAAACATTGCAATTACAAATGATGAAGTGGGAGGCAATTCTTTTGTGCATTGTACTTTCAGGGGGCAGAACTTGAGTGATGAATTGCAGATTTTTTTTTTTTTTTTTGCGGTACGCGGGTCTCTCACTGCTGCGGCCCTTCCCTCTGCGGAGCACAGGCTCTGGACATGCAGGTCCAGCGGCTGTGGCTCACAGGCCCAGCCGCTCCGCGGCATGTGGGATCTTCCCAGACCGGGGCACGAACCCGCGTCCCCTGAATCGGCAGGCAGACTCTCAACCACTGTGCCACCAGGGAAGCCTGAATTGTAGATTTTAAAAATATTTTTTCTTTACCAATCCTTTTGTCTCTCTTCACTTGGTTAAGGCTGAATAAATGCTACGACCCTAAGACTTTCTTTTTGTGTGCTTTAGTCTAAATATCCTGTTTCTACTCATAGTCTTTCCTTACATTAGACATAATACGACTCATTGTCTCATTTTACTAAGTTATAACCACTTTTCAGTCTGACATCATGGAGATTACACCCCGGTAATGCTCATGGAGTGTTGGGTGTTCCAAACATTTCAGTTTCATATTTACAATCTCCTAACTTACTCCTCTTGGGAGCTCATAATATTCATTGTGTGTGGAGTTTTACAAGTTTAAATCTCAGATTTGTTTTTGTTATTTTAAAATTTGTGAGCAACAATTCATGGAAACCAAATTGATTTTCATAAATAACTATCCTCTATCAGTTCATATTAAGATATATGATTAATTTGTAAAGGACTAATGATTATATAGTTCACCCTATAAAGAAAAGGCAAAGCATATAGGAAGTGTTATCAAAGTAGTGAGATGAAGGAAATAACACTGCTGAAATCAAACACAGAATTTTTTTGTTGTTTTGAAATTTCACTAAGTGTGAGGACATCCTTTGGAAAGTTTGTGCCATTTCTAATGCTGACTCTTGCTTCATTGATTTTAAAATGGTAGATAAACAATAGTTGTTAGAATGGTAAAAATAATCAACAGTGATTGGTAGATTAAAATGGTTGAATAATAAATAGGAATTTGCCAATTGTTTCCACAGTAGCTAATTGGCAGCTTGATGATATTTCTATTCATTAATTATAGAAATGTTTATGTTACATTGAAACTTATTGTTTACCTAAAATTCAGAAAAATAAGTTGTAAAGGAAAAGTGATTGAAAATCAGCATATGAACAATTTTGTTTTTATGTACTTTAAAATTCCAAATAAATCCTGCCATGCTAATGCTATGCCAAGAGCATTACATGTATAAGAAAACAATTTAGATGGAATTATTTAGAAATCTGTTTTTCCGTCTCTTTAGCTTAGGTGGAAGGTGTTAAAATTTTAGTGTTTTCTTTTAGTACATGACTTTTAAGTGTGCATGACAATTTCTTGCTCTACTAAAACTTTGCAAGATGAGCCGTCAGAATTTTTATGAAACATGCGTAAATAAAAAGTACGCATTTATTGTTATCCCGTGCATCCATTCCTACAATCAGCAAATCTGCTGTCTCCACATTCAAAATATATTCTGAATCCAACCACTTCTCTTCTTATCTGCCCCTGTTATCCTCATCCAACTCACGGTCATCTCTTGCCTCAACTAATAACAACCTAATTTGTTTCTTTGTCTCTGCTTTTTCATCTGCTCTGTGGTCTCCATGTACTTCCTGCTCCCAGAGTGGTCCGTAGGTGTGAACCACGGCCTGTGACATCCCGGCTTCTGTTCTCCATGGCTCCCCATTACACAGAATTCAAAGTCCCTACCACGTCTCCTGGCTACACCTCCTCCTGGCTACCCCTCTTCCTGGCTACCCCTCTGGCCTCATTTCCTACTGTTCTCCCTTTCCTTCCCGGCCTCCTTCCTGTTTTTTGAATATACCAAGCTCTGTCCAATCTTAGGGTTCTTGCACTTGTTATTCTTTCTGCCTTGAATATGTGAAGTTCTCTTCTTAAAGACCTGTCTGTTCTGTTCCTGCAATTGTAATGTCACCTTTATGTAGCAGGAACTCCTTGCTATTTCCCAGCTCCTGGTATATAGCACCTGGCACATAGGAGGCACTCAATAAAAATTGCTAAATGAATAAACAGGCTGATGACAAAATCAAAGGTAACATTCTGTATTTTAAAGATGGCCCAGATAAAAGACAGTAATGATGATGTGTCAGGAGAGCTTTCATGTTTCTCCAATGCTTGTAATGTTTAAGTGTACTGTAGAAACCAGTGAGCACTAAATAGTCCATGAAACTTTGGGTTACATTGATGAAAGAAATGATGTCTTTTAGACTGTTGAAAAATGAGAGCAAAGAGATGTGAAGATTAAAAATTAATCAAAGAAGATAAACAAGGCCATTTAAGTCTTTACAACTGTTATATACTTTTGTCATACATATTTGCTCTTTTGCCTTTCAACTATGGGTAAGCTACATTATGTCATCTCTATTTATGATTGTCTAAGTTTTCTTTTTTTATTATTTATATTTTTGGTACTTCACCCAATTCTTTGTAATGACATTTAAAGTTTTTGCAAAGTAAATCTCCTGCATCTTCTTCCTATATTAAATCTGTGTTCAAAGGATAAAATACAACTGAAGAAGGGAATACTTAATATTTTATTCTCTATTGAAAGCAAGCAAAATTTCATGGTTTTGAAGTCATATCTAGGTGTTTTAGTTTATTTATTTGTGGTTAATATTTCATCTGGAATTGACATAAAAGTACAGGGTTTATTTTATATTACTGGGTCACACTTAGGTCATATTCTTCATGAAATTAATAACTGTTGCCTTTCCAACATTAAGATGCTCCATGGAAAAATGTAAAAATAAAAACCAGGAAGTAAGTTGAGTTTATAAATCATTTAGCTACTTGCCCAGCTTATGCTGAATGGAAAAGGAGGGCTTGAAGTGTTAATAAGAGAATAGGTGGTTAGGTTCTACACTTGCCTGGGGAAAGCTGCTCAGACAGCAGGGAGATCCTGACAGCCATTGTTGCCCAAGTCACATAGCACAGAGGCACCATGGGAAGGCTAATGGATTTGCCACTTGTTGGCTTCTTGGCTTAGGGTAAATACTCAGTACCTCTTAAGGGAGCAGTTTATTGGAAGAAGCTTGCATTTTTCCAGTCCTGTACCCAAAGGGAAGGAAAATAAAAGAACAGGCCTTTGTGGAAATGAAGCCTGTTGTATGTCTGAGACTACATTTATTTTATTTAAGTCACAGTATATGAGTATCTTCTAAGTACTTAAAAATTCTTAACTGAATTTAATTCTATAACAATTTTATGAAATATGTAGTATCATCATCCTGATTTTACTGATGAGAAAACTAAAGCACAGAGACGTTAAGCAGTTTGCTCAAGGTCACACAGCAAGTAAGAAGTATAAGATTCAGGGATTTGAACCCAGGCAATCTGTTTCTGGATTCATGCCCTTAACACTACTCTCTGTTGCTTCCCACACTGACCTAAAAATGTGGTTCTTGGACATTAGCGAGCAGCAGAATCACCATGACAGGAATTAGATGGGTCATAGCCTCAGATGAAATGTATGCTTGTCTTGGTAATGATAATCCATGGTCTTTGTACTGCTGTAGTTACTGCTTATTTTTATTTTAGTATTTTGAATGATATTATTTATTTATATATTTACTTACGTTTTGCCTTTTTAAACATTTATTTTTGTCATAAAATACACATAGCATAAAATGCCCTATTTAAACCATTTAAAGTTCAATAGTGTTAAGTATATTTACATTTCTGTGCAATCAATCTCCAGAACTTTTTCATCTTGCAAAACTGAAACTCTGTACCCATTAAACAACTCCCTTCCTCTAGGCCTTGGCAACCACCGTTGTACTTTATGTCTCTATGAATGTGATTAATTTAGGTACCTCACATAAATGGAATCATATAGAATTTGCCCTTTTGTGACTGGCATATTTCACTTAGCATAATGTCCTCAAGGTTCATCCATATTGTAACATGTGTCAGAATTTTCTTCCCTTGTAAGGTTGAATAATATTCATTCTACGTATATGCATAGGTACAACATTTTGTTGATCCATTAATTTGTTCCTTCCATCTTTTGGCTATTGTGAATAATTCTGCTATAATTGTGGGTATACAAGTAAGCTTATTTATTTTAAACACTATTTTAATTTTATTAACTAGACCAGTATGCCCAATAATTACTTTTTATTTCTACCTTTTAAATTTTTCTCTGTTTAAAATTTTTCCATAGTTCAAATTACATTTGTTACAGAAACTTTTGCATTTTTTTGGTGAATACTTTTATTATTACTATTAGTGTGCCTGGTTTGCCTGTTTCATTTGTTTAACTTAGTTTCATATATAAAATAAGGAAGTTCTACCAGATAAGAAATTTTCATAATATTTTTCATGAATATGAGGTAAGAGTTGTGCAAATATTTGAGTCAGATTTTATTTCTTGACTGTATTTTAAATATATTTTGTTTGTTTAACAACAAGAACACTCAAATGTGATCCAAAACAAACTTTACATAACAAAAATCACTAGCACATTAACATATGCTGTCAAGTTAGCACACTCATTCAAAATTCAGTTATTCCTCATATGTTTATTGATCTCCAACTTTATGCCATCACTGTGCTAGGTGGTAGTTGAATTAGCAGTCATGGTCTATATCCTTAGAAGGTTTTCGGTCCACAGGTGAGGCAGATATTAAAAATAAACAGACACATTAAATCCATAATTGCAAACTGTGATAAGTTCTGAGAGCAGAAAACAGGGAATAGTTAGAATAATGAGTGAGAGCTTTATTTAGCAAGTGGTGGGTCTGGCTAGGAAAGGCCTTTCTGAGTAGGTGCCATGTAAACCTGGAGTGAAGAATGAGTGGGGGGGTCAATGGCAGGTCAGGTCGATGCAGAGCAAAGAGTTGTGCTGAATATCTTTTGTTTGCCCCTCCAGATCCACTCTCCTCCTTTCTCTACCTTTCTCTTTGCTCGGGGCGGCTGACCTGAATGGACTACGACAGGTAGTTGAACTTCAGTGGTTCTCAACTGGGGATTGATTTTTTTTTTTTTATTTTTTTTATTTTTTATTTTTTGCTTTATCACAAATTTAATCAGTTATATGTATACATATGTTCCCATATCCCCTCCCTTTTGCGTCTCCCTCCCACCCTCCCTATCCCACCCCTCCAGGCGGTCACAAAGCACCGAGCTGATCTCCCTGTGCTATGCGGCTGCTTCCCACTAGCTATCTACCTTACGTTTGGTAGTGTATATATGTCCATGCCGCTCTTTCACTTTGTCACAGCTTACCCTTCCCCCTCCCCATATCCTCAAGTCCATTCTCTAGTAGGTCTGTGTCTTTATTCCTGTCTTACCCCTATGTTCTTCATGACCTTTTTCTTAAATTCCATATATATGTGTCAGCATACAGTATTTGTCTTTCTCTTTCTGACTTACTTCACTCTGTATGACAGACTCTAGGTCCATCCACCTCATTACAAATAGTTCAATTTCATTTCTTTTTATGGCTGAGTAATATTCCATTGTATGTATGTGCCACATCTTCTTTACCCATTCATCCAATGATGGACACTTAGGTTGTTTCCATCTCCGGGCTATTGTAAATAGGGCTGCTATGAACATTTTGGTACATGTCTCTTTTTGAATTATGGTTTTCTCAGGGTATATGCCCAGTAGTGGGATTGCAGGGTCATATGGTAGTTCTATTTGTAGTTTTTTAAGGAACCTCCATACCGTTCTCCATAGTGGCTGTACCAATTCACATTCCCACCAGCAGTGCAAGAGTGTTCCCTTTTTTCCACACCCTCTCCAGCATTTATTGTTTCTAGATTTTTTGATGATGGCCATTCTGACTGGTGTGAGATGATATCTCATTGTAGTTTTGATTTGCATTTCTCTAATTAGTAAAGATGTTGAGCATCCTTTCATGTGTTTGTTGGCAGTCTGTATATCTTCTGTGGAGAAATGTCTATTTAGGTCTTCTGCCCATTTTTGGATTGGGTTGTTTGTTTTTTTGTTATTGAGCTGCATGAGCTGCTTATAAATTTTGGAGATTAATCCTTTGTCAGTTGCTTCATTTGCAAATATTTTCTCCCATTCTGAGGGTTGTCTTTTGGTCTTGTTTATGGTTTCCTTTGCTGTGCAAAAGCTTTTAAGTTTCATTAGGTCCCATGTGTTTATTTTTGTCTTTATTTCCATTTCTCTAGGAGGTGGGTCAAAAAGGATCTTGCTGTGATTTATGTCATAGAGTGTTCTGCCTATGTTGTCCTCTAAGAGTTTGATAGTGTCTGGCCTTACATTTAGGTCTTTAATCCATTTTGAGCTTATTTTTGTGTATGGTGTTAGGGAGTGATCGAATCTCATACTTTTACATGTCCCTGTCCAGTTTTCCCAACACCACTTATTGAAGAGACTGTCCTTTCTCCACTGTACATTCCTGCCTCCTTTATCAAAGATAAGGTGACCATATGTCCGTGGGTTTATCTCTGGGCTTTCTATCCTGTTCCATTGATCTATCTTTCTGTTTCTGTGCCAGTACCATACTGTCTTGATTACTGCAGCTTTGTAGTATAGTCTGAAGTCAGGGAGCCTGATTCCTCCAGCTCCATTTTTCATTCTCAAGATTGCTTTGGCTATTCGGGGTCTTTTGTGTTTCCATACAAATTGTGAAATTTTTTGTTCTAGTTCTGTGAAAAATGCCAGTGGTATTTTGATAGGGATTGCATTGAATCTGTAGATTGCTTTGGGTAGTAGAGTCATTTTCACAATGTTGATTCTTCCAATCCAAGAACATGGTACATCTCTCCATCTATTTGTATCATCTTTAATTTCTTTCATCAGTGTCTTATAATTTTCTGCATACAGGTCTTTTGTCTCCTTAGGTAGGTTTATTCCTAGATATTTTATTCTTTTTGTTGCAATGGTAAATGGGAGTGTTTCCTTGATTTCACTTTCAGATTTTTCATCATTAGTATATAGGAATGCCAGAGATTTCTGTGCATTAATTTTGTATCCTGCAACTTTACCAAATTCATTGATTAGCTCTAGTAGTTTTCTGGTAGCATCTTTAGGATTCTCTATGTATACTATCATGTCATCTGCAAACAGTGACAGCTTTACTTCTTCTTTTCCAATTTGGATTCCTTTTATTTGCTTTTCTTCTCTGATTGCTGTGGCTAAAACTTCCAAAACTATGTTGAATAAGAGTGGTGAGAGTGGGCAACCTTGTCTTGTTCCTGATCTTAGTGGAAATGGTTTCAGTTTTTCACCATTGAGGACGATGCTGGCTGTGGGTTTGTCATATATGGCCTTTATTATGTTGAGGAAAGTTCCCTCTATGCCTACTTTCTGCAGGGTTTTTATCATGAATGGGTGTTGAATTTTGTCGAAAGCTTTCTCTGCATCTATTGAGATGATCATATGGTTTTTCTCCTTCAATTTGTTAATATGGTGTATCACGTTGATTGATTTGCGTATATTGAAGAATCCTTGCATTCCTGGGATAAACCCCACTTGATCATGGTGTATGATCCTTTTAATGTGCTGTTGGATTCTGTTTGCTAGTATTTTGTTGAGGATTTTTGCATCTATGTTCATCAGTGATATTGGCCTGTAGTTTTCTTTCTTTGTGACATCCTTGTCTGGTTTTGGTATCAAGGTGATGGTGGCCTCGTAGAATGAGTTTGGGAGTGTTCCTCCCTCTGCTATATTTTGGAAGAGTTTGAGAAGGATAGGCGTTAGCTCTTCTCTAAATGCTTGATAGAATTCGCCTGTGAAGCCATCTGGTCCTGGGCTTTTGTTTGTTGGAAGATTTTTTATCACAGTTTCAATTTCAGTGCTTGTGATTGGTCTGTTCATATGTTCTATTTCTTCCTGATTCAGTCTTGGCAGGTTGTGCATTTCTAAGAATTTGTCCATTTCTTCCAGGTTGTCCATTTTATTGGCATAGAGTTGCTTATAGTAATCTCTCACGATCTTTTGTATTTCTGCAGTGTCAGTTGTTACTTCTCCTTTTTCATTTCTAATTCTATTGATTTGAGTCTTCTCCCTTTTTTTCTTGATGAGTCTGGCTAATGGTTTATCAATTTTGTTTATCTTCTCAAAGAACCAGCTTTTAGTTTTATTGATCTTTGCTATTGTTTCCTTCATTTCTTTTTCATTTATTTCTGATCTGATTTTTATGATTTCTTTCCTTCTGCTAACTTTGGGATGTTTTTGTTCTTCTTTCTCTAATTGCTTTAGGTGCAAGGTTAGGTTGTTTAGTCGAGATATTTCCTGTTTCTTAAGGTGGGATTGTATTGCTATAAACTTCCCTCTTAGAACTGCTTTTGCTGCATCCCATAGGTTTTGGGTCGTCGTGTCTCCATTGTCATTTGTTTCTAGGTATTTTTTTATTTCCTCTTTGATTTCTTCAGTGATCACTTCGTTATTAAGTAATGTATTGTTTAGCCTCCATGTGTTTGTATTTTTTATAGCTCTTTTCCTGTAATTGATATCTAGTCTCATAGCATTGTGGTCGGAAAAGATACTTGATACAATTTCAATTTTCTTAAATTTACCAAGGCTTGATTTGTGACCCAAGATATGATCTATCCTGGAGAATGTTCCATGAGCACTTGAGAAAAATGTGTATTCTGTTGTTTTTGGATGGAATGTCCTATAAATATCAATTAAGTCCATCTTGTTTAATGTATCATTTAAAGCTTGTGTTTCCTTATTTATTTTCATTTTGGATGATCTGTCCATTGGTGAAAGTGGGGTGTTAAAGTCCCCTACTATGATTGTGTTACTGTCGATTTCTCCTTTTATGGCTGTTAGTGTTTGCCTTATGTATTGAGGTGCTCCTATGTTGGGTGCATAAATATTTACAATTGTTATATCTTCTTCTTGGATCGATCCCTTGATCATTATGTAGTGTCCTTCTTTGTCTCTTCTAGTAGTCTTTATTTTAAAGTCTATTTTGTCTGATATGAGAATTGCTACTCCAGCTTTCTTTTGGTTTCCATTTGCATGGAATATCTTTTTCCATCCCCTTACTTTCAGTCTGTATGTGTCTCTAGGTCTGAAGTGGGTCTCTTGTAGACAGCATATATATGGGTCTTGTTTTTGTATCCATTCAGCCAATCTGTGTCTTTTGGTGGGAGCGTTTAGTCCATTTACATTTAAGGTAATTATCGATATGTATGTTCCTATTCCCATTTTCTTAATTGTTTTGGGTTCGTTATTGTAGGTCTTTTCCTTCTGTTGTGTTTCTTGCCTAGAGAAGTTCCTTTAGCATTTGTTGTAAAGCTGGTTTGGTGGTGCTGAACTCTCTCAGCTTTTGCTTGTCTGTAAAGGTTTTAATTTCTCCATCAAATCTGAATGAGATCCTTGCTGGGTAGAGTAATCTTGGTTGCAGGTTTCTCTCCTTCATCACTTTAATTATGTCCTGCCACTCCCTTCTGGCTTGTAGAGTTTCTGCTGAGAGATCAGCTGTTATCCTGATGGGGATTCCCTTGTGTGTTATTTGTTGTTTTTGCCTTGCTGCTTTTAATATGATTTCTTTGTGTTTAATTTTTGACAGTTTGATTAATATGTGTCTTGGCGTATTTCTCCTTGGATTTATTCTGTATGGGACTCTCTGTGCTTCTTGGACTTGATTAACTATTTCCTTTCCCATATTAGGGAAGTTTTCAACTATAATCTCTTCAAATATTTTCTCAGTCCCTTTCTTTTTCTCTTCTTCTTCTGGAACCCCTATAATTCGAATGTTGGTGCGTTTAATGTTGTCCCAGAGGTCTCTGATATTGTCCTCTGTTCTTTTCATTCTTTTCTCTTTATTTTGCTCTGCATTAGTTATTTCCACTATTTTATCTTCCACCTCACTTATCCGTTCTTCTGCCTCAGTTATTCTGCTATTGATCCCATCTAGAGTATTTTTCATTTCATTTATTGTGTTTTTAATCGATGCTTGATTCATCTTTAGTTCTACTAGGTCCTTGTTAACTGTTTCTTGCATTTTGTCTATTCTATTTCCAAGATTTTGGATCATCTTTACTATCATTATTCTGAATTCTTTTTCAGATAGACTGCCTAT
Source organism: Hyperoodon ampullatus (assembly GCF_949752795.1). Lineage (NCBI taxonomy): Eukaryota > Metazoa > Chordata > Mammalia > Artiodactyla > Ziphiidae > Hyperoodon > Hyperoodon ampullatus. The sequence goes on from NC_136914.1 coordinate 36,734,850, forward strand.
TACCTCTTCATTTGTTAGGTCTGGTGGGTTTTTATCTTGCTCCTTCTCCTGCTGTGTGTTTTTCTGTCTTCTCATTTTGCTTATGTTACTGTGTTTGGGGTCTCCTTTTTGCCGGCTGCAGGTTCGTAGTTCCTGTTGTTTTTGGTGTCTGTCCCCAGTGGCTAAGGTTGGTTTAGTGGGTTGTGTAGGTTTCCTGGTCGAGGGGACTAGTGCCTGTGTTCTGGTGGATGAGGCTGGATCTTGTCTTTCTGGTGGGCAGGTCCACGTCTGGTGGTGTGTTTTGGGGTGTCTGCAGACTTTTTATGATTTTAGGCCACCTCTCTGCTAATGGGTGGCGTTGTGTTCCTGTCTTGCTAGTTGTTTGGCATAGGGTGTCCAGCACTGTAGCTTGCTGGTCGTTGAGTGAAGCTGGGTGCTGGTGTTGAGATGGAGATCTCTGGAAGATTTTCGCCGTTTGATATTATGTGGAGCTGGGAGGTCTCTTGTGGACCAGTGTCCTGAAGTTGGCTCTCCCACCTCAGAGGCACAGTACTGACTCCTGGCTCCTCAATTTGGGATGATTTGTTGTCTATTCATGTATTCCACAGATGCAGGGTACATCAAGTTGATTGTGGAGCTTTAATCCGCTGCTTCTGAGGCTGCTGGGAGAGGTTTCCCTTTCTCTTCTTTGTTCTCACAGCTCCCGGGTCTCAGCTTTGGATTTGGCCCCGCCTCTGCGTGTAGGTCGCCGGAGGGCGTCTGTTCTTCGCTCAGACAGGAAAGGGTTAAAGGAGCAGCCTCTTCGGGAACTCTGGCTCACTCAGGCCGGGCGGGAGGGAGGGGCACGGAGTGCGGGGCGAGCCTGCAGCGGCAGAGGTCGGCGTGACGTTGCACCAGCCCGAGGCGCGCCGTGCGTTCTCCCAGGGAAGCCGCCCCTGGATCCCGGGACCCCGGCAGTGGCGGGCTGCTCAGGCTCCCGGAAGGGCGGTGTGGACAGTGACCTGCGCTCGCACACGGGCTTCTTGGCGGCGGCAGCAGCAGCCCCAGCGTCCCACGCCCGTCACTGGGCTCCGCGCTTTCAGTCGCGACTCGCGCCCGTCTGTGGAGCCCCTTTAAGCAGCGCTCTTAATCCCCTCTCCTCGCGCAGCAGGAAACCAAGAGGGAAGAACAAGTCTCTTGCCTCTTCGGCAGCTCCAGAGTTCTCCCGGACTCCCTCCCGGCCAGCTGTGGCACACTAGCCCCCTTCAGGCTGAGTTCTCGCCGCCAGCCCCAGTCCTCTCCCTGCGCTCTGACCGAAGCCCGAGCCTCAGCTTCCAGCGCCGCCCGCCCCGGCGGGCGAGCAGACAAGCCTCTCGGGCTGGTGAGTGCCGCTCGGCACCGATCCTCTGTGCGGGAATCTCTCCGCTTTGCCCTACCCAGGTATGTGGGGAGTTTCTTGCCTTTTGGGAGGTCTGGGGTCTTCTGCCAGCGTTCAGTAGGTGTTCTGTAGGAGTTGTTCCACGTGTAGCTGTATTTCTGGTGTATCCGTCTGGGGATTGATTTTGATCCCCAGGGGACATGTGACAGTGTCTGGAGACATTTTCAGCTGTCACAGTATCTAATGGAATGCCACTAAAGACCCTACAATGCACAAGACAGCCCTGCCTCCCCACACAGAATTAATGGCCTGAAATGATGTCAATAGTGCCATGGTAGAGAAACCCGGTGGAGGGAGGAAATCAATGTCAGGGATTTTATCCCTCTTGCTCTTTACCTGTAGAGTTACCTTCAGGTGGCTGTATCTCTTGCCTGAAAGTGCCTGCTCCTTATGAAATGGAGACTCTGCTTGATTCTCTTCTTATCACTGAGGCTAGGAGTGCTAAGCACTATCCCCTGTGGTTCCTCTATACCTACATCTTTGTAAATAATCCCTTTGTAAGTAAATCCACTTCGAATTATCCTTTTCAAATGTGCCATCTATTTCCTGTTGGAATCCCAAGACTATTCCCAATAGAAGAGATAATCTGTGTGAGGATTTCATGAGACAGAGCCATGGGAGAGAGATGCTTCTGTTAGAGATGCTGCATGAGGCAGAAAGGAGGGACACAAATACGCTGGCTTTTCCTTTTATTCCACCACCCAGTCTCCTGTAGTGTCTCCCATTGGCTGAACCCAATCAGAAGACAGCTAAATGTGTGTTTGGGAAATGCAGACTACAGGAGTCACTGAAGGACAAGGAATGGATCCAAGGGCAAATGCAAATAGGCTTGCACAGAGACAGTAGCCCTAGAACAAGAACATTAGGAGGTTACTGCTGTGGCCCACGAGGAGCCTGATGGTGGCCTGGATTGGGGTAATGAACTAGGGTGATGGAGTGGAGACAGAGAGAAGGGAATACAACTTCTCCCACTATCTCTGGACATGCTCAGGGAACACAAACTTAAATGCTATAGGACCCAGGTGGGGATTGAGTGTGTGTGTGTGTGTGTGTGTGTGTGTGTGTGTGTGTGTGTGTGTGTGTGTGTTTGTGTGTAAGCCCATCGGGAAAGAGCAAACCATCTAAAGTAGTCATACGTAGGAATATGGCCCCAGTATTTCCAGATCCTCAGAGATTTCAAAAGAAACCAAAAATCCAGATTTTTAAGTAAAATCTTTCAATTTTTAAACAATGGCAATTAATTAAAAAACACATGCTATGAACTAAACTGGACTCTGGAGTCTAGAATGATGAGTTTACAACCTCCAACCTACATAAGCTAATTGTAAATGAGATATAGGGTAAAGTTTCTAGCTCTGCTTTGATCTCTATTCTCTATTTCTATATTTTTTTTAAAACTCAGGATCTATGAGACAGTTCCATCAAAGAAATGTATTTTCCAACAAAAAAAAATTATAGAACCAAATTTCATGCTGATATTGACTGGTCTGCAACTGTATTTCTGTAGGTCAGGACTGAAAATGTTTGGTTCATCAAAAAAGCCACATTCAGGGCTTCCCTGGTGGTGCGGTGGTTGAGAGTCCGCCTGCCGATGCAGGAGACATGGGTTCGTGCCCTGGTCCGGGAAGATCACACATGCCGCGGAACGGCTGGGCCCGTGAGCCATGGCCGCTGAGCCTGCGCGTCCGGAGCCTGTGCTCCGCAACGGGAGAGGCCACAACAGTGAGAGGCCTGCATACAGCAAAAAAAAAAAAAAAAAAAAAAAAAAAAAGCCACATTGTGCTTATTGATCACTTTTACTATAAACAAATGGTACAAATTTAAATCTACATAATGTAGTTACAATGAATTAAACATTGTTTTACAGATTTTATACAGTGGGCTCTGTGTGAGATTTTTCTGAGGAAAAGAAAAAAGGGTTTCATTAAAAAAATTGAAAACAAGTAGACTAGATAAATGCACTAAGGTTTGTGATTGGAAAACTGATAAGCAGAAGGCCTGAAGCTCAGGGCTAAAATAGAAAAATCAATCTGTCAGTGGCAGTCCTTAAGTATGATTGGCCTGTTCTCTTTGTTAAAACGGGGGCTAACGCATAGTTTAGGGCTAAATTACTCCAAGCAAAGTCAACATATAGGACATATATACACTAATATGTATAAAATGGATAACTAAGAAGAACCTTCTGTATAAAAAAATAAATAAAATAAAATTCAAAAATTCAAAAAACAACAACAAAAGAAGTCAAAAAATAATTGTGACATGCTGTCTCCAGAGATGTGTTGATGCCAGGGAAATCAGACCTACATAGAGGAGTGGGAAATATAAAATTGGAGACTCTAAGCCAACATATAATAGACCTTGACCAAACCACACTTTAACAGAAAAAGTAAAAGAAATCACACAACAACAACCCAAAAGCTCCCATCCCTAACCAATCAAATTGCTTTCATGTTTTGAGGTTCCTTTTTAGCTGTTATTGCAAAATGGTTCTTACAATATGGTAATGCTGGTAGCAGAGTTGTGATACATGTTGTTAGAGATTTAGGTTTCATCGCTTTCACACTTTAAAGTAGTAATGTGTCCATTAGGCTGGGTCTTTGGAAAATACTTTGGGCACTAAGATAAACTCCCAATTCCTTAAGCTATCTGTCCCCTGCTTTTCCACCGAACCTCAATTCTCACCACGCAAACATTGTGCTCTTGTGCCCCTGAGCTCTTCTGCTCCAACAGTACTTAAGTACTTTCTGTTTTCTGACACCACCAGCCTGTACCATGATACCGTGGGCATGTTTATGTTGCCTTTTTTTTTTTAACATCTTTATTGGAGTATAATTGCTTTACAATGGTGTGTTAGTTTCCACTTTATAACAAAGTGAATCAGCTACACATATACATATATCCCCATATACCCTCCCTTTTGAGTCTGCCTTCCACCCTCCCTATCCCACCCCTCAGTTTGGTCACAAAACACTGAGCTGATCTCCCCGTGTGATGCAGCTCTTTCCCACTAGCTATCTATTTTACATTTGGTAGTGTATATATGTCAATACTACTCTCTCACTTCGTCCCAGCTTACCCTTCCCCCTCCCCGTGTCCTCAAGTCCATTCTCTACATCTGTCTCTTTATTCCTGTCCTGTCCCTAGGTTCATCAGAACCATCTTTTTTTCCCTTTATATTCCATATATATGTGTTAGCATATGGTATTTGATTTTCTCTTTCTGAATTACTTCACTCTGTATGACAGACTCTAGGTCAATCCACCTCACTACAAATAACTCAATTTCATTTCCTTTTATGACTGAGTAATATTCCATTGTATACATGTGCCACATCTTCTTTATCCATTCATCTGTCAATGGACACTTGGGTTGCTTCCATGTCCTGGCTATTGTAGATAGAGCTGCAATGAACATTGCGGTACATGACACTTTTTGAATTATGGTTTTCTCAGGGTATATGCCCAGTAGTGGGATTGCTGGGTCGTATGGTAGTTCTATTTTTAGTTTTTTAAGGAACCTCCATACTGTTCTCCATAGTGGCTGTACCAATTTACATTCCCACCAACAGTGCAAGAGGGTTCCCTTTTCTCCACACCCTCTCCAGCATTTGTTGTTTGTGGATTTTTTGATGATGGCCATTCTGACTGGTGTGAGGTGATACCTCACTGTAGTTTTTATTTGCATTTCTCTAATGATTAGTGATGTTGAGCATCCTTTCACGTGTTTGCTGGCAATCTGTACATCTTCTTTTGAGAAATGTCTGTTTAGGTCTTCTGCCCATTTTTGGATTGGGCTGTTTGTTTTTTTGATATTGAGCTGCATGAGCTGCTTGTATATTTTGGAGATTAATCCTTTGTCAGTTGCTTCATTTGCAAATATTTTCTCCCATTCTGAGGGTTGTCTTTTTGTCTTGTTTATGGTCTCCTTTGCTGTGCAAAAGCTTTTAAGTTCCATTAGGTCCCATTTGTTTTAATTTCCATTTCTCTAGGAGGTGGGTCAAAAAGTATCTTGCTGTGACTTATGTCATAGAGTGTTCTACCTATGTTTTCCTCTAAGAGTTTGATAGTGTCTGGTCTTACATTGAGGTCTTTAATCCATTTTGAGTTTATTTTTGTGTATGGTGCTAGGAAGTGTTCTAATTTCAGTCTTTTACATGTAGCTGCCCAGTTTTGCAGCACGACTTATTGAAGAGGCTGTCTTTTCTCCATTGTATATTCTTGCCTCCTTTATCAAAATAAGGTGACCATATGCACATGGGTTTCTCTCTGGGCTTTCTATCCTGTTCCATTGATCTATATTTCTGTTTTTGTGCCAGTACCATACTGTCTTGATTACTGTAGTTTTGTAGTATAGTCTGAAGTCAGGGAGCCTGATTCCTCCAGCTCCGTTTTTCTTTCTCAAGATTGCTTTGGCTATTTGGAGTCTTTTCTGTTACCATACAAATTGTGAAATTTTTTGTTCTATTTCTCTGGAAAATGCCATTGGTAGTTTGATTGGGGTGCATTGAATCTGTAGATTGCTTTGGGTAGTATAGTCATTTTCACAATGTTGATTCTTCCAATCCAAGAACATGGTATATCTCTCCATCTGTTTTTATCATCTTTAATTTCTTTCATCAGTGTCTTATAGTTTCCTACATTCAAGTCTTTTTTCCCCTTAAGTAGGTTTATTCCTAGATATTTTTTTCTTTTTGTTGCAGTGGTAAATGGGAGTGTTTCCTTAATTTCTCTTTCAGATTTTTCATCATTAGTGTATAGGAATGCAAGAGATTTCTGTGGATTAGTTTTGCATCCTGCTACTTTACGTAATTCATTTATTAACTCTAGTAGTTTTCTGGTAGCATCCTTAGAATTCTCTATGTATAGTATCACGTCATCTGCAAACAGTGACATTTTTACTTCTTCTTTTCTGATTTGGATTCCTTTTATTTCTTTTTCTTCTCTGACTGCTGTAGTTAAAACTTCCAAAACTATGTTGAATAATAGTGGTGAGAGTGTTCATCCTTGTCTTGTTCCTGATTTTAGAGAAAATGGTTTCAGTTTTTCACCACTGAGAACGATGTTGGCTGTGGGTTTGTCATTTATGGCCTTTATTATGTTGAGGTAGTTTCCCTCTGTGCCTACTTTCTGTAGAGTTTTTGTCATAAATGGGTGTTGAATTTTGTCAAAAGCTTTTCTGCATCTATTGAGGTGATCATATGTTTGGTTTTTTTTAAACATCTTTTTTGGAGTATAATTGCTTTATAATGGTGTGTTAGTTTCTGCTTTATAACAAAGTGAATCAGTTATGCATGTACATATGTCCCCGTATCTCTTCCTTCTTGCGATCATATGGTTTTTATCCTTCAGTTTGTTAATATGGCGTATCACATTGATTGATTTGCATGTATTGAAGAATCCTTGCATTCCTGGGATAAACCCCACTTGATCATGGTGTATGATCCTTTTAATGTGCTGTTGGATTCTGTTTGCTAGTATTTTGTTGAGGATTTTTGCATCTATGTTCATCAGTGATGTTGGCCTGTAGTTTTCTTTTTTGTGACATCTTTGTCTGGTTTTGCTATCAGGGTGATGTTGGCTTTGTAGAATGAGTTTGGGAGTGTTCCTCCCTCTGCTATGTTTTGTAGGAGTTTGAGAAGGATAGTGTTAGCTCTTCTCTAAATATTTGATAGAATTTGCCTGTGAAGTCATATGGTCCTGGGGTTTTGTTTGTTGTTAGATTTTTAATCACATTCTCAATTTCTGTGCTTGTGATTGGTCTGTTTACATTTTCTGTTTCTTCCTGGTTCAGTTTTGTAAGGTTGTCCTTTTCTAAGAATTTGTCCATTTCTTCCAGGATGTCCATTTTATTGTCATATACTTGCTTGTAGTAATATCTCAAGATCTTTTGTATTTCTGCATGGTCAGTTGTCACTTCTTTTTCATTTCTAATTTTGTTGATTTGAGTCTTCTCCCTTTTTTTCTTGTTGAGTCTGGCTAATGGTTTATCAATTTTATTTATCTTCTCAAAGAAGCAGCTGATTTGGTAACACATCAATGCATGTCTGTCTGTGTACAAATTTCTCCTTTTTGTAAGGACACCTTGTTCTTAATGGATTAAGGGCCCACTGTATTGGATTTGAAGGTCATTCTACTCCTGTATGACCTCATCTTAACTAATTACATCTGCAAACCATCTGGACTCTATTTCCAAATAACATCACATTCTAAGGTACTTGGAGGTTAGGACTTCAACATATCTTTTTGAGGGGTCACTATTCAATCCATGACAGAAACTTTGAAACACTTGCTCCTTATATTGTTCATACTTGATTGTCTTATTGATTCACTGATTCATTATTTTTTATTCCTTTAACAAAGGTGCATTAAGTGTTTTCCAGGAACTTTTGGTATGGTGGATATAGCCATAAGTAGACAGAAAACATTCCTGCCCTTATGAAATGTACAATCTGAGATAAACACTCCTTCCTCCTCCCAGTAAGATTTTAGATTATCTAGCCTTTCAGGCTCTGTTCCTCTTTAACCAAGGTCTGAAACTCAATTGCAAACTCCTGACAGCAGAAGCTCATTAGGAGGCTCTGTTGGTGGCTGTAGTTGATCACTATGCTCATTGCTAGGTCAGCTTCTCTGCAGGATGTAGGAGAATCACCTTTTATTCTTCTGGAAATCTAAATCTTCTGGGCTATGGAGTAATAGAGCTCTCCTGGAAGCTGTTGCAGCTATGAACATCTGTCTTCAATGATCTGTGCAAGAGTTGCCTTAAATCAAGGAGAATCTGGATGGCCTTCACTATCACAGGGCTAGTGCTAACGTGATGGGAAGACAGTTCTTAGGAAGTGGAGAAGTTTCATCAAAGTCCTCCTCAATCTCTTAAAGATAGCTACCTCACAGGGAATGACTGGCTGCTGTAGAATTTTTGATGAGTCCAAGGTCTTTAGTTATCCATGACATGCTGGACATTCAGCCTTGGAAATGGGTGCCTGCTTATAAAGCCATCATGTTTCTCATTGCCTTTGATGGACTACTCTGGAGCAGAAACCCCCAGCAAGGGTCAGGGGGAATCTAAGAGAAGGATTTCCCATAGGATGTTTGTCTCTTGTGGTTGCAAGGTGTAGAATGGAGTGATCTTCACTCTAGTGGTTCAATTATGTTGAATTTAAATGATTTTCTCTATTTTCAAAAGACATGGCAGAATGTGATCCTCTGCAAAATATTTGTTTGAGAGATTCTGAATTAGCCTTGGGATAGTGAATGGTTGGTTCTTAGAATATCAAATGCTAGGAACTTTGGGCAACTATCTTAAAAAGGATATGATAAGGCTTCCCTGGTGGCGCAGTGGTTGAGAGTCTGTCTGCCAATGCAGGGGACACGGGTTTGTGCCCCGATCTGGGAAGATCCCACATGCAGCAGAGTGGCTGGGCCCGTGAGCCATGGCTGCTGAGCCTGCGTGTTTGGAGCCTGTGCTCTGCAACGGGAGAAGCCACAACAGTAAGAGGCCTGCATATCGCAAAAAAAGAAAAAAAAAAAAAAAGGATATGATTGATTATTTAAGTCCTTACATAAGTATGATTTCTTCCTATTTCTTTTTTACCAAGCACTATATTAGCTGTTGTGGATGATGGGATGTCTGAGACAAGATCTCAGTCTTGTTGAGGATGTAATCTTAACAGCCAACTTACACACGTGCTTTAGACAAAACTTATGAACTGCCATAGTTCCTTTCTCATGAAGTCTGAATATGGTGAATTGGAGTCCTCATGTTTTAAGAAATTTTTGTTGGATTTTACAAGTGTTTACTTAGCTTTAGGCCTCAATTTCATGATACCTCCATTTCCAACTGGAAAAATCAGGATACTCTTATGTTATTCACTTAGATAAAATAATGTCTTATTTAGGAGTGCTATGTGTGTGTTTTTTTGATATTATGGAATATATTTTGATCAGATTTTGAGTTGGGAGTAAAAAAGATAAACATATTCCATAATACTACCTGACTAGACCCAAAGATAAGTCTTGAGACTATCTAAGGAGGAAAAAAAGGAATAATTTCCTTTATTTTGGAATCTTTTCCTTTATTTTAAATGATTACTGGAGTTTGAGTTGGCAAATCTCAATTCTTTCTACCAAATGAGTGTGATTAGTTTCATCAGTAGAATGGGATAATGCCCAGAATAGAATAAGTGTGAAAGGCCATAACACAATGCTTGGCACACTGAAGATATTATTTTGTGTTAAACTGTTGTGAGTCTGAGGGAATTAATTTGTACTTCTATCCACTGTGTTAGATTGACAATAAGTTCACAGAATTCTTTACAGAAAATTGTGAGAGGTTCACACAGAAGGTAAGGGGATACTTAACACGATGGTTTGAGAAAGTATTTTCTACTGGACTGTTATATTTCTTGCAAATTGAATCTAATTTCCTCTGAATTTTTATATGTTTTGTAACTCAGACTTCATTTGTGATTTATCTCTCCCAAATTCATCACTAGAAGCTGTTGCAGTCTCTTAGTTATTTGTGACAGTGAGTCAATTGGCCCATTTCTGTGTTTAAACTATTCCTATTTGTGTTACATACATCTTTAGTCAGTGGTCTCTTCATTACTCTAAGCTAGTTCCTTCTCTACATTCCTAGAAATTTCCCTCAATCTATATTACTGACTATGGTATATGTGTGTGTTGTGTGTATGTGTGTGTGTTGTATGTGTGTGTGTGCATGTGTGTGTATGTGTGTGTGTTGTGTGTGTTACTTCTATTTTCCTCTACTCATACTCACAACACTTTATGAGTCACTGGTGTAACTCTGTGACCCTGACCAGTGTGACACTGGTGTCACTTCTGAATAACATGTGGATTTTTTCCTCAGACAAGCAATTCTCTGACACCGGCCTGCAATTCATTTCGATTCTGACACTAACTGGAGTTAGTGCAGAGCCCACTGATTAGGGCTATGTCCCACAAGACTGACCTCCACTTCAGCTACCAATCACAAGTAGTAGGTCCCCAGGTTACCCACAACTTCTGTCCAACTTGGCTACAAATCAGAGGTTTCCAAGACCCTCTCCTTGGATTCAGTCATTTGCTAGAACAACTCACAGAATTCAAGGGAAACATTTATGTTTATCAGTAAGTGGAAGCTCTCTGAATTCCATACTTCTGGGGTTTTTTATGGAGCTTCATCACATAGGCATGACTGATCATTATTTTAATCTCCAGCTCCTCTCCCCTTCCCGGGGTATGGGGGGATGGGGCTGAAGCTTCCAAACTTCTAATTATGGCTCAATCTTTCTGGTGGACAGCCCCCATCCCAAAACTCTCCAGGAGCCCACTAAGAGTTTCCTCATTAGAACAAAAGATGCCCTCTCTTAACGCCCAGGAATTCCAAGGGCTTTAGGAGCCCTGTGTCAGGAGTTGGGGTCAATGACCAAATATTAGAACAAAAGATGCTCCCAGTGCTCTGATCACTTAGGAAATTATAAGAATTTTAGAAGCTCTGTGCCAGTAACAGGGTGGGAGATGGGGGAGAGGCAGAGAAAAATATATATATTTTCTGTTATTTCAGAGTGCATTTCTAAGGCTTCCCTGATCACCCCAGCTAAAAAGTCTCCTTTTTCCAAACTTTCATTGGTTTATTCCCACTGCTCTAATGAGTTAGCAATTAAAAAACCTTGCTGTATGATTATTTACATCCATGCCTAGTAAAACACTGGGCTCCTAGAAAGAGCCGAAGCAATATCTGAACAAGTTTTGTCTTTACCATGTATAGTAGATGTTCAGTGACTGTTTACTGATTGAATGAATACTTGTTTGTCTTTGTGTGTATGTATACATGCATTCATAACACCATGGCATTTCATTTCTATAAATGATGTCTTCAATCAAAGTATACAGCTGTGTTTGAGAGACTCCTGCCAGTATGTTTTCTACACTGCATATAGGAAATGGGTTTTCAGTTTGGGAACTGTAGCTATTTGAAGAGATTGAAATTTTGTCTCTTAGATTCGCACTTGGCCTAAAATCTTTGCTGAAGAAAGAGCAGTCATGTTCCTTACAGAGGAACACCAGGTGTTCTATTAGCTGCTGCTGTTTCTCAGCAGTTCACAGTCATATCATATTTTTAAAAGCTGTGTTACATTGTTACACTACATCCTGGAAGGGCTTCTTCTGCCTTCCTTCTTGGGGGTGTCTCTGCTTCTGCTCACAGGTTGTATTGTCCTGACTGCCAGTTTTCCATATGTACTACACAAGGCAACAATAACAATAGGACATGATTAGGGCTCCCATTTTGAGTGTGTAGTATCCTCATTGGAGGATACTATTTTTATAATTTAAGCTCACTAGCATTTTCCCCCTTAATCTCTCAATGTAGGAACTTCAGTCAGATATGCATGTATTTAAATTCTGGTGCATCTAGTTATTAGCTGTGTGATCCTGGACACATCGACTTAAACTCTAAGTCTTAGTTTTCTTATCTATAAAGTAGGGGTAATAATCCTACCTACCTGATGGGACAGTAGTGAGGACTGTGGTCATGTAGCATGGGCCCAAGCACACAGTGGATGATCAATAAACATTAGTGAGATAGTGATCAAGAAATGCTGTGAGTTTGGAGCTGATGTCTGTAAATCTAGCGTAGTGCCTGGGACAAAGTTTCTTCTCAAAAGATAGTAGCTAGTATTATAGCAAAGATGTTTGCAATGATATTGGTGATAACAGTGATAAAAATGATAGCAACTATGACTTTATTACTGTCAAGTAATATTTATTAAATGACTCAGAAAGCCAGAACTGACTTCAGCCATGTATCCTGTTCTCTCTGCCTTACATTTTCATTTATAATATAAATGTGTGGTTTGCATCTTTTGCCCCATAGACAATCTGGTTGAAGATTTTCCACTTCTCCTGCTACTTTCCTACTCCCTTCAACTAGGGAAGTATTATCTCTTTACTCTCATCCAAACATGATATGTTTTCCCTCACTTTTAAATTCATTCTCCTTAAATCTCCAACTGTCCAAATTCTATTCATTGCTCAAGAACCGTCTTAAGGCTCTCTCTTCCATTATGTTACAGAACTATAATTATCATATAATCTAGACCCAATATTTTACAGATGAAGAAACTGAAATCTAGAGAGCACTGCCTGCCCAACATCTTCTGGGTTGTCAGTCATAGTGAAACTAGAACTTAGACCTCCATTTTTTTTTTTTAGACCTCCATTTTTACTGGACCGTGATTCTTCTCAACATATACAGGATTTAAGGTCCATGTTTTCAGCATGGATGCCCATGTTGAGGTCTTCCCTCTCTGAACTAGAGACTTCATTTTTTTTATCCTATGCTTAAGGACTTATTAGAGATTTTTTCTCTAGTGGACCAGTCTTGACTCTGCAATAAGATCATGAGCTTCTTTTTAATGTCACCATGTCTTGGCCTTCTTTTTCAAATCTCCAGCACAGTGTTTTGTACTTATATGCTACTCAGTGATTTGCTAACTGAATTGATTTTAATTAAATTGTAAGAATGTCACGCAGTTCCAACAGCTGTACTATATATATATATATATATATATATATATATATATATATATATATATATATATATATATATATATATATTTTTTTTTTTGCTTAGTTTTCTTGATCTGGTTCTCTATTTCTTGTGAAAGAGTATATCTCTGAATATCTGCTGACCAAGTAGCTGAATTTTCTCTGGGAAATTTTCAGGGAGACTTGCTGATGTCCTGAATACTTTCTCAAGTGTAGACTGGCAGGTAGGCTCAAATGCCTTCAAGTTTATTATTAGTTCCATAGTGCTACTTCAACACTGCGGAGTAGCATATGATCAATTACACCTCCTCATGTGTATCTACTTTAAGAACATTATCAAGCAATAGAAGATGAATGCTTCTGGGGCACTGCACAATGTTCATAGCTTACAAAGTCATACCAGGAAATTTAAATTTAAGTGTGTGTTACATCTTTCTTACTGCAGATGGATTCAGTTGAATATTGATTGACTGTCATGTGCCAAGGGTTGTGCCAGACACTGTCATATATGTCATTTAATTTGATTCTCACAAAAATTCTGTGAAGCCAAAGTTATTACACCCATTATGTCGATGTTTAAATTAAGAAATGGAGAGGCTATGTGGTCTGTACAAGTCACACAGACAGGAAACAGGATAGCTATTTGAACAATAGATTTACACAGAATCTGTTGGTGAGTCCAATACTCTTTCCACTATCCAGTATTCCAAATAAGCTTTAAAAGTATTTATACTTTGTTTTATAATTTTAAAAAGTTCCTGTACATACACAAGACTTTCATTGAATTTATACTATCATCATTGCTATATCTTTGTAAATTTAGATAATTTTCAAAATTGGATTCCTATTTCCCTGTCTCCCTCTTGAATATAACATTCCAATAAAGGTTAAATGGCATCGTTAGGATACACAGAATTTTTTGGTTAATAATTTGAAAGTCTAGCGGCATAAGCTGTATATACAAGTTAATGCTGATGATTGTTTGGTTTAAAATTATAAGACCAAATATATCAAATCCTGTATTATGTTATTAACTCTGATTACTGTTCTTTTGATTGTTAAGATACTATCACTATGCATTACTATTACGTAGCCTATTGTTCTATTGCACAGACCCAGAATTCACTAACTAATTTGGTGATTAAAAAAATCTTCTCACATCAGTGTTTAAAAATAGGCTGTCTAATATTAGGAAATTTCATTTAGTGGTGAAGAGGATCTATATCTATAAAAAGGATATTATTAACCTTTTATCTTAAATTTAATTACAAAAATTTGGGCTTGTATTTTGTCTCTTGGTCTGCCTCAGTGGCTGTTTACCTTCTGAGTGCTGTGGTGACAAGTCAGAGCCAGTGGTGAGAACAGCCCTTTTAGAAATCCTGCTGTGTACAACAACACGGATGGACCTTGAGGGCATTATGCTAAGTGAAGTAAGCCAGGTAGAGAAAGACAAATACTGCATGATATCACTTATATGTGGAGCCTGAAAAAAATTGAACTTATAGAAACAGTGTAGAAAAGAGGTTTCCAGGGGCTGGGGCGGTGGAGAAAATAGGGAGAGGTTGGTCAAAGGATACATACTTTCAGTAATAAGATGAGTAAGTTCTGAGGATCCAATGTATAACATGCTGACTGTAGTGTGTAACACTGTATTGTATAGTTGAAATTTGCTGAGAGTAGATCTTAAATGTTCTCACTAAAAAAAAAAAAGGTAAATATTTTATGTCAGCTGATGAATAGTTTTAATTCAATGGGGGAAAATCCTTTCACAATGTATGTACACATCAAGTCATCACGTTGTACACCTTAAATATCTCATAATTTTATTTGTCAACTATACCTCAATAAAGCAGAAAAAAAAGAATAGTCCTTTTAATGAAGATACGAATTGCTGCAGAGTTGTAAGAAGTTGAATTTCTAGGCCAGATTCAAATATGATCTATGGTATCTCCATGCTTCCGTCATGCCTCTGGGCACTGCAGCGAAGCTAAGGATAAGGAAAATTGAAATTGCCACAGATGTACATGGATTGAAGTGTGGATAAACCTGAGGATGTATGGCAAGAATAACTGTTTCTTTATCTCACACACCAGCTTCTGCTGTGATCTAAGAAAAGGCAATTTTCTATTAGCATGATTGTTCAAAAGACAAATACTCTAATTAGATTTTTTTTTTTTTTCGGTACGCAGGCCTCTCACTGTTGTGGCCTCTCCCGTTGCGGAGCACAGGCTCAGGACACGCAGGCTCAGCGGCCATGGCTCACGGGCCCAGCCGCTCCGCGGCATGCGGGATCCTCCTGGACCGGGGCACGAACCCGTGTCCCCTGCATCGGCAGGCGGACTCTCAACCACTGCGCCACCAGGGAAGCCCTCTAATTAGATTTTTTAAACTGTTGCTACCTGAGGAAGTTTAAGCTACTTTGATATTATTTTTAAATAGAATTCCCTCCCCCCATAATTATTGTAAACTAAATCCAGACTTTCAAAAAAGTCTACCAGACTACTGAAAAGCTACCGTTTTCCAAGCAACAGATATTCTGCATTTATAATCAAAGTATGTTTAACCAAAAAGGGATATAATTTAGCTAGTTACGGGTGTTGCCAGTGAAAAAAAATCAATGCTTTTATAAGCTTAATAAAAGTTGTTTCAAAATACATTTTCTGCCACTGAATTCTAACAATAGTGCTCTGTCCACTAGGAAAAACTTTCAGGGGACCAATTTTATCTACTTTCTTTTGATGTGAACACAGTTGTTTCCTGAATGTAAAACTGACTACTAAGCAAGAAGAAAATTATGAGTGCAACATGACATTATACATTTGTCAAAACCTGTAGAACTGCAAGACAAACAGCGAACCCTAATATAAACTATGGGTTTTGTTAATGATAATGTATTAATATTGGTTCATCAATTGTAACAAATTTACCACACTGATGCAAGATGTTAATAATAGGGGAAACTGTGTGGGGAGGGAAGCAGGGTATATGGGAATTCTCTGTGCTTTTCTGTTCAATCCTCTTGTACACCTAAAACTACTCTAAAAAAATAAAATCTGTTAATTAAAAAGGAAAGTGAGTACAGAAGTAGGTTCTTTCTCTTTCTGTGACATTGAAAGGTCACAAAATTTATTCTTTTTAAAACCATTAGGTTTAATTTAATTTTATTTTTTATTGACTATAATTTACTTACAACATTACATTAATTTTGGATGTACAACAATGATTTGACACTTGAATATATTGTGAAATGATCTCAATAAGTGCAGCAAGCATCTGTCACCATAGTTACAGAATTTTTTTTTCTTGTGATCATCACTTTTAAGATTTACTCTCTCAGCAACTCTCAAATATGCAATGTGGTATTATTAACTATAGTTTCTAGGCAGTATATTACATCCCCCATGGCATTTATTTTGTAACTAGAAGCTTGTATGTTTTGATTTCCTTCACCCATTTCACCCATCCCCCCTGCCTTTGGCAACCACCAATCTAGTCTCTGTATCTATGAGCTTTTTTATTTGCTTGTTTTAGATTCCACATATAAGTGAGATCATATGTATTTTCTCTGTCTATCTCATTTCACTTAGCATAATGCCTTCAAGGTCCATCCATGTTGTCACAAATGGCAAGATTTCATTCTTTTTATGGCTGAATAATATTCCACTGTGTATATATATATATATACCATGTCTTCTTTATCCATTCACATATCAGTGGGCACTTAGGTTGCTTCCATATCTTGGCTATCATAAATAATGCTCCAACGAACATGGGAATGCATATATCTTTTCAAGTTAGTGTTTTTGTTTTCTTCAATTAAATACCCAGAAATGAAATCAGATTATATGAGGAACCATTGATATTTTAAGTTCACTACACTGAAGATTATTATGACCATGGTAAACTGTTGGTCATGTGTTTCTTATCCAAGTAGAATGATACAAGATATTAATTAAAAATTGCATTGTGGAAGTTATTTTGAGATATAAAATTTTGATTTAATTTTAAGAAATTTAAATAGTTTTTTTTTAACCTCAAGGTTTCTCAGTGCTTTTAATTTAGTAATGTGCAATATGACTTTCCAAAAGGGAGATACTGTTTCTGAAAGTCTTAAATTGTGGAATTGTTTTGCAAAGGACAAGTGTTCCCCAGGTGGAAACATCATGAAAGATACATGGCTGACTTTCTGAGAGAAGACATTATTATATATGTTGAAATAATAGTGAATCTGAGTCAACACTAACTCTCTGAATTCCCCTCATATTCATTCACTCCTCAGTTCATCATTTATAATTTTGCTTGAGTTTATCAAACCATTTTCATCCTCTTACCAGCATCCTAATTTATAACCTAAATATCTAATTGTTGAAAGTGTAGCTAGGTGACATTCCTCTTCAGCAATGTCACTGTTATAATGAACTCTTTGACTTCTTTTGTAAATTTCTTTGTAGGTGGGACCTTTAACTCCCATTGAGGGTTCAAGTCCATTCTAGACTCTGGGCTAGGGTGGTCAGCCTTCCTAGTTTGCCTGAGACTGAGGGGTTTCCTGGGATGTGGGACTTGTTAAAACCTGTGAAGTTCCTGGCAAATGAAGACTAGTTGGTCTCTCTACTCTGGGTCCGATTTTGATAAGAGAGCTTAGTACTGTTGTTGGTTTTACTGCTAGCCCCCCATGAAAGAACTTGAGACTTAGATTCAGAAATTGAATTCTTACTTGGCAGTCCAATCTCACTGACTTGATTCTTTTATGCTCCCTTATCCCTGAGTCCTTTGCCATTTACTGTTTGTAAAGCCAGGTCTTCAGCACCTTCACTTCCTTCAGTCTTGAGCCCTGCTATTGAATTATAGTCCTTACAGAGGAACCTGGGAATCTAGTTCTTGCCAGGCTTCTCTGAAAAAATCTCTTTTTAAATGTCTGAATTCTCATTTCTTGTTTGTTAGGTAAACCTCCATCAATTGTCTGCCTCACTTCAGCGGGGTTGCTGTATCTCTTAAGATCCTGGTGACCCTGAGTCTCGCCTTTCCTATTGCTGGGTCTGCTTGGGTTTGCAAAATCAAGACTCAAGGTATAGGACCAGATTTGCAAGTTTAGAAAGTCTAACTATTGTTCACTCAGCAATTTTCTTCTTGGGAATTGACTTAATTTTTTTAAAACAGCTATTTAATTTATACAGAGTGAACGCACTGGCATTAAGAGCTAGACTTTGAAGAGTTTTGACAAATGCTTACATTTATGTAATAACTCACACCTCTATCAAGATGTCAAACATTTTCAGCACTATAGAAATTTCCCTCAACTGTGTGGCTCCCCCAGACAATCATAATTCTGATTTCTATCACCATAGAATAGTTCTGTCTGTTCTAGAACTTTACATAAATGGATTTATATAGTAAATACTCTCTTTTGTCTCATTTTTTTCACATAGCATGTTTTTGAGATTCATGTATGTTGTTGCATATTTCCGTAGTTCATTCTGAAAATGTAATATCCTCTCATTGAGGACTTTAAATGAAGAGTTTTGGTTTTATCCAGTAAGGAGTAGGATCTATTTCGGTGTCAATTTTTTTTTAACTAACATATTAAACAATCTAATTTTAGGAAATTATTTTTTCTGTGGTGTATAAAATAGATTTAAAAGAACATTTTAATCATCTAAATACTACTGAAATGAGTAGGCTGAGAATTAAAGCCCTAAATAGTAAAATACACCCCAGTACAATGTTGGCATCTATCACTCTGTCACCTGTGCCATCAAGAATTAACACCTAATAGAAGAAAAGTAAATGGTTTTAGCCTATTCACACTTGTCATCCTTTTTTCATTGCTGAATAGTATTCTATTATATGAATATACCATAGTTTGCTTATCCATTCTTCTGTTGCTATACTTTGAGTTGTTTCCAGTTTTTACCAATTATAAATAAAGCTGGCATAAACACTGATGTATAACTTTTTTTTTGGTGGACAAATGTTTCTATTCTCTTAGGTGACTATCTTGTTGTCATACTGTAGGTGTACGTTTACCATTAAAAATCACCAAACCATTTCCCAAAGTAATTTTACCATTTTATGCTCCCACTAGTAATGTAGGAAAGTTCTGGTTTCTCCGTATCCTACTCAATACTTAGTGTTGTTAGTCTTTCCAATTTTAGCCATTTTTTGTGGGTGTGAAATGGCTTTTACTGCAGTTTTAATTTGCATTTCCCTGATGATGAATTCCATTGATACTTTTTAATGTACTTATTGACCATTTATATATCTTCCTTTGTCAAGTCCTGCTCAAAACTTTTGCCCATTAAACAAAATTGTTTTTATCATTGAGTTGTAGGATATTTTTATATAATCTAGAGTTTGTGAATATCAAGAATATTTTCAGATATGTTTATCAAGAGTATTTCCTTCTAGTCCATAGCTGTCTATTCATTTTCTTAATGGTTACTTTGGAAGCTTTTAATTTTGATCAAGTCTATTTTTTTTCTATTATGGTGAGTGCTTTCTGTGTCCTAAGAAATCTTTGCCTACTCCAAGAACAGAAAGCTATTTTTTCTTCTAAAAGATACATTTTATTCTAATAGCTTTATAGATTTTGACTTTCATGTTTCACTGAAAATTTATCTTGAATTAATTTTTGTTTGCAACGTGAAGAGTTGAAGTTCATTTTTTCCTCACTGATATCCAGTTATTGGGAATTGACTTCTGATATCAAAACTTAGAATAAAGTAAATTAAAAGCTGGAATGCCAATTACATTGTGCTATAAAATTATTTGGCTAATCAATACATATTTTTGCTTGAGACATAGATGTCTTGTAGATAGGCCCATTGCCAAGACTAAAAGTTAATAATCAACTGCTTCTTGTTGAACTTGAAATTAGAACAAAGCAATCTCCAAAAACTTATCCACTGGATGAAAAAGAAAACTCATGCAAGACTTTTTTTTTTCTAGATTCCCTCCTGAATGAAATTATGGCAGCAGCAACAACACAAAACCTGATGTGGTCCTGCATGGTTTTATGATGTGTTTCAGTGTCTACAATCACTGCTTGGTTTATATTTTTTGCATGTTGTATCCTTTCTGTTAACATGTGGTAGAAGCTCCTTATTCATGTAAGTATGCTAGTTCCAAAATATAGTGTAGAGTGGTATAAAACTCAGTCTTACTTGGTTGCAATAGACAGACAACCTACCTCAAAGTTGTTTAAGCAAAAAAGGAATTTGATTCAATTATGTAACCTGAGAAGCCCAAGGGTTGAGGCTGGTTAGGCCATATATGTATTGAAAATTTCCCCTAAGTAGAAAAATATTTTTAAACAGTTAAAAAATTTTGGTAATTAAAAAAAAATAGTGGAAGTAGTCCACTGTTCTGAGCTCTCATTCTAGAAAACGAATATTTATAGATTAACATTCTATATTTAAGAACCTATGACATCTATATTTAAACATCAGTATTTAACATTTAGCAAACTATATGGAGACTTAAAAATATACTCTAACAGTCAAAGACAGGAAAGATTACTTAAATAAAATCGAGATATCTGTCCCAAATAGTACTCTAGCAATTTGCATCCATTTTCTAAAGAATTATCCCAATTAAAAAAAAAAAAAGAACCCTGATTTGTTAACTCAAATTATCGGTATTTTCTTTCCACATTCAAATTACAATCTAAGAATCAGTTTGCTGAGTTTGGTTTAGTAGGTATTTATTTAGGATTTTTATGAAAGATAAGGAAGCAGAGAAGAGCAATTGTGCCGTTCAAATGACCTCTGCAGTCCAGGTGGGACCCAAATGCTCACTTCGCCTCTGAGGTTATTATATTCTTGTTTGCTTTGACATGTAGAGATACTCCATATCTCTCTTTGTGCTGTTTGCAAAAAGCTGAGCTAGTTGAAAAGCACAGATTGACTATATTTCCAATGGTGTTTTGGTCTGCAAGCATTTGTTTCTCAGCCTTGCTGTGTGCTGGGCCAAGGCTGCATGGAGTGGGTTGTTTCTCTCGGTTGTGCAGACTGGCTGCCTGATGTCGTAGCTGCTAATAATAGCTGCCAACGAACCCTGTCCCTTTCCACTTTACCTGGTCCTCTTTTCATTGGAAAACACAGTAGCTGTAGCCGCACATAGACTTTTTCCTCTTTTCCTTTCTCCCTCTTACCCCTCCCTAGACCTCTCTGGGCTTTGACGTCACGTGTGCTCCTTTTGGTTGCCATAGCAACCCCATTCCCCAAGCCCTCTGTCTGTCTCCTCTGGTAGGTTCCACAATGGTACAGGCAGCATCACGCTGCACAATGGTTTCCAGGCAGTGAAAGAGGGTGATTCAGCAAGCCACTCTTCTTCTTCTTCTTTTTTAAAAAACTCCCCTCCTCTTTTTATTTTTATGGGGGTGGTTGGTGCTTGTTATATGCTTACCTTTTTCCTTTCCTTTTTCATTTTTACAACATTCCTTTTTTCTCCTCACCCCTCAATTCCTAGGGGCTTGAGGGACTTTAGGATTGGCTTTTCTTGGAAATCACCTGTCCATCATTAATTTTAAACAATTTCCCCACCTCCAAAGAATCTATTCCTTATTACAGTTTGGAATGTGGTTAATGAAAAACAAGTAGGGAGGATTTCTGGGGCAAACACTGCTGGATCAGGATCGTAGTTCTCAAGCACGGAATGGTAGGTGGCTCTTTGCTCATTCTGGGTTTTAACCTGTTTTTTTTGGAGGGTGGGGGTGATGTCTATTGATTGTTTCTGGTGGGGCGGGAGAGTGAGCATGGAAGAAGGGGGCAGAGATGGGGTGGATAGGAGGTTAATGAAGTGAACTACCTCTGAGGCAAGAAGCCACCAGCCTTTCCTTCTGTGCGGAGCATCTCTCCCCAGACTTGGGCATGTTGAAACCTTTCTGTTTGGAGTGAGGTTTGGCAGAGGGTGGGAGGGAGCATTTTTATTGTGACCAGGGATTTTTAGACCAATGCAGAGCTACAGAAGGGAAGAGAAAACCAGAGAGAGAGAGAGAGAGAGAGAGAGAGAGAATGAGAAACAGCTGTACTTGTTAGAAGTGCTGACCTCAGTCCCAGATCTAAGAAATGCCATGGGTTCCATAAAACATTAAAAAATCACATCTTTAAGTTATGCAGAGTTTAAGTTATTCAAGTTTACTTCCTGAGAGATGTAGCTTAAATAAGTATTTTGGAGCATATTTACATATTTTAGTTCGGGAGTGGTATTTTTAGTTGGAAAACTAATGGCATTACTCTTGCAGAGACACTTTAGGCTAAATTTGGGCTGGGAAGAGGAACACAGAACGGGGGTCAGGTTAGAGATAAAACATTGGCACTGCAGTTGCATAGGTAAGGGGTCCCTTTAAGAAAGTGATCTAGTCACAGCAGGCAGCATTTTTTTTCTTCTTCATGGCATGGTTCCCAGGTACTCTGTACTGGGATACTGTGTCCCCTAGAAATGTCAGAGCTCATTTGGGAGAAAAAGATATATCATCAAAAATGAGCATGGCAATGTATTTAGCAGAATTTATGTATTTGTGCCTGCAGCAAAATAAATGTGATTTATTGGAAAATCTTCAAGTAAATCAAGACTAGAGCTATTTAAAGAAAATTACATATATATATTTCTTTTTTCCCTCTCCCTTTAAGTCTAGAGACTGAGTCTCTGTTTTTACCCCCTTAAAGGCATAATTTCCTAGGGTACTGCAATTTAACCACAGAAAAAGAATGGCTTATCCCATGGCAGTTGGCTCTGAAGCAATCACAAGGTTGTTTACATGGGCTGTCTTTGCTGCAGAGCCTGACAGTGTCTTTACAGGAGCCCTGCATGCTTTGGTGTGTTGACAATAACTTTTATGAACGAATTGGATAGAGTCAGGCTAAGTCCTATGGGACAGGCCACAGTTCAGACTGAAGGAAATTGGGTCTAAGTGCACCAGGCATTGCCAACCCAATATCCAATTTCTCCCTCTGTCCCTAGTCTGCTAGTTGTCAGACCCTGAAAGACCTCATAGAATGCTGATCCATGTACTCCTGATCCATTGCAGGAAAGGCCATTTCTCTCAGAGAGGCTTCTGTAAATTTTCTACCTTGGGTGAATTTTTGTGTTATAAATATAGACAGTGATGCTCATGCCCATGAAGGAGCTCGCAAGCTTCCGACTCCACTTTGGAACCATTGGATTATAGGGGCCGGACAGTTTGGATGTAGCAATTTTGCTGTCTCTGGTATGTATTCCCTCTACCTTGATCTCACTCTTAAAATTGACATAAAGTCCTAGATTAGCTTATTTTATCACATAAAGCAAACGGGATTTTCTCTCCCTCACAACAGCACTGGAAAATCCAATGACAAATGTGATATGACCTTAGGTATTA
Source organism: Hyperoodon ampullatus (assembly GCF_949752795.1). Classification (NCBI taxonomy): domain Eukaryota; kingdom Metazoa; phylum Chordata; class Mammalia; order Artiodactyla; family Ziphiidae; genus Hyperoodon; species Hyperoodon ampullatus. Next base: position 36,758,149 of record NC_136914.1, read on the forward strand.
AACAGTCTTCATGCTTCCTCATTTGTACATTGCTCCCTCTCATTATTGCAAGGAATCTTTAATTTGACAATCTCCTGGTGTTATAAAATCTTCACAGTTTTGGTAAAAAGGTTCTTGATGATGGGCAGTAAGAAATGATATGCAGAGTGGGAAAAATCAAAATCAGCTGCTTCCAGCTTCCTGCTTGCCTGCCCCAGAACAGCATCTGCTGTGGGGAGGAGTGTGTTTGCCATGCTGGAAGCCGGGGCTCATGAACAGATCCCAGAGGGACCAAGTGTGTTTTTGCTGTCATTGTCTGGTACGTCTGCAGCTATTAGTATTTAATGGTTTCAGAGTACACGGTCAATAATTTTCAAGGTTAAAATGAACTGAGAATTGATGGTGGATGCCATAAAATATATGTAGATTTTACAATTACAGGAAAATTCATAGGATTTCCCTTGTTAGTGTATCCTATAGGAATATCATGAGCAAAAGGAATCTGCCTAATTTAAGTAATGTGAAAAAGCCTCCCATATTTAAAGGTAAAGCCTCCCATATTTAAAGGTTTTTTTGTGCGTGTGTGTGTATGACTTTATGTAAATGAATCTTAGTGGAAAAGTCTTTTAATACTTATGATGGATAAAGATGAGTTGGGTTTTTTTTGTTAAACATGAGGGCAGATGCTCTCCCTTCCTGCTCTACTTCTGGCTGCAGGTCACATTTGTAGCTATAAGACTTTACATGGAATTGGTGTGTTCAAATTGAATGATTGCCTAGGTGCTAATGAGAATAATGGACTCAAAGCAAGGGGGACTTCCTTCAGTTAGAATAAGAAGTAACAAATTGACATTTTAAATTCTTTCTCTGTTGCCCCTACTATTTCCTCTTGCAGTCTCTTTTAAGCTTTTGGTTGGATACTGCAACACTTATGCAAAAAAGAGGCACAAAGTGTCCAGGAATGACAAGAAAGGAGTACGATGCTGTATTTGTTGTAGGCTGAGTGCTTCCTTCCTACCATACCACGCTTGCATCTCTTACACCTTCTTCTGAGGACCAAGGATTCGTGGAAAAAGTTGGGCCTATAGACTACTGGGGGAGATGCTTATTGATAAAGAATAAAATCCATTTTTTTTAACATATTAGAGATATTTGTTGCATTACATAAGTCTGAGATGAGACACTGCTGATGATTCAGATAAAAGATCTTGCTGCATATTGATTGAAAGAGAAATTGTAATTTAGAATTGGAGCTTGGATTTTCAGAAATTTACCTATCTGTACATATTCTCATAACCAAGTTGTAAGACTTTGACTAAAGATATTTTTGTTTGAGTACATTTTATCCTTATAAAAAAATCAAGGCAAAGAGGGGAAAGTGGAAAATCTCTATGTTTGAGGTTCTGTTTCTCCCCCCTCTATTTAGTGGAAGAGAACTCCATTTCTAATTGTGAATCTTAGTAGAAACTCTAAATGGAGACTTCAGGTGATATTGAAAATCCTTAAATTGAAAGAAACATTTTTAGTTTGAAAAGTGGACTGCAAGTTTATGATTATTTTTGATAAAGGATTTTCTAGTTGAATTGACATTTTAGATTCATAACAAGCCACTATGGCCTTTCTCACTGATCTTATCCCTGGTGACTATGACACGTAAAACCCATAATCTTATAGAACTAATGCTCCTAGGAATGGAAATTAAAGTTTTGAATGGAAAAAGAAAGGACTGAAGTTTCTTTAGAAACGTTTCTAACCGACAGTTGCTCCAAAACCCCATATGCACCATAATAAACAGGATTTTTTCTACATTGTGTGTGTGTGTGTGTGTGTGTGTGTGTAATTGCTTATTCCTGGGCTTCCTGTATTCACTACTAAATTATAATCTCTGTCAGGGACTGACTGTGTCTGCCTGGTGCATAGTAGGGGCACAATCAATATTCCTTGAATGAATGTCTCCCATGCACATAGTTCTCTAAATATTATGGGTGAAAGAGTTTGGGAAACTGTAACACAGTTTCTGCCATTTGGGAGCTTATAGTCATTTAGGGAGATGAGGTTAAATAACAAAGATAGTATATGATCAAGTGTCCATACTCAATACATATAATAGGAATTCAGAAAAGAAAGACATTTACCTCCTCTGAAATGGTGGTAGGCCACACTGGGACTGTTGGGGGGAAGGCAGGAAGATGTGGTGTGGGAGGAATTCCAGCAGCAGCAATTGTAAGCACTTGGCCTGGAAAGGGACTCTTATTTGGGGCAGAGAGGACGTTGATTTGGGGCATGGTGACCATACTTTTCCAAACTAGAAATCAAAAGCTGTGGGTTGATAATGGGTAGAACAATGGAAACTGGCACAGTCTTGGAGAATTCGTCTGGTATAATGTCGAAAAGTAACAGTAACAGACTGAAGTTACAAACTACTTTTGTAACTAGATCAGATTATGGAAAAACATACATACAGGACTCTTTCTAGCTTCAGACCAGCTTCAGTGTAGTTTTATTTTACTTCACATACTTCAGAGATTTCCAAACTTCTCTTCCTCCTTTAGCCATAGCTCTGTAACCCTTTGTTCCATATGAACCCTTGTTTTTAAATGAGAAGCAGAGTGTGCAAACATGTAACAGGGAACTGTCACAGTTGAAGCTGAATAGGATGCCTCCTATCACAAAACCAATCCATATCAACCAAGGTAACAATTACTAATTGGGCTTATGTTCAGATTGTAAAATTCCAACTATTCTGGTGTTGGTAACAACCAAGTTGTGTTTGTGATAAATTTGAACAGAGTGAACTACCTTGAGATGTTTTATTCCCTCCCCCTGTGTCCCATCACCCATCACCCATTGTCTTTGGCAGTCTTTTGATTTTCTAAATGCCGGTGAAATCTTATTGAAATGTTAAAATCAAACTTAGCTGTGTTTTTGCTTTGGTTTTAGGCTAGCTTGAGAAACACCAACAGCAGGACCATCTCAGATCTTTGTTATGGCAACTCAGGCAAGAAGCTGTTGAATTAGACCCATTTCCTGTAGATGAGAAACCATACAAGCAGTGGTGAGTTACAAATTTTAAAAAGTTCCTTAGCAGGAAACATGTGATCTATATAACCAATTTAAATAATGCATGTGATTTAGTGTATAGATCGGAAGAAATACTGCTCCAAATAATGTCAGCTAAAGAAGTGAAAATCAACAGAACAGAAAGTTTAACTGATGGTGTGGTGCTATTAATACCGCATATAGGAGCTACAGGTATTTAGGTGCATAAGTGCATCGTATAACACCATGATGCTACCACCATGGATGATACCAGCCTAAGTAAGATGACTGCAATGAATAATTTCATGTGACTGCATAACAGTTGGGTAACAGTATTTTTCAGTGGCTTTTATTATTTGCCACATAATTCTATGCTTTACTGATTCATCCTCTCTAGTAGAAGAATTGGTTCTGAGCTAAATTATAATGTTTAATTCCTTTTAGGAATATATATATATGTATATATAGGGTATATGTAATATATATTAACATAACATTTAGATCTTTAGACATAAGGGAAGAGAAATCAACATCACAGTTTTATAAAGCTCAATTTGTGGACATTTTATCCTACAAATTCTTTGCTTAATAAAAACAGTATTAAAAATAGATCCAGTTGCTTTGTTAGTTGGAATAATTTTAAAATCTTATTTTATAAAATATCAGCACACACAGGCAGAGTATATTTTTTAATCAAATACTTGATGCTTCATAGTCACCAATGTCAATAATCAATAGATTCCAGCAGAGATGAACTAGTTATAATCGGTCAAACGACATCTTTGAGAAATAAGAGTATGACAGTGGTGCTTGTAAGACTCCAAAAGAAGCTGTTTTGAACTAGTGATCAATATCTCTCTTTCATTTGTTTAGTGGCTTATATAACTCTGAGTATGTAGGCTGCCCTATGAATCAATGCATAGCCCATAACTGCAGAGGACTGATGAAATTAACCCTATACTTTTTTCACATCATGATTCTCACTACAGTCTGCTTATAATTATATTGAGAAAGCAGATATAATAGTCATCACTATGCTGTGCATAATCAATATGTATTAAATGTGTTTGTTATGACTGAGAATCATATGTAATTGCCAATAATCAACAATTTCAGTTTAAAATAAGGGTGATTTTTTATGGCTGAACTTAATATTTTGAGTTATGTGTGCCTCCCAGTGATGTAGAAAACATATTGCCCCGTCTTAAACATATATTCATTAGGCATACATTTATTGAGAATCCATGGTGTAGGTATCATCCTTAGCTCTTGGGACAGCTGAAAAAGACAGTAGCTGCCTTAAAGGAGCTATGTTTAAAGAATGTGGCACATGATAAAGTATGCCATTAAAAAAGGGAGTTATTTCTAAAGAGTGTGGTACTTATCCACTGCTATTAAATGGGTAGACATTGGGTGATAAAGGAAGTGCAGCAGAGGAGACAGATAGGATGGGGATTTGTTAAGGAAGGCTTCCCAGGGGGAGTGATATTTTAGCTGAATGTTAAGGGCTATAAGAGTTTAGCTAGAAGAAGGGGAGCAGGGAGAACATTTTTCAAGGGCCCAGAGACTTGAGAGAGCCTGGGTGTTTGGGGGCAGTAGATGCTATTTACTATGCTGGGGCATAAATGGCGGTGGTAGAGATAAAGCTGTAGAGGGGTACAGGAGATATATCATGAAGGATCTTTTAAACAGAGCTAAGAAGTTTGTATTTTATTCCAAAATTAAGAAGCTTTGAAAGATTTTAAGTAGAATAACATGAAATTTATTTTTTAGTAAATATCATGTACCTAGAAGAGTGTATAAAACAAATGCTGTTTAAGGAATAATTATAAAGCAAACCTCGCATAACCACCATTCATATTAAGGAGCAGACTCCCAGAAAGCCCTTTGTGCTCCTTTAAGATCACATGCTTTTCCTTTCCTGCTAGAGGTAACCATTACCCTGCCTTTTGTCACGCTTATTCTCTTGCTTTTCTTTGTAGGTTTTCAATCTTATAATCATAGTAGTATATGTTGATATATTCTTAATCACCTGATTTTGTGAAACACTGTAAGATTCTTCCATGTTGATGTATGTAGTTTATTCATGTAACTTATGTAGTATTTTACTCTATGAATATACCCAAATTTACTTATCCATTATTATGATAGACATTTGGATTGTTTCTATATTACTTATGTGTGTGTGTGTCTGTATATATATATATATATATATATATATATATATATATATATATATATATATATAATAACCTGAGTTATTATGTACTAAGTAAATGTTAAATAAATACATTTACATATAATAATATTAAGTATACATATGATACTTTTTATGCACATATATTATTGCTCATAGATTCTAGTATACATGTATAAGAGCTTCTCTAGTATACACATCAAGGAAAGGAACTCCTGAGTTTTGGGGTATGTGCACATTCAGTTTTTCTAAATAATGCCAAATGTTTTCCTCAATTGGTTGCCTCAATTTATATTGCCATCAGCAATATATAAGAAGCTCTATATCCTCATCAATACTTGGTTTTTAAGTTCTTAAAATTTGCTGATCAGGTGGGTACCTAATTGTACTCATGGAAGTATTAATTTGCATTGTGCTGACTACTAATAAAAAGAACATCTTTGCATTTTTTATTGGCCATTTGATCTTCCTCTTTTGTAAAGTGCCTGCTCAAGTCTTTATGAGACTTGTCTTTCAAAATAATAACTAGCATTTATTGAGTTCTTACTGTGTATTAAGCACTGTGCTAAGCACTTTACAAACATTTAATCTTCATTTCACCCCTATGATTCATAGATAAGGAAACTCAGGTTTAGAGAGGTTAAATAGCTTGCTAACAATCACACAACTATGAAACAGTGGATTTAGCATTTAAGCCCAGGTCTTTCTGACTCCAGAGTTCTTCAATTTCTTGGATAGTGCCTGGAAAAGGATTAGATTAGAGCCAGAGAGAACTTGTAAAGTGCTATTGCAGGAATTCAGCTAAAAAATAATAAGGGCATAAACCAAAGAATCATCAGTAGGACATAAGTACAAAGCAGCTAGACTCAGTAATGAACGTCATGGGTGACGAAGAGGGAGGATTTGAGAAGTCTCAAGTTTTAAGACCTGTTGGCTAGGTAGATTTAATATTAGTCATACAATGTATATTTATATTCCAGGTGTTGTGGTAGGTTTTAAGAATACATTTTATGATTCCATGATCCAATGAGAGATGAATTTAATTCACAGGATTATAAAGTTTAGGGTTTAAAGAGACCACAGTGTTTATTTGGGTCAACTCTTTACTGTTCTAAAATGTGGAACTTGGTGTGAAAAGAGGTTAAGTGTCTTGTTCAAGATCATATGTTACTGTCAGGTTAAGAATAGACACCAAGCTGGCAACGAATGCAAAGAAATAGCAACTTGCTTGATTTTTTACATTAATAAGTGAAAATAAAATCAACCTACTTTATCTCTTAAACATTTTTCACATCAGTTTCCTTTGAAATAAATCTATTGTTACAGCCAAAATTAGGCCTCATTATCATTGTTAGCAGGTTTACTTAAAGTAGTCTAGCGTATTATCTTCTTGCTCATGATTCTACCAGCTCTTATTTGCAGTTGTTACCATGTGACTGCCCTGCTTACTTTGATATGCTCCACGGCCTATGTAATAAATTCCCTTCTACTTAAAATATACCATACTCCCATGCACCTCCACTTTAGGAATTGATGATCTTTTGAATTGCCTGGGGACACCAGTGTGCTTCAGTCTTATCATGCACTCAAGTGTTTCTTACCTCTGTGATTTACTTCATACTGTCTATTCCGCCTGTACTCACCCCACCCCTCCTTTACTTAGTCATTATTCATCGTTTAAGACCTTTGCGATTCAAAGAGTGATCTGGGGACCAGCAGCACGGACACTCTCTGGGAACTTGATTAGAATTGCAGCATCTCAAGTCCCACCTACATCTACTGACTCAAAATCTTTCAAACAAGATTCTCAAGTGATTTAGTGTTTGGAGGTGCTGCTTAGACTCACTTTAGACTTCGTCAGATGTTATCTCCTTCCAGAAACCTTTCCTGACTCCTTCCATTAGGCATTCCTTCCTGGTGTTCTCACCGTAACCTATGCATGTCTATCTCACTGCATTACCAGTGTGTTTTATTAACTGTTTATGTGTCTGTCTCTCCACCTTAGCCTGTGAGTCATTTGAGCCAAATCTAATTATCTTTGACTTTTCCATGCCTAGCACAGTGCCTGATACTTGGTAGTACTGCATGAATATGTGTTGAATGGTTGACAAAAGGAAGAAGAAAGAGCAAGATCTATCTATCTATCTATGTAGATAGATAGACAGACAGATAGGTAGATAGAAACAGAGGCAGGAAAATGAAAATTACAAGGAGAAAAAACATAGCCAATATTTGGTGCATTATTTTGTAGTCTAGTAGAGAAATAACTAGACTACAAAATAATGCACCAAATATTGTACCTCTGGATATAATCTGGAAAGCAGCCTGACAGCCTGACAGAGTGTCTGGATATAATCTGGAAAGCAGCCTGACAGCCTGACGGAGAGTCTACAATTTTATTTAAATAGATCGGGTGACAAATGTGAATATTGTTGCCAAATCCCTCAGAAGCAAGGATTACCTTAATTTCTTAATTTTACCAAAATTTCTTAATTTTGTTATTGTTGTTGAGTAAATTGTGCCAAAATTTGTTTTACTTTTCTATACAAAATGTCTTACTGTCCTTTTAACTCGTCAGAGACTGTTCTGAATATTTTGTGAAAGAAGATAGAGGATGCAGGTTTATTTTGAAGTTGTACTGGAGACAGAAGTTACAGACCTGTGAGTGGAGAGTAGGCACTTTATATAAAGGAACTTTCTGATTATTAGGATTGTTTGTCAGTCTGTGCTTTTTGAAAAGTAGCAAACTTTCCAGCACTGCAAGTATTTAACTGTCTTCATGGTTGAACAAATGTACTACTTTATGTGGGAGATTGAACTAAGTGACGTCTAGGGTTTAAGGTCCTTATGAATTATGTGTCTATATATGTTCAGAGAGGTTTGGGAAGAATGAGAGTTATAATAAAGATTATAATAGTGGATAACATTTATTGAGTGATTATTTTGTGCCACACACAAAGTTCAAGGCACTTTCCGTGCACTGATTCATTGAATCTTCATAGAAATCCCACTGAGCATTTCTATTTTACAAATCATGAAACTGAAACATAGGAGGCTTAGTAACTTGCCCTAGGTCATGCAGCTAGTGGTGGTAGACCCAGGGAATCCAACTCTGGAGCACTTCCTTTTTTATTCCTAAGTCATATCCTTTTCAGAATTAAAGGTAAAAGTTGGACCTAAATGGAGCCTTAAACATTGATATGGTTTCCAGGTAAGGGTAAGAACAGGGATTCCAAGAAATGATAGCAGCATAATCAAAGTAAAAAGTGATAGAAGTGAGCATAACAGGTTTGTGGAATCAAATATCTTATACATAGGATGAATAAGAGAATATTCAGAAATATGTCATTATAGTGCTGCTCTGTCTTGCTTCTCCATGGCTGCAAGTTACCAAGGTGGGAAACTAAATCCTTAGGGCTATTTAACCTTAGTAAGACCAACATAAGTAGACCTTTTAAAGGCTTTTCACTGACTGGTGGTACCTCAAGCTATATCTCTTAGGAAGATAGATTTGAGAGGTCCCAAGTAATTTGATGTCAGATCAGGAAAATCATACTGTTTTCTTGGAACTTAGCTGAAGAATGAGTCAGCATAAATTTTAGGATATTTCAGATTCTTCATAAAGAATTCTCCATATTCTGATAAATAATATCAGAGGAACTAATATTAAAATAAAAGTATGAGATATTAATGATGATGTGATTAACATAAGAAACCTTCTCAGATAAGGGCTTATTGGAAAATTTAGTCTACAATTTAACAGCATTCATTACATGTGATAATGTATTATTTATGGTGTAGATGCCAGAATTTATATATGCCAGATATTTCAAAGTTTTCTTTCTAGTTGTACTTTTGGAAGCTCTAGTTGGTTTTTTGGTGCTTTAAATCCTCGAGGCCCACTTACAAATGCCTTTAAACTTGAGAATGGATAACCTTGACAGTATTGTTTTTAGAAAGTCATTTATAAATCTTAAGAATCCACATAATTCTGCTTTGGAATTTAGTTTATTAAGATTTAAAGATATTACCTTCCCCCCATCCCCTCCCACCCCAAAAAAAGTTGAATAAACTGTATTAGGCAAAAACTATGTGAAATAGTGGGTAGGAAACAATTAATTTAAGCTGTTTTTCATTTTTTATGAGTTTCAGCCAAATATATCATGTCATGTGTCTGCTGACTATGATCTTGCCCATCAGGGTTCAGGTCAGCAATGTGGAACATCACAGGCAATCAAATCTCATATGCTGACCTTCTTTTCTAGTCTTGGTCCTAAGTATAGATATCTGACCCTGTGTCATGTTTTAAGGAGACAAAATACTCTCTGGTTCTCAACTCTCTCTGTTTCTGAACCTGATATAATGTGTGAAATTTCCACTTACTCCTTTGGTTGAAGACTGTTCCTATTAAAATGGAAATGTTATGGGAATTCCCTATTGGTCCAGTGGTTAGGACTTGGCGCTTTCACTGCTGGGGCCCGGGGTTCAATCCCTGGTCAGGGAACTAAGATCCTGAAAGCCATGCAATGGCCAAAAAAAAAAAAAAAAAAAAGAAAAAAAAAAAAAGAAATGTTATGAGGTAAAGTGGTTGGCTAGCTAACCTGATAAACTAACTTGAGTTAAGGTGTGAATTGGTGTTAATGGATTTTGAATCTAGATAACATCCACACTTGGATAAATGTCTTAATGCATTAACATAGGAGACTAAGGAAATGGAATATATAGGAAAGGTTTTTACATGGAGAAGGAACCAAGAGTGGTCTGAAAGAGTGCTTTGTTAGGGGTTTAGCAGATTATTTTAACATTTTCATTATATTGTTTCTGGAAAAGGAAGAGAACTTGATATTAGAGTCTCATTGAAGCTTTGTCATGAATTAATATTCCTTTGGGCAACTCTTAACCTAGCTGAATTTCAACTGTGTATGAGGGAGTTGTGATAGAGGATGTTTAAATTTCTTTTTAACTGTACAAATTATATAGATTAAATTGTATAGATTGAATTAAAGCATGGAATAATACACAAAAAGCCAGGCCAAGTGGAGTACCTTGGTGAGGGTAAGCTTGGCCAGTGAAGGAACTTCATAGGCATGAAAAGCTGCTTCATGGACAGCTGAAAGGAAAGAATAGGCCAGATGGAGGCTTCAAAGGATCTTGAACACAGGCTTGCCTATGTCCAATTTTTGCTTTGACCCTCCCCCTTTTATTATCTTTGTCTTAATTCTACCTATTCTCACTCTAAATCTAGAGGTAATATATTTTAGTTATAGGAAGTAACTTCTAATTATTGAGACTTTATTCATAAGGAAGACAATTTATGCATAGCCAACCAAATTGACTGCATGTGTTTCCCTAATTTGTATCTTTCTTTATCCTAAAATTATCCTCTGATAGTGAAGGACTAGTGTGCATAAAAGTTTGTTTATTGATTTATTTATGAGAGGATTCTTTAAAAATTTGTCTTTAAAATCATGGTTTCTAAGCTGTATTGGGATTTACCAACACATCAGATGAAACTGTTGGTGTCTTAATCACCTTAGATATTATATCAATACAACACATTTACATGAAGGTTAATAGATATTTTTAGTGGGCAGATTACTGTGGTAGAATCTTTGAAGAATGAAAAAGACCCAATTCTCCCATTTTCCCCTCTCTCCCTCCTTTTTTCCTTCCTTTTTCCCTTCCTCTCTCCCTGCCATGCTCTCTCCTTCCTTTCCCTCCTTCCTTCTTTCCTTTCTCCCTCAGATATTTACTGGTTTCCTCCTCTGTGCTAGGTGCTGCAGCATCAGAGATAAATTCGTCTCACACATAGGATAGATAGTTGCTTTAACAGAGGTGAGTTCAGGGAACAGTGCAGTTACAAACGATTCACCTATCGCCCAGACATTCTCAACTGGGGTCCCACAGAAAGACAGGTGTCCCAGTGCAGCAATTCTCAGACTTTGTGGTCTCATGATTCCTTTACACACTTGACAATTATTATATCCATTGGTATTTACCGTGTCAGAAATTAATATATCAATTTGAAATATTTAGGTAATTAAGAATTAACAACAGTAAACTGTTACATATGTTAAATAAAATATCTGGAATGTATCTTTTAATGAAAACTGCTTTTTACTAACCAAAAATAATTTAGTGACAAGCATAGTATTACATTTTTGCAAATCTGTTTAATGACTGGTTTAATAGAAGACAGCTGAATTCTCTTATCTACTTATGCCTTCAATCTGCTGTTATATCACACATCACGCAGCCTCTGGAGGACTCTACTGTACATATGAGAGAAAATGAGAGTGAAAATGGCAAACTGTGTCGTAATATTATTTGGAGTTAGTTTTGACCTCAGGGGCTCCTCTGAAAAAGTCTTGGGGACCTTCAGGGTATCTGTGTACTATGCTTGGAGAACCACTTCTAAAAAGCATCTACTCTATGTAATGAATTAACATCTCTTTTATGATCTAGAATGGTAACTTTCCTGGAAAAACAGAGAAATAGTGTGTTTGGTCATTCAGAGGAGAAACTCTAGATGAGAAAGTCTGTAAGATTATAACCTCTGTGTAGGCAGAGATCTGTTTCTCTTTTTTACCTACTAGCTGTCACAGGGCTTGACACATTGTTGACTCTGTGAATGTCAGGGATAGAACATTCTAATAAGACAGATGTACTTTCATAAGTCACAATAGCCCTAGGTAGAATATGGGGAGTGCAACAGATAAAGGTTAAATGGGTATTGTGGACTTTGAGGGAGCAGCCATTTTCAACTGAGGCATTAGAAGGGATTCATGGAGGAGATAGCATCAGAGTGGAATTGTGAAGATCATTTTAGTAGTCAGTGTTGGAGTTGGAATGGTTACTTCTAGAAGAGGGAACAGAGTGAGAAAAGAGAAGAGTGAGCTTTGGGGTTCAGAAAGTTAGGCTTGTGTGACCTAGGCACAGAGGAGATGGCATTCAGGGAAATGACTGGGAAAAAGATTGGGGCCTGATTAAGGGAGGCTATGAAATTCCTTCTATGAAGGAATTTGGGTCTGTTTCCATAGACAATGAAGAGCTACTGCTGTTTTCTGAGCAAGCTGCAGAAAATGAATCTGGGAGCAATATTGAGACTGGTTTGGGGAGGAGAGAGGATGGATGCAGGCTGATCTATTAGAGTGAGGGAGACAATGAGAATCCATCTTGAAGAAGAGGTAGTAAGAATCGGTGCGGAAGGCTCCAGTAGATAAAGAAGGACCCCGCTTTCAGGTAATTCGGAGTAAGAAGTTGTAAAAGAGATAGCGCTTCAGTCAGTAAGGACTGGGAATGCTAGGTTCCTTATGATTTCATTGTAGACCCAGCCACAGTATTACTAAGCAATTATACAAGGGTCCTTGGACTTTGCTTTCTCCATATGTAAAGTGTAGAAATGGATTGCTTGCCTATTTGTGTCACAAGAGTCCATGTAATGATTAATGAGCTTTTTGACAGAAAGGCGCTATATTAATCTAAGCCATCAATAATAAAAATGAGAATGTTTGCCGGGTGCTTTTGCTCCTATGTGGAAGGCTGCTATACAAATATGAACTACTGCCTGGAACTATTGTCATTGTTAATAATAGTAAAGTCATTACCATGAAATGCCTACACAGCAAACTTATTCTTTGTCAATTCCCAAGTGAGACGATGAAGCCAGGAATGGAAGTCCATTCTATTTTGTTCATTATGAATCTTGCTCACTGTAAACTATTTTAAGAGTATTTATATTTTAAGAGTATTTGTATTTCATTGTATCTCATTATTTCCATCCTTCTATTCTGGTCAGGTTTCTCATCGCTATCAGAGGCCTCCTTATCCTGACTTTTCTCTATGCAGCTAGAGGTGGTACAACATTTGATGTGTCTGGTACTTGCATCTGTGTTCTTGTTAATTGTGGCTACTTCCATTAATTTAACACTTAGCTGTATAGCATGATGCTCAAGGATGTACACTCCAAAGTTAAACCATCTGGATTTAAACCCCAATTCTATTAGCTTGTAGGAGATCCTGGGTAAGTCACATGATCTCTTAAGCTTCAGTTTCCTTATCTGTAAAATGGTACTACTAATAAAGCGGATGTCATAAGGTTATTGTAAGGGTAATGCATGTAAAACACATAGCATAAAGTGCACAGTAACTGCCAGGTTTTGTTTTGGTTTGGGTCAAATTTATTACCATTATTGTCAACATGTTTTCTTTCCTAATCAGGTTCCTGTTCCATACTTTGTTAATTCATTATTTGTTTACTGAGTTAATCTGTGACCACATGATTTATCATCAACCTTTTCTTTACCTAGAATAACATTCTTGAAGAATCCCTAAAATCTTAATTATTTTTCATTGATATATATATATATATATATATATATATATATATATATATATATATATATTCCTACTGGACTTTCTCTTGCCTAGCAAATCAGGTATTTAATTGTGCTGTGAATATAAGGAATCTAATAACTTGTTCTAACCATCCAACTGGTATTATTTCCCATGGCACGTTGTTATTTTCCCACACAATCTTCCTATAAAGAAAATTTTCTGACCACCTTCTTTCTTGATTCTTGTATTTTATTCAGTCTGTTCCCAAGATCTGTAACAGTATGCTTCTGTCCTTGCTATCCATCCTGTCTTTCTGGACTTCTAAAGCCACCTTCCCATATGAGCTCAGATTCATTGGGATCCATTTGAAACCTACACCAAGCCCTTGGTACATAGTGTTGAGGCTCAGTGAGTGGTTTGGGCTACAACGAAACCTGTACTCTGTTCACCAAACTGAAGCTCATTTTTATAATTTGCATAAATACTTCAAGAGTTATTGGACTGCTGTGGTCCTGCTCAGTACTCAATCAGTTGTTATCCATTACTATTGATGTGTGATGCTTATAAAGTCCTGTGAGTTTTGGCCCCGTATATCATTGGCAGATTCTCCTCTTGTCACGGCTGCATGGACTGAGTATTCATCCACTTTCTCGCTCTACATTGCCTCTAACTTCTGTGAGACAGGAAGAACATGAAGGTAATGGTCTTGCTTCCTATGAAAAGTTGATCCTTATTTGCTAATAGTGAATCTATTCAAATTGTAGAGGACAGAATGAAAATGACTACTGAAAATAGCTGCTGTTAGAGGTGGGAAGATGATTGAGTAGTAAGGCAACTCAGAATAAATTAGCATTTAATCAGTTCCGTCTTTGGTAATTCCAGTGTTGAATATCTGTCTTAATCATTCTGGCTCAGAAATTGTTTAGATGGATATACTAGGAGGGAGTTTCCTTTTTGAAAATTGCGATGCTCAACCTGATACTGGGTCACTGAGATTTAAATTTAGCACCTCAGCTTTACCCACCTTTCAGTATGAGGTACACTTACTTTAGCCATCTGCTAATTGTGTGATCTTGGCCTGGTTTCTTGGTTTTCTCATTTGTAAAATAGGAACAATAAATGCATCTGTCTCGTAAGGTAGTTTTGAGAATTTCACTTAATTTTCACAAGAGATGTAAAATAGAAGAGAGCTTAAGTTATTAGAACAATGCCTGGCACAGAGCAAAACTTCAATACCTATTAGCAAGTATTTTTACCCATCTGAAATTGCATGGTGATGCAGAGCTTGATTCTGGAATCAGACTGCTGGGCTTGAGTCCTAACTCTATCGCTTTCTGCCTGTGTAATTTTGGACTCCTCTATAACCTCTCTGAGTTTGTGTTTCATTTATAATTGGGACAGTGTGTATCTACTTCACAGTTTATGTGAGGAATAAATGGAAGTCACAGAGTGTAATTTTCATTGAATATTAGATATTATTTTTGTAATCCTTATGACACATGCATTATATAGTAATTATAATAGTAAATGCTCACAGAGCACTTACTCTGAGTCAGGCAATATCCCAAGTATGCTACATGTATTATCTCATTTATTCTTCACAATACCTTACAGTGAGGTAGGTACTATTACTATGCTCCTTTTACAGATGAGTAAATTGTGGCACAGAGAGGTTAAGCAACATGTTCAAGGTCCCAGAGTTAGTGAGTGGTGGAGCAGAATCTGAACACTATGCGTTACACTTTATTGCCTCTTTACTTATGACAATAAAGAAACAAGTTGACTACAGTGTCTGGAGAGTGAAATTAGACTGTTAGGCTAATGATTGAGGCTCTCACTGTGTCCTACCCTCTTTCAAACCCTAAATCTATTCATATGGTCAGATAAACCTAGAAGAGAAGGTAAGGCAGTTCGTAAAAGGGGGACCTGAAGTCTCTGTGGTTGAGTAAGGAAGGGAAGCCTCCAGACCTTCTTGCCCCAGGTAAGCTCTTCCTGTCCTGGGGTGAGGTGAGAGGGCAGGTTCACACAAAGACTTCTCATCTTGTTTATCTCCAACTTCTCCCCTTTTCCTGCTTCTTCCCTAGTCACTGCACGACTGTCAGAAGCCCCAGGTAATCACATATATTTACTATTTATTTATAATTAAAATAAGTGTTATTTTATTGTGCTTTAGCCTCTGTATGTCCCTGGCAATAGTTGAGATGACTTTGTCCTGTACTGCAGCCCTGCTCTTACACTCTGTATGACAGAATAGTGCCTGACTGCAGAGTATGGGGCCAAGGGGCTTTGGCTTTCAAGTCATACAGATCAGATCCAAATTCCCAATCTGACACTGGGCAGTTACTTAACAATTGTAAGACTTCCTTTCCTTATATATGAAATGGTTATGTTTTACATATCCCATAGTTTTTGAGAGAATTGAATGTGAAACATTTTAATATGGCATCTGGCTAGAGCAGGGAATTATATTTTGTTATTGTTACTATAACACTAAAACTTTGAAAAATATTGATTTGCTTTGGATCATTACCAAGCAGTTTCATATTGAAATAACTAAAGAAACTCAGTTGTTATCAAGACATATGCCCTGGGGTACTTTCAATAAAATAAAATAATTTCATTTTCATCCTCATTAGCCTGTATACTCTGGAGTGACCCCTACTAGGTCTGGGAAAGCAAGCTGTGGAAAGGGTATAGGGCTGGGAAGAGCAAGAAAAAAAAATGGGTCTGTAAAATAGTACTCTGCTGTTTATTTATGTAAGTGAGATGATGTATGTGGAAGTGCTTTGCAGATTCTCAAATTCTTTGCAAATATAAGATTAAAGAATAATTCCCATAGGAATTCTAACAAGAGAAGTGTGGAATTAGCCAACGAAGGTAGAGAGAAGAGGAGATCTTGCATTATATGTTAAGGAAAATATGATAGGATTGAAGGAAACTGGAATTTAAGCAACTGGACTCTTAGAAAAAGGCAAATAGGTAGATATTGGGAAAGCACATATGATGAGGATAAAATAACCAGTCTGATAGTATTTGAATATTTTGGCAAATTAATGGGGGTTGGAGTGTCAGGTAGAGAATTCTAAATGATATTCAGTCAACCTCAGCCCATTCCCAGAATTAGTGCTTGGTCGCACATACTGATTCACATGGTGACCCAGGGAAGTAGAGAACAACATTTTCTTTCATTATACGTGGAGTGGCAATTGCAGATATATTGGGAACTCTGTTCCAGCTCTTGATCGCTGTGCTGATGTAATGACTCTTCTTGGGTTGCAAGCTTGCTGAATTATACAATCATGTTTGGTGCAGATGTCTACCATCTTACGGACCCAGAATGCTTACCCCATTCTCTCTCGGGTGCGAGGCAGTTTCTTTTTCATGACTCTCAAACACAAAGGGGCTTATAACCCGCCTTGTTCTGTATATCCACTCATGCAAGTGTAGACAGAGACCTTGAGAAGTGCCTGGAGTATCTATCTGAAGTGACTCAGGTATGATTTGCCTTTCTTGGGTAATCAAAATGATTATCAACCTCTATCACAAGTGCAGAAAACTGTTTCTAAATTTAATCTATGGAAAGACTTCTTGCTACTTAAATTTACCATGTGGAGGTAAAGGTAATCTGGATGCACTGTAAGTTACCATATGATTTCAAGGATAGAATTAATTACATTTGATCATTCGACATATATTTATTGAACATTACTATTATGTGCCTGTTCTAGCTGTGGGGATACAATTATGAATGCAGTGGACTAAAGAAATCATTTCTGACTTCATGAGCTTAAGTTATGGTTGAAGGAGATGGACAGTAAACCAGAAGAACAAGTAAAATGTGTTGTATATTAGATTGTGGAAATGGTCAAGGAGAATATTAAAGCAGGAAAATGGATTGGAGAGTGTGGTGGAGGGTTACGGTTTTGGATAGGGTGACAAGGGAAGGGCTCCCTGGAGTGTTATTGAACAAAGACTTCTTTTGATATGTCTTCATGAGCATGTGTTTCCCCTCTCTGCATGATTCTATGTTTGTCCCTTTCAAAGCCCTATACTTGATAAAAGTGGAAGCACTTCCTGGATAAGTTCTCTAGTCTTATCTTCCTGGATTATACCCTCTATTCAAGGTTCTGTGGGTGGCCCTAATTGCTTGATAGAACCTCCAAACAAGTTGCTAAGAATCACTTATAGGAGAAAGTAGGGTTGGCAAGTTTAAGTTAAAACATTCAATTCTGCTTAAGACCAGGTCTCAAACAGCTAAGACCAAGTTCTAGAGTTAATCACAGTGGTTTAGCTTTCCCAAAATACACGTATCACTAATATAAAAGAAAACAATTTAAAGCTTTTAAAGTTATCCTCTTCCATGAAACTGATTCTGCCCTTACTTAGAAATTATCTGACATTAATTTATAGAAGTAATTTCATGTTTTAGTTGTTTTCTAAAGGTTATTGTATGGCATTTCTTTGTTCATTTATTATTTGATCTTACACTGATTTCAACATGAATTATGCTTGCCTTTTTATGTTGGAAAATCTTTTGTTTCTAGTTTGATTTCTCCTGACCAATTTCCAACTCAGAGGGCATCTCTGATGTTATACAAGTTGTGTAATGTATTATCCATTGCTGAGAGACAGAGATATAGACAGAGATAGAGAAGAAATAGAGGAAGGAGGAGAGAGTGAGAGAAAAACAGAGCAAGAAGATAAAAAGCAAAATGGTTAAAAAAAAACAACAACTTTTTTTTAGCCTGTCATTTCTATCTGTAGGAACATTATCTGGTTGTTGCTTGTTACCTTATACTCTAAGGCAGGATCATTATGGGCAGGTTTAAATTTTAAAAATCATTTTCACATAGTGTTTATATACCAATATCTTTAACATGTTTGATACAAATGGCATTTATCTTTAGCTTCTAAGAGTTTTGTGATCTTTTATTTTTTTATAAATTTATTTATTTTCGGCTGTGTTAGGTCTTTGTTGCTATGCATGGGCTCCTCTAGTTGCGGCGAGTGGGGGCTGCTCTTCGTTGCGGTGCACAGGCTTCTCATGGCGGTGGCTTCTCTTGTCGCGGAGCATGGGCTCTAGGTGCGTGGGCTTCAGTAGTTGTGGCACGTGGGCTCAGTAGTTGTGGCTCGCCCGCTCTAGTGTGCAGGCTCAGTAGTTGTGGCGTACGGGCTTAGTTGCTCTGCGGCATGTGGGATCTTCCTGGACCAGGGCTCGAACT
Source organism: Hyperoodon ampullatus (assembly GCF_949752795.1). NCBI lineage: Eukaryota > Metazoa > Chordata > Mammalia > Artiodactyla > Ziphiidae > Hyperoodon > Hyperoodon ampullatus. The sequence goes on from NC_136914.1 coordinate 36,776,923, forward strand.
CATGTTCCCTGCATTGGCAGGTAGATTCTTAAACACTGCGCCACCAGGGAAGTCCTGTGATCTTTTAATTTGAATAGACTTCTAAGCCTAGCATAGTCTAACACATACACCAAATTATTAATATTTGTTGACCAAATCAAAGCATATATCAGGGGTATCCCAGGCATTTTATGAGTTACCTTTCACTGCATCAAAGCTATTGAGATGACATTGGAAGTGCAGGGTTGATGTGTGGAGATGGGCATTGACAGTAAAGTCCTGAAGAGAATCTTAGCAGGTGAGTGCAAGTAGAAAATTAGGCTATCTTCCTTCCTCTTCCCTCCTACATCTTCCTGTTTAGTATTGATGATATCAATCTTATCATCATATATGTGTATACATATATATATATATATATATATATATATATTTGAATGTCTATTATTCTAGGCACTGAGCGCACAAAATATCACATCCTTGTAAGATCATAGTCTGTTGAGGGACATAGTTAGTTCCCTTCACAGCATGTATCACATTTTGTAATTATATAATTCATTTGTATGTTTACTTCAAGCAGTTAAATAAATATGAGAACTATTCCTGTGGGGAGGGCTCCAGTATTTTCTGTGCACGTATTACCAGGATACTGAATGTAGTTTAGGTGTCAGAGAAAGTCTCCTTGAGTAAAGCTGGTTGGGTAGGAATTATCCAGACAAAGGAAGGATGTTGGTGGAATGGGAGAAAGTCTCAGGCTGAGGAAACAGCATCTGTGAGCGTCCAGAGGTGACCAAGATTTGAACAGCTGCACGTTGTGCAAGAGAGAGAAGAATAACAAATGAGGCTTAAGAAATATTCAGGGTCTGGATTCCATCATGAAGGGCCTTGCATGCCGAGTTCATTATGATGTAGGAGGGTTGTAAGCAAAGGGTTGGAGGCATGATCAGATCTGAGTGTTAGAAGAAGGCTGCCTTTGCTGTATGGAAAATGTTTAGAGAGGGAGAGGGCCAATGGTAAAGAGACAAGGAGGCTGTTGTAGTGGTCCAGAGAGACATGGTAGTGGCCTGGACTTGCTGCTGCAGAGGTAGAAGAGAAGAGGCTGGTCGTGTTCAAGGGATATTTAAAAGGGAGATAGAATCTGTAGTACTTGTTTGCATTTGGAAGATGAGGGAATGACAGTCAGACATGATTCCTTGTTCCTGGCTTGAATGGCTATGTAGGTGGTGGCTGCAGTTTTAGAGAAAGGGAGCACTGGAGGAGGAACAGGCTTGGGAGAAAGATGAATTCGGCTGTGGACATGTTGGATTTGAGATATCCAGTAGGCAGTTGCATATGTATGTTTAAAGTTTAGGAAATAGGTGTGGGTTGGAGATTACGTTTAGGCTTCATCATCAAGTAGAAGGACCCTGTAGCTGGCAGAGGGGCAGGTGGGGGAGAGATAATCTAGGAACAAGCCCTGATAAACACAAACAAAGAAGGAGAAACCCAAGAAGTAGGAGGAAAATTATAATAAAAAAACAATAAAAGCTAAAATGTGTATGACAATGACAATTACTATGGCCAGGCACTATTTTATATGCTTTTACATATATTAAATCAATTTAATCATCTCAAAAGTTTGGTGGTACAGTTATCTCTGATTTTACAGATGAAACATATGTGAGTCCAAAAGAGGTTAAATGACTTAAAGACTGTCACACAGCCTGTATATGTAGAGCTGATTTAAATGTGGGCGTTCTGGCTTCAGAGTTTGTGGGCTCTTTCTCTATGATCTTCTGAAAGCCATGAGGTTGTGCTATACAGAAACTCTGGAAAGAGAGGGAGTCTAGAGCCATGTCACTTCCTAGAGGCCAAGGAAGATCGGGGCTGAAAGTTGCCATTAGGTTTAATGACATTTACCAATAACAAGAATTTGTTTGCTCTTGTGGTGGCCCAAGAAGACAGATCACAGTAGGCTGAGAGATGAGGAAATAAAGACAGCATGTATGGATGGTATTGTCTAGCAGTTGACAGAGAAGGTGAGGAGAGAGGAGCTGGGAAATTCTAGATGACAGACTGGGATAGGAAAAATGTCATGGAAACGACTTGATGTGGGGGTAGAGCAGAGAGAGTTTTTTTTTTTTTTTTTTGGCTGCGTTGGTTCTTCGTTGCTGTGCGGGCTTTCTCTAGTTGCTGCGAGCGGGGGCTACTCTTTGTTGCAGTGCGTGGACTTCTCATTGCAGTGGCTTCTCTTGTTGTGGAGCATGGGCTCTAGGCACGCAGGCTTCAGCAGTTGCGGCACATGGGTTCTAGAGCTTGCGGGCTCTAGAGTGTAGGCTCTGTAGTTGTGGCGCACGGGCTTAGATGTTCTGCGGCATGTGGGATCTTCCTGGACCAGGGATCAAACGCGTGTCTCCTGCATTGGCAGACAGATTCTTAACCACTGCACCACCAGGGAAGTCCCAGAGAGGGGTTCCTTATGACAGGAATAAATCTGAGAAACATTGCTTTTCCTAGAAGAAGCCAGGTATGGCCTAAAATAATCATGAGACAATCCTTGTTTATAAATTAGAGTTTGTTTTTTTTAAAAAATCTTTACAGCCATACAGTAATTAGTTGATTGCTGTTATCCATCAGTCAGCAGCATTAAATTTGGATGCAGAACCTATGGCGAGAAACCTACTGATTTGTGATTTCTCTCTTGAAAACCTTGGGAACAAATACATTATAAATTTTACCCAGACATAAATAGAGTGCTCTCACCTAGGACAAGTGACAATTATATTTTAGTGCATTTCACTCCATTTGCTCACTTCCTTCCATTTATTACAGGTGGCAAGAATTGCCTTGGGGAAATTTCCCTAAAAATTGCTTTTCCTTATAGCTTCAAATCAGGTTTAATTTTGACCCTAGGCTTTTGTCTTAGAAGGTCAGTTGGACCGTCATCCCTGCTATAACCTCCAGATTATTAAGGACCTCTTGCGAAAGATTTTGTGAAAGTTACAGGATGAACTGGATTATTTCTCTGTGGGAAGGTAAGGCACGGAGAAATGTCACAAATGCCAAAATGGTATAATGCTGCATCAAACCACAATCAGTGCCTTCATAACAAAGGCAGACTGGAACATGTTCTTTAATATTCTATGGAATTTGATAGGTGGCATTCTTTCCTTTTTCCATGATAGAGAGCTAAATTACTAAGAATATATATATATATATATATATATATATATATATATATATATATATATATTTTTTTTTTTACTGAATCTCTAAGATGTATTAATTCCACAAGTTTTTTGTTTTCTCTATCTTAAATCCACAGCATGAGTTGGATGACTTTGTGAAACTTTAGAATAATTTAAAAAAAACAAAAACTTCCTGATGGGGGAGAATGATTTATTAAATGATGAACTTAAGTGTAAAGTTGTATTTAATATAAAGTTTTATTTAAAATAAAGTTTATTTAAAGTTTTATTAAATTTATTTAAATGTAAAATGTATTTAAGTGTGCTTTTATTATTTTAACACCTTAGTTTTGTTGTATTAGCTTGTGATTTTTTAAACATCCATAGTACATTTGCACATTATTTGAAGAAAAAAGTAGTGTGCCATAAAGAGCTTTGCTATATGGGCTTACTATACCTTTTTAGGAAAAAATGTAAGGTTATCAGTTAGTCATTTTCAAGTACCCATTTGGGGCTAAAATGAGTCCCAAAGGAAAAGGAAAGTAAGATTAATGACAGAAAGACATAGTTAACCATTAAGTGAATTTCAGTTACAAACCCTGTAAAAGCATAGGCAAAACCAGTTAAAGAATCATTTTTCTTTAGTAGTAGGGTTTTTTTTTCTTCCAAACAGGCCGTGTAGATAATTATACTTGCTGAATCATTTGTCATATTGTGCATTTCCTCACATTAACTATAAAACATATTTCATGCGGTTCATTTCATGATTGATTTGTTGCTCTTAATAAAAGGTGCTTGAGCCTTCCCCTGTTAAAAGGCTTCAGTGACTATTTGCTTGAGGAAATTCTCAACATATAATCTTTGTTGAATGAAAAACAGGCAATGAAGCCAACTGAGAACATTTTTCTTTTCAGTTCAGTGAGATCATGAGAGCGAAGGAACACCTGTGCTCTCAGGGTACGCCTCTTAGTGTCCTTTACTGAGAGTCAGAAACAGAGGTGGCTTTTTTTTTTTTCCTGTTTGGCTTGTTCTGATGAGACTCTACTCTTGAGTTTACAGGTTGATATAAGGGTGTGGAGGGGACTCTGTAATCACATTCAAACTTGAACATGGCTATACATCATGTTTGAGAAATTTCCTATATTCAGAGGAAGTCATGGAGTCTGCACTGTGTCCTGTGTCTTGCTTGTGTGCCATTAAGTGAGAGGATGGATGTTCCTTCCCTGCTTCTGTTGCTGTCTGCCTTGCATGGAATTATTTACACCTTTGGAAAGCCCATTTTTTGCAACTCGTGCTTTGGTGAGAGCTTGAGAAAGGCTATAGAATGTCTTTGATTGTAAGAACTTTCCTGGTGGATTAAGTCAACCTTGAGACAGGAAGGCATTGCTCCTACTGTCTTCACACCTCACTTTTTAGCTTTCCTGTAAAGATTAGTCATTAGCTCAGGTGTTTAAATATATATAGTGACCTGCACTCTCTGAGTTTATAGATTTATTGTAGATCATTCACAACATTGATAAACTGCTTGTCAATATTTATGTTTTCTCATTGGTAATTTTTTTCAAACTTTTTTTATTCAACAAACATTTATTGAGTATCTAGACATTATGCTATAATTCTAGGATGAAAATGAATATTATACAATTTCTACACATGATCTATTCGTACCTAGAAGGAACACTGACAAGTATATTTAACATATTTAATTATCTTAATATTTTGACAAAAATTCAGAATCCTAACCCATCATTATGACTATGTCAAGTTAACATATAGAAATGGAAGCAACCCCCTTAGTAGTGATCCCTATAGCTTAGTCTCTACCAGAGCTTCCCTCAGGTGTGGAAGAGCAGATAGGGAAACGTAATGACAAAGATGAAGTTTATCTTGAAGGCCTGCTGCTTGAATCTGTTTTTGATTCACTCATGGGTACTTACAAATCCCATTAGGTTGAGGAGTTAAGCTAGCAGGTACCTGAGGTTCTCATGAACTTCTATTTGAACACAAAGAAACTGAAAATAAGTGCCATATTATTATTGTATCAATTCCCATAGAAAGATACTTATTATTCTGAACAACATAAGACAATACACATTTATGTGAATTCTCATACATGTAGATACTCATTTTAAGGGATAAGGACACCTATGTACACATACACACAGCAGGGTACACATATGTTCCTCTGTGTTCTCTCTGGTGACCCCTCATAACTGAACTTTCCTGAGTTAGGGATGTAAAATTCTACTAAATTAAAAGTCTAGAAAATAGTTGCATCTGCCAGTCCTAATCCAAGTAAGCTTTGTTTTACCCCCTTCATTGCTTATGAGATTTATCACTTTGGGCATAGCTGCATTTGAAAACAATAGAAGGCATTCTTAAAATATGTTTTCCCCAAAATGTTCATTCTTCCTCCCTCCCTTCCCCTTCCTTCCTTCCTTCCTTCCTTCCTTCCTTCCTTCATTTTGGGAAGGTAGAAATGAGGTGACCTCTAGTAAAAACTAGAGAATAAAATTATTCAGCAAAACTCGGGGAAGAAAAGGCAAATCTGTGACTGAGGATCTTTGCATAGGGGTATGGCAGGAGGCGCAGTGGAGAACAAAGTGATAAGAAGAGACGTGGAGGGGAGAAGTCACACTGTTGTGAGCCCCAAACAGGGATCTCTTTTTGCTGACCTTGTCCTTGACCATGGCAACAGGTTGTGGATAGTAAAATGCATCTTCCTCTTTATTACACAGTGCTGGTTTCTTACTTAAATAAAACTGTAATATAACAATGCAGTTTAGTGTCTAGATTAATTGCATTCTTAAAATCTCTGTAATAGGAATAATGTGAAAAAGGGTAGAACTAAGAGATCAGTGAATTATGTATAAACATATACATATAAGTTATATGTAAAAACATATACATTTATCCAGCTGATTAAGATATGTTTAAATATGTTTATATTTGTGGAGAATGTTTGATTACAAATAGAATTTATAACATTTAATAAACTCTAAATAAATATTGAGGTTTTAGGAAAAATAGTATTTAAAAATAAATACAGTATTATGCTACTTAATGAAGCATTACGTAGGATGTTGAGATCATGTTGTCCTTCAAAGGACTGTATTCAATGCAGGAGTGAAACTTGTAAATGTTTAAACATTTGCAAATGAAAGTAGTGCTATAAGTAATTCAGGGAAAAGTGTCAAACACTATAAGGTAGAATTCCTTAAGGTTTTATTGGTTAAAGAAGCATGTTGGCCCTGACTGAAGAAAAAAATTCATGTTTTTTAAACCTCAGGGTGAGATAATTTTTTAAACCCTGGGGTAAGATAATCTGTGGTAGAAGTCAAAAACAAAAATCAAGGTATTGTGCATTTGGTAAACTTCTTTTGGAATACCCAAGGTTTCCAAGATTTGTAAAATTTAATAAAGTATTTGACTTTAAACTGGATGGATTACATACCATGTGAAATAGAAAGAGGATGAGTCCTTGTACATTACATCTACTCCCACTACACAGTTATGAAAAGGTTCTTAAAAGAGATTTAAGAATGCTGAAAGTAATATAACAAGGAACAAGGTGGTTGAATACTTACACGGTGTAGGTTTAAAATCAAGTAAGTGTGTATATTTCCTGTGCTACTAGGCATATTTATATAATTGTTAGCATGAACAGTTTACTCCATATTTCATTAGCTATTTTATCTCCATACTGAATGTGGTCTACTTTTAGTTCTGTTATTTGTTATTACTTAATTTCTTTTCCAATGGTGAAAAGAGCTATAGACTTGTACTTGGTAGATTTTCAGCTATTTCATCTTAAAAGTCTAGTGTAAACTGACCCCAGATGACTCCAGAGGTGTACTACTCTAAAAGGAGTTTAGGTTGCTATCCAATGGGCCTCCTTTTTCAACGTTTAGGGGGAGTTGCCAGAGGAAGGGAGAAGCTATGGCATGTCACCTCACCATTAAATCTCCTCTCAAGTGCTACGGCCCAGCTCAGCCTTTACCACTTCTCGGCCAAACCACGGCAGTTACCTCCCTCAGCTCTCTCCACACTTGAATGCATCAGCCACAATGATGTCAGAATGAACTTTTGAAAATAGGCTGGACATGCCTCCTCCCTGCTGACATTTATCCACCGGTTCTCAAAGTCCAACTTTCTTACCGCAGTAACTAAGTCTCTTTACATTCTTGCCAGCATCATTTCCAGACCTCTGTGAATCTGAGACTCTGGTTATTCCCTGAACACGCCATGTCCTTTCATGCATTTCCTTCTGACAGGAGTATTCTGTGCCTGCTAATTTCAGGCTCTGACTGGGTAAGTCACATTTATTTTGCAGTGTCTCTGACTCTGTGAAGGCCTTTCTGGGCATTTTCACACCCAGCAAAAATAATGCTCCCTTTTCTTGTTCCTCATACCTCTTTTGACTGAGACGTCCTCAAAGATAGGGTTATTTTCTTCTTACCAGTCCTCTGTCACGCTGTATGAACATGCTAGGTGCTCAATTAATATTGGTTGACAGGGCTTCCCTGGTGGCGCAGTGGTTCAGAGTCCGCCTGCTGATGCAGGGGACGCGGGTTCATGCCCTGGTCCAGGAAGATCCCACATGCCACAGAGCGGCTGGGCCCGTGAGCAATGGCCGCTGAGCCTGCGCGTCTGGAGCCTGTGCTCTGCAACGGGAGAGGCCACAACAGTGAGAGGCCTGCGTACTGAAAAAAAAAAAAAAATATATATATATATAGGTTGACAAATGAATAAATTCTTCTTAGATTTTTTGCTTTATAAGTTCTTCATGTATTCTTTTATCCGTGATAATTTACCCATTTGATACTGGTTAAGTATGTATTAGTAATCTAAATCAAATTATTGTTTAAACTAAGGAAACAAGGTGAAATGAATTAAGGTGTAGCATTCTACAATAAATTATTTTTTACTTAAAATCTTCTTTACATACAACTATAATAACAATGTTCTAATTTGATTTTTTGCAACTTTCAAATATGCATTACAATATTATTGCTGTAGTTATTATGCTATATGTTATATCCCCTTATCTATTCTATAACTGGAAGTTTGTATCTCTTGACGTCCTTCACCCATTGTGTGCCCTACCCCCACCCTGCACCCGTCTTCCTGCTAGCAACCACCATTCTGTTCTCTGTATCTGTGAGTTTTGTTTTCTACATTCCATACATAGGTGAGATCATATGGTATTTTTCTCTCTGTCTGACATTTCACTTAGCATAGTTCCCCAAGATCTAGACATGTTATTGCAAATGGCAAGATTTCTTTCTTTTTTATGGCTAGTAATATTCCATTGTGTATATATGTATGTATGTGTGTGATGTGTGTGTGTATCACATCTTCTTTATTTATTCATCCATCCGTGGACACTTAGGTTGATTTCATATCTTGGCTGTTGTAAATAATGCTGCAATGAACATAAGGGTGTGTATATCTTTTCAAATTAGTGTTTCCACTTTCTTCAGATTAATATCCAGAAGTGGAATTGCTGGATCATATGGTAGTTCTCATTTAATTTTCTGAGGAACCACCATACTATTTTCCACAGTGGCTGCACCAATTTACATTCCCACCAACAGTGAACAAGGATTCCTTTTTCTCCACATGCTTGCCAAAACTTATTTGTTACCTTTTTGATGATAACCATTCCAACAGGTGTGAGGTGATATCTCATTATGGTTTTCATGTGCATTTCCCTGATGATTAGTTATGTTGAGCAGCTTTTCATGTGCCTGTTGACCATCTGTATATCTTCTTTGGAAAAATGTCTTTCAGATGCTCTGCCAATTTTTAAATCAGATTGTTTGTGTTTTTTTGCTATTGAGTTGTATGGGTTCTTCATATATTTCGGATATTAACCTCTTATCTGTTATATGATTTGCCAATATATAGGTTGCCTTTTCATTTTGTTGATGGTTTCCTCTGCAATGCAGAAGGTTTTTAGCTTGATGAAGTCCCACTTGTTTATTTTTGCTTTTTTTGCCTTTGCTTTTGGAGTCAGATCCAAAAAATTATCACCAAGACTAATGTCAAAGAGCTTACCACCTACGTTTTCTCCTAGGAAACATGGTTTTAGTTTTTAATCCATTTCAAGTTAGTTTTTGTGCATGGTGTAAGATAGTGGTCTAGTTTCATTCTTTTGCATGTGACTGTCCTGTTTTCCCAATACCATTTATTAAAGAGATTGTCCTTTCCCCATTTTATATTCTTGCCTCTTTTGTCATAAATTACTTGACCACTTATGTATGGGTTTATTTCTGGGCTCTCTCTTCTGTTCCATTGATCTATGTGGCTGTTTTATGGCAATACTATACTGTTTTGATTATTATAGCTTTGTAATATAGTTTGAAATCAGAGAGTGTGATGCCTCCTGCTTTGTTCTTCTTTCTCCAGATTGCTTTGGCTATTTGAGGTCTTTTGTGGTTTCATACAATTTTAAGAATTCTTGTTCCAATTCTGTGAAAAATGTCACTGGAATTTTGATAGAGATTGTATTGAATATGTAGATTGCTTTGGGTAATATGAGCCTTTCAACAACATTAATTCTTCCAATCCATGAGCACAGAATATCTTTCCATTTGTTTGTATCTTCTTCAATTTCTTTCACCAGTGTCTTATAATTTCCAGCATACAGGTCTTTCACCTCCATGGTTAAATTTTTTCTTGGGTATTTTTTTAATACAATTGTAAATGGGATTGTTTTCTTAATTTCTCTTTCTGATAGTTTGTTGGTAGTGTACAGAAACACAGAAGATTTTTGTACATCGATTTTGTATCCTGCAACTTTACTAAATTAGTTTATTAGTTCTAAGAGTTTTTTGGTGGAGTCTAGAGTTTTCTATATATTAAATCACGTTGTTGCAAACCGTGACAGATTTACTTCTTCCTTTCCAATTTGGGTACCTTTTATTTCTCTTTTTTGTCTAATTGCTATGGCTGGGACTTCCAATACTATGCTGAATAAAAGTGGCAAGTGTGGGCATCCTTGCCTTGTTCCTGATCTTAGAGAAAAGCTTTCAGCTTTTCACTGTTGAGTACGATGTTAGCTGTGGCCTTGCCATATATGGTCTTTACTACGTTGAGGTATGTTCCTTCTATACCTACTTTGTTGACAGTTTTTATCATGAATGGATGTTGAAGTTTTTCAAATGCTTTTCCTACATCTATTGAGAGGTTCATGTGATTTTTATCCTTCTTCTTTGTTTTTTTTTTTTTTTTTTTGTGGTACGTGGGCCTCTCACTGCCATGGCCTCTCCTGTTGTGGAGCACAGGCTCTGGACGCGCAGGCTCAGCGGCCATGGCTCACGGGCCCAGCCGCTCCACGGCATGTGGGATCTTCCCAGACCGGGGCACAAACCAGTGTCCCCTGCATCGACAGGCGAACTCTCAACCACTGCACCACCAGGGAAGCCCTATCCTTCATTTTTAATATGGTATATCATGTAGATTGATATGCATATGTTGAACCATCCTTGCATCAGTGGTATAAATCCCACTTGATCATGATGTCTGATCCTTTTAATGTATTGTTGAATTTGACTTGCTCGTATTTTTGCTGGGGAGTTTTGCATGTATGTTCATCAGGGATATTGACCCATATTTTTCTTTTTTATGGTGTCTTTGTCTGGTTTTGGTGTCAGCATAATGCTGGCCTTGTAAAATAAGTTTGAAAACATTTATTTCTCTATAATTTTTTTGGGAAATGTTTGAGAAGTATAGGTATTAAATCTTCTTTAAGTGTTTGGTGAAGCTGTCTAGAAATGGGCTTTTGCTAATTGGGAGGTTTTTGATTAATGATTCAATATTTTTTCTAGTGATTGGTCTATTCAGATTTTCTATTTCTTCATGATTCAGTCTTTGGAAGATTGTATGTTTCTAGGAATTTATCCATTTCTTCTAGGTTGTCCAATTTGTTGATGTGTAATTGTTCATAGTAGTCTCTTATTATCCTTTGTATTTCTGTGGTATCTTGTGATCTCTTTAATTTCTGATTTTATTTATTTGAGACCTATCTCTTTTTTTTCTTGATAAGTCTAGCTAAAGGTTTGTCAATTTTTAAAAAAACTTTTCAAAGAACTATTAGTTTCATTGATCTTTTCTATTGTCTTTTAGTCTCTATTTAATTTATTTCCACTCTGCTCTTTGTCATTTCCTTCCTTCTACTAACTTTGGGCTTTGTTCTTTTTTTTTCTAGTCCCTTTATGTGTAAAGTTATATTGTTTGAGATTTTTCTTATTTCTTGAGGTAGACCTGTATCTATGTGACCTTTTCTCTTAGAACTGCTTTTGCTGCATCCTGTAGATTTTGGTAAGTTGTACTTCCATGTTCATTTGCCTCAATATATATTTTGATTTCTCCTTTGATTTCTTTGTTGACCCATTGGTTGTTTAGTAGCATGTTGCTTAATCTTCAAAAAATTGTGATATTTTTCTGTTTTCTTCTTGCAGTTGATTTCAATTCATACCATTGTGGTTGGAAAAGATGCTTGCTATGATTTTAGTCTTTTAAAATTTATTGATACTTGTTTTGTGGCCTAACATATGCTCTATCCTAAAGAATGCCCCATGTGCACTTGAGAAGAATGTTTATTCTGCTACTTTTGTGTGGAATGTTTTATACATATATGAAGTCTACCTATTCTAACATGTCATTTAATGACAATGTTTCCTTATTGATTTTCTCTGTAGATAATCTATCCATTGATATAATTGGGGTATTAAAATCCCCTACTTTTATTGTATTGCTATCAATTTCTCTCTTTTATGTCTGTTAATATTTGCTTTATATATTTAGGTTCTTCTATGTTGGGTACACAAATATTTACAAATGTTATATCCTTTTGTTAGATTGACCCCTTTATCATTACATAATGCCCTTCTTTGTTGGTTATTATAGTCTTTGTTTTAATATATATTTTGTTTGATATAGGTATAGCTATATCTATACCTATATAGGTATACCCTAGCTTTTTATGGTTTCCATTTGTGTGCAATATTTTTTTCCATCCTTTCACTTTCAGTCTGTTTTATTCTTATGTCTGCGTCTGAAGTTAGTCTTGTACGCAGCAAAGATGGTTCTTGTTTTTGTTTTTAGTTTTAATCCATTTAGCCAGTCTATGTCTTTTGATTGGAGGATTCAGTCAATGCACATTTAAAGTAATTATTGATAGGCAACAGTTACTGCCATTTTGTTAATTGTTTTCTTGCTGATTTGTAGTTCCTCTCTGTTCCTTTCTTCTTCTCTTGCTCTTTTTCCTTGTCATTTGATGACTTTTATAGTGTTATTAGAGTCCTTTCTTATTATCTTTTGTATATCTACTATAGGAGTTTGCTTTGTGTTTACCACGAGGCTTACATATAAGTCTATTTTAAGTTGATAACAACTTAAGTATAAACTCATTCTAAAACTTTGTATTTTTACTCCTCCCCACCTTTTATATTTTTGAAGTCACATTTTACCTCTTTTTATTTTCTGTATCACTTAACTGATTATTTTAGTTATAGTTATTTTTAGTACTTTTTTTCTGTTAACCTTCATACTAGCTTTATAAGTGATTAATTCATTACCTTTACTATATATATTTACCATTACCAATGAGATTTATACTTCCATGTACTTTCTTGTTACCAATTAATTAATGCTCTTTCTTTTCAGTTTAAAGAAGTCCCTTTAACATTCCTTGTAAAGCTGGTTTAGTGGTGACGAACTCCTTTAGCTTCTGCTTGTCTGGAAAACACTTTATCTTTCTTTCAATTCTGAATGATAACCTTGCTAGATAGAGTATTTTTGGTTAGAATTTTTTTTTTTCTGTTCAGCACTATGAAAATATTGTGCCACTCCCTTTTGGCCTGCAAAGTTTCTGCTGAAAAATCTGCTGTTAGTCTTATGGGGCTTCCCTTGAAGGGAACAAGTTTTTTTTCTCTTGCTGCTTTTAGGATTCTCTCTTTATCTTTAATTTTTGACATTTTAATTGTAATGTGTCTTTGTGTGAATCTTTTTGGATTCATCTTATTTAGACATTTCTAGGTTTCCTGGAATTGGATGTTTGTTTTGTTCCCCAGGTTAGGGAAGATTTCAGTCATTATTTCTTCAAATAAGTTTTCTGCACCCTTCTCTTTTTTTTCACTTTATGGAACCCCTATAATGCAAATGTTATTCTTCTTCATATTGTTCCATATGTCCCTTAAGCTATTTTCATTTTTTAAAACTCTTTTTTCTTTTTTCTCTTCTGTTTGGGTGAGTTCCACTGCTCTGTCTTCTAGATCGCTAATCCTTTCTTCTGCTTCATCTAGTATAGTCTACTGTTGAACCCCTCTAGTGTATTTCTCAGTTCAGTTAGAGTATTCTTCAGCTCTGTGACTTCTGTTTGGTACTTCCTTATATTTTCTATCTCCTTATTGAATTTCTCACTATGTTCATCTATTCTCCTGAGTTCAATGAGCACCTTTATGACTATTACTCTGAACTCTCTTTATCAGGTAAATTACTTACCTTGGTTTCATTAAGGTTTTATTCCCTGAGGTTTTATTTTTGCTTTATTTGGAATATATTCCTCTGTTTCATTATTTTGCTTGACTTTCTGTGTTTGTTTCTATGTGTTAGGTGAAAGAGCTGCCTCTCCCAGTCTTGACAGAGTGGCCATGTATAGGAGATGAACCTTATATTTCAACCTTGCACTAGCTCTTTGTTGTCTGTAGAAATTTTGTGATTGTCTAGCAGCTTGATTTATTCTTGAGAGGTCTCAGCTTTTGAGGGTGGTGTGCCAAGACCTGTCAGTATTCCAAAGGTAGGGATCACAGCACCTAGTTTCAGGCTGTTTGGAAGCTTGGCTCTCAGGAAGCTGCTTTTAAAGTGTGCAAATATATACAGTCCCATGGGATCATGGTTGTAAACCCTGTTTGCCTCCAGACCAGGTGATCTGGAGGTAACCCCTGGGCAACAGTTGCAGAACTTTGGATTTCAGATGAGTGTGTCAACTCCTTTTTGAGAGGTACTGGCGAGTTCTAGTGAAGCTGAGGGAGAGTGCAAATATGGTGTTCCCTGGCCTATATTCCCCAAGAGCCCTTCTGTACCCTCTACATGTGTGGCATACCTGAAGTCTGCCCCATAAGCTGAAGCTCCTAGACAAGTAGATAGGCTTTTTTCACAGAAAGACTGGGAATGTGTTTCAGTCTGCTCTTTGTGTAGTGCCCTGGGAGTGGTAGCCTGCCAAGAACTGTCTCTCCAATTATTACAGTCCCATGGGACCCAGGAGCAGAAGCTCCCCAGTCACCAGAGTCAGATGATCAATGAGCCTCCCCTATGTGGACTGTGTGTGCCTACCAGCTTTAGCAAGGCAGCAGGAGAGCACAGGACAAGGGCACACCTCCAGGATGTTGTGGGGTGATGGGAGAGTACAGGGCCAGGGAGTGCCCACTGGTTCTTGCCAGGCCATGGGAAGGTACAGGGCTGAGATGTGCCTGCCAGCAATATCAACATAGAGGGAGAGTGCAAAAATGGTCTGTTCAAGTGCCTCTGTCCCCGGAGGAGGTCCCAGCAGGCCCCGAAGCCTTCTGGCAGACATAAAGATCAGCAAATAAATCTCCTCCACATATAGTCTAGATGCTTTTCAAACTTCTGCTTCTGCACTGGTCCCAGGAGTGAGTGAGTTTATGTTCAAGCCCTTTAAGAGAAGCAGCTCAGTTCCCTCCATCCCTTTGGGTCCACTGGACATGAGCATCGTTGGTCTTCAAAGCCAGATGTTTTGAGGGCTTCTCTCTCTGTTGCAGGTCTCCAGGATTAGCGTTCTTGATGTGGAGCACAAACCCCTTGCTCTTCAGGGAGAATTCTGGATTTGTGAGATCCCTTCCGATCCTGAGTCACTGTGCTGGAGGTGGGGTTTTGGTGAGAGACCATGTCTCTGCCTCCCTACTCATCTCAATGTGGTCCTTTTACTAATTGTGAAGAAACTGTTCAGCTAGTTTTCAGGTCTTTTTCAGAGGGAATTTTTCCATATGTAGCTGTAGGTTCGGTGTGTCCGTGAGCAGATAAGTTCAGGATCTTCCTATGTCAACAGGTTGAACCTCCACCAAATTTTTATTTAAAAATTCGGATACAGTCAAATCTTTTTGAAATCTATTTGAATTTCTAGATCTAAGCACGTACATTTTAAAAAATAATAAACACTCATAAGCAATTAGGGCTGTGTCTTGATAAAATTTAGGAAGTTTCTAACACCACACTCATATCTAAGATTGTTTAGTAGTACTATTTGTAGATAACATTAATTCAGTAACTGAAATGTGAAAGGCAGCATAGTATAGTGGTTAAGAAAAGTGATTTTAGAGCCAAACTGTCAAAATATTGGCTCCACTAGTTACTACTTGAATAACTTTGAGAAGTTACTGTACCTCAATTTCTTTTTATTTTAAATGGAGACAATCATGGTAACCTTCCTTATAAGATGGCTTTATGAATTAAGTGAGTTATTTCATTTAAAAGTGCCTAAGCTCGGGGCTTCCCTGGTGGTGCAGCGGTTGAGAGTCCGCCTGCCGATGCAGGGGACACAGGTTCGTGCCCTCATCCAGGAAGATCCCACATGCCGCGGAGCGGCTGGGCCCATGAGCCATGGCCGCTGAGCCTGCGCTCCACAATGGGAGAGGCCACAAAGGTGAGAGGCCCGCGTACCGCAAAAAAAAAAAAAAACAAAAAAACCCCCAAAGTGCCTAAGCTTCCAGTACAGTCAATAAGTATTAGTGGTTATCATTGTTAATATTCCTAAATTACATCACCACCTGCTCTTCCTCTGTGCTCTGTGAGACCCCACTTATTTAATTATTGGTGTAGGGTGTATTTAGGAGTATTTTCCAGTTCAAATTGCGGCATTAGTTGGAAGCTCACAGGTACAGAAGGATGAATTAAAAGGACAACGAAGGGAAATTTGGAAATTAGAAACAAAGTCGAACTCCTCATTTCCTTTGTGTAAAAGTCCTTGTCCAAAACAATATGCAATTTAGAAGACAATATGCACAACACAGAGAGTGCAATGGCTAAAGTATGAGAGCTTATGCAGGCTATAAACTAAAAAAGAATTTTAAAAAGCACAGTTTTTCCTATGAATAGCAAATTTTATAGAGACACAGTGTGTGTGTGTGTGTGTGTGTGTGCAAATAAAGATATGTGTTTTACAGGGTGCTCAGATTTACAAGTAGGTGGAAGAAATTCATAGAGGAGAATTCCTGAAAAAGGGGAGTGACTAAGAAATGGGGGGAAAACAGGCTCATTAATGACACTCTTTATGATAGAATTTATGCAATAATTTTATGGATAATGTGAGTTTCTTATGTTTATGGAGATAGAATATATCCTTCTATCCATAACAATTTATTTAGTTATTACATGCACAAAATGAACAGAAGATAATTCCTAAGAGGAAGGAAGGATAAATCCAAATAAATGGCAATCTTAATATTTTCCCAGCTCTAATCATACCTCTGCCTAAACATCATCTTCTTTAGTGAACATCTCTTTTTAGTAACTATCAGAAGTTGAGTCCAAATATTAAATATTATGAAGGCAATATGGTGTAAGGAATCTGAAAACAAACTGCTACTTGTGTTCAAATCTTGATTCTGCCTTTTACAAGTTTTGTGATTTGGGTATTGTTTGACCACATTAAACCTCCATTTCCTCTTTGAAATGGAGATAATAATAGTACATAAGAGGTAGATTTGTTGTATGGACTGAGATAATGAATGTATGGTTCTAGTATCTGGCATACAATAAGTGATCAATAAATATTGGTTATTATCTCTATATCTTGTCAGTTCTGCCATTAAATTATGTCCTCTAATGCATAATATGGCCCTTCTCTTAGGCTCAGATATTGATAGTGCTTCTCCAAAACCTTTGCTGTGAACTTTCCAATCAAACAAAGAGAAGCTGTACAACATTTTCAATTTTACCATTTAGAATTGGTTGATAACAGACGAAGTAATAGTTCAGTCCTTCAATCTAGTTACGGCAAAGAAATACCCCTGTAACATCACTTGAATTTCTTAGAAAGGAGATCATTTCTCTTAAGATAGGTATTATTTTCATGCAGATGTTTTACAGTGTATATTGTCTTTGGTGGTCTGACTCTCTTGATTATCCCCAAATCAACTTACATGTTCTATAAATAATAAATAATATAGTACTATTGAATGTAATAGTAAAATAATTTTTGATAATTCTATTGTATAGAATCTTCTGACCAGGCGCTGATGCCACAGAGACTATGACAGGGAACTTTGATGTCATTAGTAGAATTTCTTTCTGTTAAGATTATCTTCTCCCTCGAATTTTCAGTTTTTGTTTAGTCTGTTATAGGAGAGATTATGATTGTAAAATCTGATAGATCTGGTTTAGTATTTGATTCTGATGCTTGCTTATTGTATAATCTTGGACAAGTTAGTTTTCCAAGGTACTCAGGATGATTTGGTGAGGTTTATATGTGATTACATATATAAAACACTTAGTTTAATGTCTGGCACAGAGTTGTCAAACACTATTTCTAATTTATTTCAGACTTGTGCCTTGTCTTGCCTGCCCTGAATTTATAATAAAAATGAAATGTGAGACCACATTGAGATATTCAGAGATTACACAGATTTGCTCCTGAGGGACCATTAAGAAGAGAGCAGAGAGAAAGTTTACATTTCATTACCAGCATATCCTTTCCAACATGTGTGTAGTGGATTTCTGCTATATCTCCTGCTATAATAAATGTTACTTTTCAAAATGAACTCATTTTTTCTCTGAAATTTGAAAAGTAATACCTCCCTCTTTCCTGACCTGAATATTTCAAATTTTGAATGACTTTGGTGAGCATCTAAGCCATAATTATTGACCTCAGGAAAGAGAACAGGGTTTCTCTGGGTCCAAGGGCAGGTATGTAAATAAGGTGCTGTGGTAGCATAAGGGTAATTCTTGTCTGATATGAGCCTTCTGTAACAAGCAACAAACCTCTGCTAGAGCTGCTGACATCTCAGAACAAGGTAGTCAGTCATACGAAGTGTGGACTTGAGTTCTGCCATAGGAGGGCCTCCCAGTTACTGACTCTTCTTCTCCTTTAAGCTCTACAAGGAGGTCAAACTTAAGTAGAAGGCTCTTAGACTTCTGTATAGGCATTATCCAGGTTGGTTTGCCTCCTCCCTGCCAATTAATTTATGTTAGAATTCATAACTTCCATTGTTTTTTGTCGCTGCCTTGTTCTCTGAGTTCCATAAATAGAAGTTCTGCAGAATGTGTGGTAGCTGTCTAGATTATGTTCTAAAATCTTTCACATATAAGGGATGTATTCTCCTGAGAAGTGAGAAACTGATGCAGAAAGGAAATTTCAAGGACAAGAAAATGCAAATTTTTTTTGCTATTTTTCTGATCAGTAAACAAAATTGTCAGAAACTGTTCCTTAAATAGTTTCTCATGACTCAAAACATGCTATAGTGCTGTTGAAACACGTGCATTAATTTGGGAGTATATTTTAGTTATTATAGGTCAAGACAGATAATTTTATGGAATTATGAACAGTTGATATACAGAGGCATTTAAAATTTATCTGATAATTCTTTACAGAGCTTCATTTGAAAAGGAGATATATTACAAATGAGACAGTACATACCTGTCTTAGAATTACAGAATAAGTTTACAATTAGGATGTTTAGTAAGTCAACCCATATAGGTTGTTTATTATCCAAAACTCTATGGCACTGAGTTCTTATTCTTTCTGGCAATAAATGTAGATATTCTACTTGATTTGGTATTAGACCATTTGGGAACTTGGAAGGGAAATAAACATTAGTCCAGAAAATGTGAATCAATTTAAATCACTGTGGGTTCTCATTAAAGTCTTGAAATATAATAGACTGTGGAGGAATTACATTTCAACAAACAAGGTATAGAGGATCTTACCTGTTTGGTCTCATTATTTCTGAACTATGGATTGATAGATACATTTTCAAATTAAAGACTATATTAATTGGAATATCATAAGATGTCTACTTTGACACTCGCATGGAAACCATAGATTGGACAGGTTAACTGACTTGTTCAAGGTCATACAGCCACTTGGTAACAGAGCTAGACTCCATGCCTCTTCTAACCACTGTTGTTCTTTAGATTTGACTACTGAAAATTTAGATTTGACTACTGAAAAATTACTTTCAAGAATTTTCTTGAAAGAGACAAATAATTTCCAAAAACTCTGAGTCTGCAGCAGATATGAGTGGAGGGAGAGGTACAGGGCACCAGTGGGGCCTCCTACATCTGCGTCCAGGTTTCTCATAGTAGTGTGTCATTGCATTGCTTTGCATCTTTCACATGGGAAGATTGAGGACTGTCTATCCTTTAGTCAAGAGTATTTATTCTGTTATTTTGCATGAATTTCCTAAAATGGAGGACTCACCTATGTGTGAGGAACGCATTGTCTCTGAAACCCTGAAACTGTTTTTCAATATCTTCTCTGTATAATTCCCATTCTTTTCTTTTTTCATTTCTGCACCTTTCCCTGCTTCTCCCTTTTACCCTTTTCAGCTAATTTGTCGTGGCTACTTCCCACTTACCTCCACCCCCAATGCCCCATAGCTTACACTTACTTTCTTCTGCCTATCTGTTTCCTTGTTCTCATCTCCCAGGTCTATCTCACCTGCCTTCCTCTAACAATACATTTCCCATTTCCTAACCCAAAATTTTCTTGCCTTCAATGCATGAATTGAAGTGATGTTTTGAAATACATCTAGTATGCTATTCTTTTGAAACTTTGAACTACAGAGTGAGTGTTGACAGTCTCTTCCTCTATATAACTTCTGAAACACTCTCTAATGCACACGTTCAATAAATGTAGACATTCCCTCTTTCCACTTAGAATTGGAAGGAACTTTAGAGATAATCTAGGCTGTCCCATTTCACTTTTCAAGTGAAGAAGTGATATATAGACAGGGTAAGCAACCTGCTCAGGTCCTACAACTAATAATGGCAGAGCTGTGGGATCCCAACACTCAGGGGTCTTTTCTGTCTATCAGAGGGCAAGCCTAATATTAGTTGTTAATTAATGTGAATGTTGCAAATTGCAAGCTTCTGAAGGTTGGGGAATAGATCTGTTTACTTGATTTATGTAATGCTTAACAATGGGCACAGTCATAGATAACTTAATAACTACAGTTGAGATCAAGGAAGCCCCTCAAGTAATGCAAGGAAATGAGAGAGGAGGCCATTGTATCATTGATTCCTCCTCCCCATTTATTCTGCCTGATTACTTAGCTTCTTATGGATTATTGAAACATTAAAATCTACTGATAATTTGAGATACATGGGGCAAGACAAGCTTAAAATCAGTCAAATTTTTATAGTTATGCATTTTCTCTGATTTTTCAGTTGTAATATTAGTGGGTGTCTCCTTATACCCAGCATTACATATAATATTTGAAAACAATGTAAGAAATATGTACATTCATTTGATTTATTTTAGAATCTTGTTTATTCTGTAGTGATTACTTATATTTCAGAATCTTCATAAAATCAATCCTGAATAGATTAGATGCTATATTAGGTTGAATAGTGTCACCTTGGAATATGTGGATGTAACTTTGTTAGCGTCTTTGCAGATGTAATTGAATTAAGATGAGGTCATCCTGGTTTTGGGTGGGGCTTAAATCCATTATAACTGGTGCCCTTTAAAGAAGAGGGTGATTTGGACACAGAGAACAGACACACAGGAGAGCAGGCCATGGAAAGACCGAGGCAGATGTTGGAATGATGCATCTGTAAGACAAGGAAAGCTAAGGATTGCTGGCAACCATTGAAAGCTAGAAGAGGCAAGGACGGATCCTTCCTTAGTGCCTTCAGAGACGGCATGTTCTGGCCCCAACTTGATTTCTGACGTGTAGCCTCCAGTACTCTGAGAAAATACATTTCTCTTGTTTTAAGCTGAGCTTGTGGTACTTCATAGCTCCTCTGGGCATTTGAACTTGCAGCCCCTGAACCAAATGATCTCTGTCTGCTCCTGCCTGCTTTCTAAGTGAATGGCTATTTTCTTGACTGTGATGGAAATCACATCACCTAATAATTTTTTTGTGCCTGTATGAGAGAGAGGGAGACGGAGACAGACAGACACAGAGAGGAACACACACACAGATTGTATTTTACTGAATTTACTGTGAGATTTCACTGAAAATGATAATTCTTATGTAGACACGTGCATATTGGCCATATGATAAATTCAGATTTATATTTATATGTCAACTTTCTTTCTATCTGTCCTTGATAAAAAGTTGGTTTTAAGGTATTTGGTTAAGTTTAATTTGAAATAGACAAAAATATATAAATGGCCAGGTTTCACCTGACTGCAATTTTTTTTTCAGATTTAAATGTTATTTTTGGTGCATGTGGTAGTCAAGCCATCTATTTATGTGTGTGTTGCTAAGGGTCAACTATGCCAATGTGCTTCCTCTTGTAAGCTCCCTGTTTTTCTTTGTTGGACAGTGTGGTGTTGCTTTTATATGATTTGTGTTGCTACCTAAAGCCTCAGTGTAAGGGCAACTTTAGATAAGGAGAAGCACCAGTCTTTGGTTACAGAAGTGTTTCTTTTTCTTTTTTTCCCCTAGTTTTATTGAGATACAGAAGCACTTCTTAAGAAGATATCATTCCAGCAATGGAGTCTTTTTAAGGAAAATTTATGAGCAAATCTCATTTAAAAATAGGTGCAGACAGAAATTAACACAACATTGTAAATCAACTATACTTCAATTAAAAAAAAGAAAAGAATAGATGTAGAGATTTACCTGCACAGAAGTCTTAAGTATGCAATTTTTATTGCTTTGGGGAAGAAACTGATATTTAATTTTGTTTTTCTGCATATATCAGAAGTTATTAAAATTGTTTTTCCAAAAGTCTAGGTGAAGAAATTTTAATGCAAATCTGCATTTGAGGCTGAGTGATCTCTGTACACTTAATTTTGCTTGTTTGATATATCTGTCTCAGCATCGAAAAGGTATAACTTTACCAAAGTTAGACACTTCCACTTACTTACCTTAGAAAGCAACTTTATACATACATATAAGTAAAATGAACAGGCAGAAACTTTCCTAGTACAACATTCTTGGAAGGTAATTTGACAGTGCAGTATTTAACAAGGGAACAGCAAAATGTTTACACTGTTGGGTTTAGAAATTCCACTTCTAGAATGTGTATGTGTAATCAAAAATTATATAAGGATATTTATTCAGTGTAATTTATAACAACAAAAGTTATGAGCAGCCTATCTAGGAAGTAAAGGGCCTCAGTGTGTCTACTGTTATGTGTGTGGCAGAAACTAAACTATATGGTCTCTCTGCAAAGGGGGAGAATAGAAGTTGGCATCATTAGTCACAGTCTTTTAAAGTCTCATTTTCTCTTGGCAAGTTAAAAACGTTTTTCTTAGGGGCAATGTTGGGGATGGAGGTCCTCAAACTCCATGCAGGAGTTATCTCGAAGGTGTCCCATAATGTAAGGTCAGTGACATTTAAAAAATGTGTGCAGCCATGATCATAGAAAAGATAGAGATTCACCTGGAATTATCTACAAAAACTAATGAAAATTAAGAGCCTAATATTTCCATTTTATAACTTTTTTCTGCATAATATTATTTTATCCTTAAGCTTCATTATTAATGTTTAGTCATTTTTGTTGTTGTTAACACATTTATACTATTCAGGGAATATAAATGTGTTATTTTTATTCTCATGTTCGCAGAGATGTTGTTTTTGAGGACAAATATGTGCAATGCTCACAGTTTTGTGTGTGTGTGTGTGTGTGTGTGTGTGTGTAACTTAAAACTATATCATCTAAACTATATGATATAGTGCTTGGGAATTTGGCTTCCTCCTACTTTGTATCTCTGGGCCTGCTCCTGACTTGGGCTCTCACAAGAAACCTACATAACAGCCCATCTTAAAAGTAATGTGACCTGTGCCACAGTAGGAGGTATGGAGTAAATAATTCAAGGCTGCTTTCATGAAAAGCATTCCATAGCAAGAAAGGAATAAAGAATCTTCCTTGAGAAGAAAAACCACTAAATCACACAGTGAGAAATTAGGAAAAAAATAACAAGGGAGAGTAAGCCATCATAAATAGTGTCTCAAGGAAGTGAACGATATTTTAAAAACAGGACTCAAGCTTATGAAGGCGAAAACATTTCAGTGGATTTTCAGCTTGCCAGCAATTTTAGAATCAACTTCTCCTTTGACGTTCTATTGGTATCATATTTATGTTGCTTGTAAGGAAATTACTAATAGAGGAGCCAAACTATACATGTTTATCAGAAAGCTTCACACTTTATCAAGTCTCTTAGCCGTGTATTACTTGGTATATAAAGGGAGACCCATATTTAAGAAATATATGCCCTGTACTTTTGAATAGAAGCCAAAACAAAGGGTATAATGGACTTACTGAGGGTGTCACTAACACACTCCAACAGTTCAGGGGAGAGATGCAGCCCTGAATCCTGAGGCCTGCAAATGGCCTGGCACATAGCATTGCTAGCTTAGGTTGCATTTAGTAAGCACATAGTGTGTGACAGGCACTGCTCTAATCTCTCCACATACCTTAACTCATTGGCTCTTAACAGTTCAATGAAGAAGGTTCTATCACTATTCCTATTTTATGACATGGTCACTGGAGAAGAGAGGGGTTAGCAACTTGCCCAAGGTCACAAGCTTGGAAGTTACTGGGATTTGAATGAAGACCAACTATCTCTGGGTCCAGTTTTAACCACTACAAATGATTTCCAGGTTATGGCCAGGAAACGGAAGGTCCCAGTTGTTGATTTTATATGTACCTTAGTATCACTAGAAGCATCTCCTTTACAGAGTTGTCCAGCAGATTGTTGAATGCAGGTGACAGGTGTCTGAAGGCAGTTTGGCCCTTGGTCTTTACTTCTGAGCATAAGCCCCCTTCACTTATTACATTGATGCATTATGTGTGCATAGAGGTGTCAAGAAATCCACGAGCCAGAGTTCATCTGATCATAATTTGCCTGTGGCAGTGGTGGAGATGTGGGCATTGAATAGCGTCAGTGGAGAATGTGGGACTGCACTTGAGCCTCAATTATTTTTCATCTTAGTTATAGAGTTTTTAAATAGAGAAGAAAGTTACAAAATAAATAACAAAAAACTAAAATAGAGGTCAGGTTCCAGTGCCAACAAATAATACTCACCTATAAGGTTTTGAATTTGAAATGATTTCTTTTCTTTTCACTTTAACGTGAGGATTATAGGAATATTTTTTTCAATTTTATAAATGGAAGGAATTTTAATGTTTTCAGCTATTGATGAGCATGATGTGGCTGCTGCGGCTGCTAATGATGATGGCGATGATGATACCAGTACTTAAATAGCAACTGACTATGTGCCAGGCAATGTTCTAAGGACTTTACATATGTTAACTCATTCATCATCATACTGAGTGCTTCTAATGTCATGAAATGAAGTTCACTGAATAAAATTTAAATATTATTTAATTGAATGGCAGTTATTTTAGCAAAATTAACAGAAAAAGTAGGTGGTTTTTCACTTCTTAAATGATGTGTTTTCTTTCCAATCCCAGAGAGCTTTGAAAAATCTCCTTTTTCCTTGGTCAACGGAGTAGGTGCATGATTTCCCCAGTCTATTCTAAACTAAGCTAGAGCCTTGACCACTCATCAGGTAAGTAGCTTGTGGGTATTATTTTTGGATAGATGAGCTTAAATAGGCTATTTATAATTTAAGTAAATCATGCCATGAGATATATGTTCACTTACAAAAAGGGGGATGACCTATAGGAATTCATGTAAGAATAGAGGCACTGAGGTATTACATTACCATGTCCTCTTACAAGTTTCTTTCCCCACCTTTTTTTCCTTTTCTCTCTGTAATCTTCAAGTCAAGATAACAATTCAGCAAAGAAAGATTTTACTCATTTTAAGCTCTATGCAGAAATATAGGATAATAATACCAGATATTTCATCTTTTTGGAATAAAATGTAATAATAAAATCAATCTGTTTTTCTCCATAAGAAACTCATTCTTATCTTTTATCCCCTTGAGGTTTAAGGTATTAAAGAGATGTCTAAAGATCACAATAGATGAGACTTATACCTTATTCTAATGCTTACTTGACCTCCAATCTGAAATTCACCATGTTGAGCAATTATTTTCTTTCTTCCAAATCAATACATTTCTTTCTTGTACTTTCCTATTAATATTAATAATATCGCCATTTCCCTAATGGACGAGGGGCAGAATC
This sequence comes from Hyperoodon ampullatus, assembly GCF_949752795.1. Classification (NCBI taxonomy): domain Eukaryota; kingdom Metazoa; phylum Chordata; class Mammalia; order Artiodactyla; family Ziphiidae; genus Hyperoodon; species Hyperoodon ampullatus. The sequence goes on from NC_136914.1 coordinate 36,802,359, forward strand.
TGAATCATTTTTTGAGAGATCTTTCTCTCCTAATCATATTCACCTGTTAGCACATCGTATAGATTCTACCTGGAAGATGACTCTTGCCTCTATAACACCAGTTCAGGACTCATTCATTCATTGCTTCTTGCCTCAACTGGGATAATAGATAGTTATTGGTGTCTTACCTCTCTTCTGCAATCCACCTCATGCAAGACTCTCAGATTACTACTTAAAAATCTTTAATTATTCCCTCTTGCCTCAGAATGAACTATAAACTCTTAGACCAGGAATTCAAGGACATTTACAATGTGGCAGCATCATTCTACTGTTTCTGTTTAACTTGCCCTATTTGCCCAAGTCTATCCTCCAACCAAACTAGACTCTTCACCATTTTCTGAACATGAATCATGTTTCTATTTCCTGTCTTTGCACTCTTTTTTGTTTGTTTGTTTGTTTGCAGTATGCGGGCTTCTCACTGTTGTGGCCTCTCCCGTTGCGGAGCACAGGCTCCGGACGCACAGGCTCAGCGGCCATGGCTCACGGGCCCAGCCGCTCCGCGGCATGTGGGATCTTCCCGGACCGGGGCACGAACCCGTGTCCCCTGCATCGGCAGGCAGACTCTCAACCACTGCGCCACCAGGGAAGTCCCTAGATTTTCTTTAATAAATACAGTACTATAGGATCTGTGGTTGAATCCATAGATGCAGAACCATGGGTATGGAGGGCCAACTGTGAAGTTATAAGTGGATTTTCCCCACTGTGTGGAGGGTGACCGACTCTAACCCTGTGTTGTTCAAGGGTCAACTATATTTTAAATTGTGATATTAGGCATGAAAATTGATTTCATTTCCTTGATTTTTTAAAAGTAATGAGTATTAATAGAGACTCCTGTTCATCTTAAAAAGAAATGACAGTGTCAGTTTTGATTTTAATTTTTATTGAAATGTGAAATAATCAACAATGTAATCATGTATCTGTTCTCCTGCTTTACCACCATGTTTCAGAATTACCTTTTCTTTGATTCTTAATCGTTTTAATTTTAGTATATGAGTAACTATCATTTAGTTACTGACAATGATTTTTATATTCTTACATAATGGAAACATAAGCTTTCTCAAGGGAGTAATCTTAAAAACAATCCAGTGACAGTTCCTTGAGTTCCAGAATCTACACGGCTTTTTCCTAGGGTAACACTTATGGATAGAAATATGGAGAGAAATGGAGACATTTTTAAAGGTTAGAAAACAAACAGGAAAAAAATAAATATTGGATTAAGAAATACTCCAAAACAAGCCATATATGTAGAAATTGCAGATTTGAATAAATTCAGAATTAGGAGTGAGGAAGCAGAAAACACCTTTTAGCTTGATACTTTAAGGATCAAAATCCTTCAATGGCTTCCCACTGTTTTGGGGCAAAGTCTAAACTCTTAGCACAGCATATGAGATCCTCCACAATTTGACCCCTAGCCCACAATTCCAGTGTAATCTTAACCTCTTTCCATGACCGCATTGACGTCTTTGTCCTCCCAATGCCTCATCTTCAGTCATATCCAAGTACTTACTTTTCTATATCTCTTTGTTTTTAACATATTTCCCCCCAAATTTGGAATGCCTCCACTGTCAGAAAAAATTGTAAAAGACTTGGAAATGGGCTTATAGGATTTTATCTAGAGGATCCTCTGGAGATTTTTGATTCTATAGGGGTGTGCAGGGTTGATTGATTTTTCTATTGACTAGACTATTTTACACTCCTTTAGTGGTAGAAGTTAAGTGTAGAAAACTGATAACAGTGAAAATGATTCTTATTCATAACAATACAAGCAATTCCTGTTTATGGCAATGAAAATGAATTTTGTCTAGCAGAGGATATAAATCTCTGTAAGTCAAAAAAAATATTTGACACATGCTCATTTTATATATGAATGAGAGTAATGTTTTTAACTTTTTGGAAAGTATATTTTAGTATCTGCCTCTTCAACTACCATGTATAAACTCCTATTTATTCTTTAAGATATGATGAAAATACCACCTTCTCAGTGAGACCTTTTCTATTTTCAGTAGCAAAAATAGCTTTTTTGCATCATAATGCTCCCATTGCACATTTAATCTATTACTTCTACTGCAGCTCTTAGAAAATTGTAGTATATGTATCTATATTTCTGTTTTCCCCACTAAACTAGCTCTTCAAAAACAGAAAACATGTTTTATTCATCTTTGTATCATCTACTCTTTTGCCAAGCATATAGATCATGACATACAGACATTTGCTTGGTAAATATTTATTGATGAATGAAAGTAGAAATCACAGAAGAGGGTGATGGGCATGTTTTAGCATTTGGTGATGAGGGGGAGTAGGCTTCTCACAGAAAAACCCCAGAATAACTCTTATACTTGTAGACTTTATGGGAAAATATAATTTAGCATGAAATTGAAAAATAGTTGAAAGAAGACACTTAATGAAGCCAGAATGACCTAGAAGAGATACGGATTAAGAGAGCTGAGACTTAGAGGCTTGCATTATAGCTTTTTCCCTGAATTGCTGTAGTCAGGACATTTTTCTTCTGTCATACTTTGTGTATCTGTAAACTAGGGATAATAATTATTGTAATTATCAAGAGAGAGGAATTCCCATAAGGGGATGTTTGAGTTAAAAGTGGGCAGGAGACCCATCCACCTCACTACAAATAACTCAGCTCGGTGCTTTGTGACCACCTAGAGGGGTGGGATAGGGAGGGTGGAAGGGAGACTCAAGAGGGAGGAGATATGGGGATATATGTATACATATAGCTTATTCACTTGTTATAAAGCAGAAACTAACATAACATTGTTTACCATGTAAAGCAATTATACTCCAATAAAGATGTTAAAAAAAAAAGTGGGCAGGAGACAGTCTTACTTAGCTCATTTGGCTATAAGTGAGAATGAGAGATTTAAAATAAATACAGCTTTTTTACAATTTGAAATATACAACTATGGCTTGAATAAAATTGAAAAGTGACTTGACTTGTTATCCTGAATTTGGAAAAGTCGTTAGGATTATACTCACATCCTTACCATTTAAATTTTTATTTTATTTGTGTATTTTTAGGAACTAGTTTTTTGCAAAATAAGCAACCATTAGAATGAAGAGATGGACTTTTTTTTTGTCAGGTATTCTGCACAATTTAATTTTGTTTGGAAACCTTAAGATTCAGATTTTCTTATGAATGTTTGGGTATTTCTTCTGAAGCAAAGAGTGATTTCTAGTATTTACTTCATAAATAGGTCACTTACAAATGGTAGACTTAAAAATCAGCAGTAAATTCTGAATTTACATCCTGGCAGGTGAGAGAACCCAAACTATTTACTAACACAGCTCACTGCTGTTTCCATGGCAACAGAGGCCAGTTACTGTCAGCCTGGTCTCTTTGACGGTTGACTTCCACAGTGAACTCTGTGTGATGCTGCCAAATGCCTGGCTTATGTGCTTCCTGTTCCAAGCAGTTTCTTCTTATTCTGAATACCAATGACTAGTCTATAAAGGCTGTGCCGTTCAATTCCCCTGAAGATGGGCCTGGGAGTCATATATGGAAAAGCAGTGAGCTTTTTGCCTGTAATGAATTAAAAACTATATGTAATTGGATTGTATGTTCCCTAACTAGCTATGCCAGTAATTTATTAATAATGTTACCTTGCTATTATTAGGCAGCTGGGCCTAAATGAGAAATGACAGCACATCGGTCATTACTGTGTCAAATGCATTTTCAGGAAGGCTCACTGACTTCGGCTAGCCAGCATCGTCATGTAAATCCAAGTGATCGTGCACATGGTTGCCAGCAGAAAAATACATTTGCAACTGAAGTGCTTTTTTGCTATTTAAAATGTTCATATATTGATTGCTCTGAAATGGAGAAAAGGCAGCTGCCTGAAATGCCAGTGAAATGGCTGAGAAATTTAAAATGAGAGGGGGAAAAATAAAAGCATTTGAATAGAGAAACAAGCTAAGCAGTTTTTGCTCTTTAATAATGAAGAGTACTATGATTTTGAAGTTTTAGTTATGTGGTGTTTATCGGTGTAGAGAACTGGGATCCTCTCTGACTGAGTCACACCCTATACCAAGAATCTGAAGACCAGATTTGTTGTAATTATATTTCTCTCTAGAGCATAAGTTCCTTGAGGGTACACTGTTTTCATGACTGCATTCCTGATAGCCAGCACAGGGCCTGACACACACTGAGTACTCAATAAATATTTAATGAGTTAAATGAAACTCAGTGAATCCCCTACAAGAAGTTTTTGGTATTTAAGCCCATCAGGTTTCCTGGAAGAAGCTATTAGACTCTTCCTTTCATTAAAGAGCATATAGCTGACTACCATGACCCTCACTGCTAGGTATCTGCTGTGGAGCTTCTACAGGCAGGTACTTATGGCAGGAGACGCCACTCAAAGGCAACTATTACCATCAGCATTTTTTCCCCAGCTAGTGGATACAATTAATCATAGCTTTTGGTGGCATCATTTGCCAGTTCTGACTCTTTGATTGGCCATCCCCTCTACGTTGTCACAGTCAAAGCTCCCAAAGGTTGTTTTATGTAGGCACGTCCAATGATGCTCTTCTCCTTGTGCCAGATTCTGTCCCTGGTTCTCAACTGGAGACTATTTTGTCTGCCTCCTTTCCCCTAGCTGCCCCTGCCCCACTGCCCTTTGTACATTTGGCAATATCTGCAGTCATTTTTGATTGTCACAACCTGGCAGGGGGGTGGGGTGGGATGGGGAGTGCTCCCAGCATTTAGTAAGTGGAGGCCAAGGATACTGCTAAACATCCTACAATGCACAGGATAGTCCTCATGACAAAGACGTTTTTGGCACAAAACGTCAACAGTGCCAAAGTTGAGGAAACCTTCTCTGGGGCTTCACGCTCTTTCATGGAACTTGTTCAGAACCTTTCAAAATTACATTCTATGCCTTCCTCATTTCCACTCCCCTCCCCCACTTTTTTCCCCTTAGGTTTGGCTTATTTTCTTATGCTTTTAAAATTTGCTATCTTTACCTCAAGATGTTGCCACAGAGAGAGAGCCTGTCACTCGAGACTCTCACTTGTTGCTACCAGAGTCTGAACTCAGATACATAGTTATCTTGCCAGTAGCCTCAAATTCCAGAGGGTTGAAAGGCAAATATGCAAAATGAGTGCCAGGAATAATCAATCCTAAATATCCCACTGCTTTTAAGAGAGACATAAAAGAACCCTCTACAAATATACCACAGGGAGTTTTGAAGCTGCTCTATAAATAATAAAATATTTTGTATTGTTCTAAATCTTTTCTCATTGTAGAGAAATTTTAAATTGGGTATTTGTGTATTATATCAAATTCTGGAAAGTGAATGTGGCTCAGTAATCTCAATAATATCATTCTTAGGATGGGCATTTTTTGTCTTTGAAAACTCCAAATTGATCTGAATAATATTATAGGTATTTTTTTAAAAAAAGAACTGAACATTTTTATTCATGGATATGGGGCTCAAATTTTGGTTCTGACATGGAAAAGTTAAATAATTGCACAGCAAACATTAAGAAGGGAGTATTGATTGTCACTCGTTTAGTGATTTCAGTGACATTTGAAGGGAGGAAGGGAAGCATTTCATCTTAAAATTCTTTACATATATTAACTAATTAATCCTCATAACCTTCTTATAATAAGAAATGTATAATATCTCTTTTGAGAGATTTGAAGTGTTTACCATATAATATTCCAGTTTAGCAAATTCATGAACAGTGATTAAGGGTAGTGTTTCTGCTCTCAAATACTATAATTAAATCCTCTTCCCAGATCCTTTCTTTGTAAGTAGTATAACAGTAATTTTTAGTTTTTGCCTTTAACCAGCTAGTCTTGATAGTTTAAGGGAAAGGAAATCTGGATAATAAATTTACAAAGTACTTAGATAAATTAATATTAATATTATATTGCCATATCTATATGCTGCCAAAATCAAGTCTGTAATCTCTTTTCCTTTCAGTTTTTATTTAAAATACTTTAAAAAATTCCCTTTCATGAATATTCACATATTTAAAGTTGCAAAATGAATAAGATATTATTATTACTACTTTTATTCTGAAAAACTAATTTATTATTTTAGGCTAGTTCTTATTTATTGCACTAACAAATTGCTTCAAATTGTAGACACATAACAAGGAGGTCATATCTCACAAGTAATCAAATAATTGGTAGGCCCTTCAGGTTTCTTTTTTTATAAGTAGAAATTTAGAGGTTACATTAGCACTGACTGTTAATATTGGCTTGATGGGGGGTGGGGGAAAGCTGAAAATGTCTTTCTAGTTTTCCTATCCTCATTTCTCCAAATCCATTTCTCATCTTTCCTACATCTTCTCTCCATAAAGAAAAACAAAGAACTAAATCAAAACCACTCTGCCCATCATCTGCCTTAAGTTTTTGGAAGTTGAGAACAAAGGAAGAAGAAAACAAAAACAGAAGGGAAGGTGACGGGGAGTAAAAGTATATTTGGGTGAGTCACTGAGAGTTCAGTAACCAACATCCAGTTGGCCGTCTGAATTAAATTTGACCGTGCACTAATGGCCAGAAATAAGGCTTGTCAGTAACCATAATTAGGTTACAATAAGCAACCAATGTTTACTAAGAATCTACCATTTGCTTGGCACTGAGATGCAGTGGAATACAGTTGCCACCCTAATGGAGCTCCCAGGGCAGGAGACAGTGGAGCAGTTCTTAGTTCAAGCACTTGGGTATTTAGTGTCTGCAAGGAGTGAAGGCATCATCGGGGAAGGACTTCAGGTATTTACTCAGCACTCCAATCTTCCTCGTGGCTAGAGGAGGGTCTCAGTGGTGGTTAATGTGACAGCGGCTCGATTTATTTAAAACTTATAGAAAATTCATGGGACTTCCCTGGTGGTGCATTAGTTAAGACTCTACATTTCCACTGCAGGAGGTGTGGTTTCAATCCCTGGTCCGGGAACTGAGATCCTGCATGCCGTGCAGTACAGCCAAAAAAAAAAAAAAAAAAAAAAAAAAAAAAAAAAAAAAAATTATAGAAAATTCAGACCTATTTATTCTATCATTGAGTTTTATTCTTATATTTTAAAAAGTTTGCTTAGTGTATGTATGCCAAGATTTTGGGAGGAATTCAATAATGTTAATATTGATAGAGCTCCTGCTCTAGAAATGTCCACAAACTCTTGGGGAACACAAACAAGAAAACAGAACATAACAACTGAGTGTGATGAATATTGTTATGGATAATCTAGAGTGCTGTGGAGGGGATCAGCAAAAACTTAGAGAGGAATTGACATACAGGCTGAGTCTTACGAACAATATGGAGTTAAGCAAGTCCAGTGAGATTATGGGACTAGTATTCTGGGCAGATGGAACAGCTCAAACACAGGCTTTGTACAAAAGAGAACAAACATAGTGAATCACTAGTGGTCCAAGTAACTACGGGTGGAGGTGAGGAGATGTCAGCCATGAGTCTACAGAGATAAGAAGGGGCCAGGTCATGAAGGATGTTCTATGTCATCTTAGGGAACTTAGAATTTATCCAGACAAAAAGAGGGAGCCATTGAAAAGTGTATCAGAGGAAGGGGCTATTATAAGATTTATATTTTATATCTATCACGCTGGCTGCATATTCCTGCAAGGTAGGAAAAGGAATAGAGGCAAGATTAGAGATAGGAAAGATGGCTAAGACAATGATAACATTGGATAATGACTATGGAACTAATTACAGGGCCAATATTCTCATCAGTAAACATTTTTTTTAAATAAAATTATTTAAATATGTACACACATAAAACACTATATAAGGTCTTTGTGTTTATAGTTTTCATATAATTACAAAGCCAACAGATTTACAAATTAAATACCAATCAAAATAATAAAGTTCAAATGAACATTAAATTAATGTAATAGATGGTGTACTTTTGCTGAAAATAATTCCCTGGTATTCAGTTTTAGGGTAGAAAGGGTTTTTACATTTTTGTTTCACTTGTTTACTTGATTCTTTGGGTATGATGCACCATCATTTGAGTCATCAGTATAGTTACTGGTTTCTTTTTCCTTTTTTAGAAACAAATTAGTTTCAAGTGACAGTCTCTTTTGTTGATAACCCCAAAATGTAATTGTATATCACATAGTATAATATTAAAAAATTAAAAATATTATTTAATAAAATACTATTCTTTACTGCATGTTGTTACTGTTAACCAGCTACTGCATACAAACATGGCATCTGTGCAAAAACCTTAGCTTATGACAAGTATATGGTGATGATCCAGCCCAGGTTTTTTTGTTTTCAATATTTGCTATATTGCTGTATATGATGTGATGCCTCAAGTATTTGCACCCTCCCTTCCTTTCTTTGTTTCTCAACTACTGTGAAACTTGAGTTGGTACTGCAAACAGTGATGTCATTTAGTCTTTCATTGACTTGGTTAATGATTTATTTATCAGTTCAACTTTCCCATTAGCTCAGGATAATTAAAGAAGGTATTTTAACACCTATTTTTTATGGCATAAAATAAAATTCTCAACTTATTAAATAACACAGAAAACTAAGCCTTATTCTATAAATGTCTTTTTCATTTACAAAGTATGTTCATGATGTAGAAGTTCTATCTTTATAACTGGTAAAAAATTCAATATGGATGTAATGATATCTGATTGTTTTTGTATGATTTTGGAAACAAGCGTATCTCATTCATTCAAGAAATATTTACTGAGAGCCCACCCTGTGCCAGCAACTAAGGATACAAGTTGTATAAGAGAGACAAAAGCAGCTAATTGAAGCCAAAGATGCTTATAACTCTTTAAAAATTAAATACCATACTTCAGTCAGTGGTTCTTAAAGTGTGGTACCTGGACCAGCAGCACTGGTATCACCTAGGAGTTTGTTAGAAATGCAAATTCTCAGGCCTTAACTCAAGCCTATGTATCAGAATCTCTGAGAGTGGGGCCCACCTTCAGTCTGTTTAACAAGCCCTCTGGGGGATTACCACTGCTTTGGCAGGTTGAGATTGATCTCTTCCAATACTAAGGATATAAGAAGACAATTTTTCTAAAGGCAGAGGTCCTAGGAATAGAATTTACAAAAAAATGTTTTAAGGAATAATCAGAAATGCACATTCAGTGTCATCAAATGACTAAGATATAAGAAGTTCTTGTTATTGAAGAAGAAATGATAGTAGGAATTATTAAAAATTCTGACTTTAATGAGAATTTGACTGTGCCTTTCTTCTTAGAGTGGATTAGGTCCCTTGTCTTATCCAAGTCTTTGGCATGAGATTCCTTGTGACATTAAATAGTTTATAGGCAAAGAAAATTATGTTTGCATTCTAGTTCTATGCTCACCAGTCAGTACTGCTCTTTAATTTTTCTCGTTTAAAAAAAAATCTCATCTATTAGGGAAATTCCTACGTGGTTCTGTTCGGTTCCATTTTATCAGAAGCGTGAAACTTTTCTTCATGTCCTACCTCACAAAAAGGGTCCATCTCTCCGTTTAGGGCAAAGTGTTCAGTGTAAGGCCACCCAGGGTTGGCTCCTTTTAGCTTCTTGGTGCTCCTTCAGATGGTCCTGTTCTTCCCCCCTACTTCTGAGGCCTCAGCCCTTCCTTCTTTTTTAGTTAGTCACTACTGAACTTTCTTCTCACCTTCCCACAAATATGGCCTTAACTAATCTTTAGGAGCGGGAAGAAAAAAAGTGTGCATGGAAACCGAATTTTCTGTTTTGCATTTCTGTTAGATACTTTGAGTCTTTGTTTTGGTTTCTGTGTTGATCAGGGGAGGGCAAAAATAGTCTTTGTGTTATTAGTAAGAGAGAAAAGGAGGAAGGAAATGCTGAGAACATACAACTACTAATAGGAAGATATATATTGATGCCAGAAGGTATAATACGAAGAGATACGTTATATCATATCGTTTCTATTTCTTTTATGTCATAATAGACAAATAATATACATTGGAGCCGGAGTTATTTTTCTAAACTATTCATTTGACAAATATTCTTTGAGCACCTACTATGTGCCAGAAACTTCAGTAGATGTTAGGGAGACAGCAATGAACACAGGGAAAAAAAATCTTTGCCCTCATGTAGGTTATAGTGTAGTGAGCAAAACTGACCAAATACCTCCCCCCAAAACACATACATTAAAACTAGAGCAAGTTAGATGGTGAAAAATTTTATGGTGAAAAATAAAGCAGCAAAGGAGGTTAAGTTGGTCAGAGAATATGGGCTTATAGGGGATAGACAAGGAGGCTCTCCGTGAGAAGGGGACATTTGAGCACAGACTTGAGGGAGTGAGGGAGCAAGTCAGACAGAATCTGGACAGCGTGCTCCAGGCAGAGGGAGCAGTCAGCACAAAGTCCCTGAGGCCTGGGGTAAGAGGGGAAAGTAGTAGGTGAAATCTCATGGGCCTCACAGGTCAGTGAAGTTTTTGACTTTTTTTTTTTATTTAACTTAATTTATTTTTTATACAGCAGGTTCTTATTAGTCATATACTTTATACACATCAGTGTACACATGTCAATCCCAATCTCCCAATTCATCACCCCCCCCCCCCACCCTGCCGCTTTCCCTGCTTGGTGTCCATACATTTGTTCTCTACATCTGTGTCTCAATTTCTGCCCTGCAAACCGGTTCATCTGTACCATTTTTCTAGAATCCACATATATGTGTTAATATACGATATTTGTTTTTCTCTTTATGACTTCCTTCACTGTGTATGATAGTCTCTAGATCCATCCACGACTCTACAAATGACCCAATTTTGTTCCTTTTTATGGCTGAGTAACATTCCATTATATATATGTACCACATCTATATCCATTTGTTTGTCGATGGAGTTTTTGACATTCATTCTTTGGAATTTCTCATTTCAAACGTTCAATTTTTCATAATCAGAAGTTTCATTCATATATTTTTTAAAGGCTAGGGACATGTGTTCACTTTATTTGTTTAGTTATTTATTTAAATTGGCTGCACTGCTTGAAGGATCTTAGCTCCACAACCAGGGATCAAACTCAGGCCCCGGGCAGTGGAATCACAGAGTCCTAACCACTGGACTTCAAGGGAATTCCCCAGGTTGTTTTCTTTTTCTTTTTCTTTTTTTTAACATCTTTATTGGAGCATAATTGCTTTACATTGCTGTGTTAGTTGCTGCTGTATAACAAAGTGAATCAGCTTTACGTATACATATGACCCCATATCTCCTCCCTCTTGCATGTCCCTCCCACCCTCCCTATCCCACCCCTCTAGGTGGTCACAAAGCACCAAGCTGATCTCACTGTGCTATGTGGCTGCTTCCCACTAGCGATCTATTTTACATTCGGTAGTGTATATATGTCCATGCCACTCTCTAACTTCATCCCAGCTTACCCTTCCCCTCCTCATGACCTCAAATTCATTCCCTACGTCTGTGTCTTTATTCCTGAACTGCCCCTATGTTTTTTAGAACCTTTTTCTTTTTTTTAATTCCATATATATGTGTTAGCATACAGTATTTGTTTTTCTCTTTCTGACTTACTTCACTCTGTATGACAGACTCCAAGTCCATCCACCTCATACAAATACTCAATTTCGTTTCCTTTTATGGCTGAGTAATATTCCATTGTATATATGTACCACATCTTCTTTATCCATTCATCTGTCAATGGACATTTGGGTTGCTTCCATGTCCTGGTTATTGTAAATAGATCTGCAACGAATATTGTGGTACATGACTCTTTTCGAATTATGGTTTTCTCAGGGTATATGCCCAGTAGTGGGATTGCGGGATTGTATGGTAGTTCTATTTTTAGTTTTTTAAGGAGCCTCCATACTGTTCTCCACAGTGGCTGTATCAATTTACATTCCCACCAACAGTGCAAGAGGGTTCCCTTTCCTCCACACCCTCTCCAGCATTTATTGTTGGTAGATACTTTGATGATGGCCATTCTGACCAGTGTGAGGTGATACCTCATTGTAGTTTTGATTTGCATTTCTCTAATGATTAGTGATGTTGAGCATCCTTTCAGTCTGTATATCTTCTTTGGAGAAATGTCTATTTAGGTCTTCTGCCCATTTTTGGTTTGGGTTGTTTGTTTTTTTGTTATTGAGCTGCATGTGCTGCTTGTAAATTTTGGAGATTAATCCTTTGTCAGTTGCTTCATTTGCAAATATTTTCTTCCATTCTGAGGGTTGTCTTTTCCTCTTGTTTATTGTCTCCTTTGTTGTGCAAAAGCTTTTAAGTTTCATTAGGTCTCATTTGTTTATTTTTGTTTTTATTTCCATTTCTCTAGGAGGTGGTTCAAAAAGGATCTTGCTGTGATTTATGTCATAGAGTGTTCTGCCTATGTTTTCCTCTAAGAATTTTATAGTTTCTGGTCTTACATTTAGGTCTTTAATCCATTTTGAGCTTACATTAGTGTATGTTGTTAGGGAGTGTTTTAATTTCATTCTTTTAGATGTGGCTGCCCAGTTTTCCCAGCACCACTTACTGAAGAGGCTGTCTTTTCTCCATTGCATATTCTTGCATCCTTTATCAAAAATAAGGTGACCATATGTGCATGGGTTTCTCTCTGGGCTCTCTATCCTGTTCCATTGATCTATATTTCTGTTTTTCTGCCAGTACCATACTGTCTTGATTACTGTAGCTTTGTAGTATAGTCTGAAGTCAGGGAGCCTGATTCCTCCAGCTCAGTTTTTCTTTCCCAAATATTGCTTTGGCTATTCAGGGTCTTTTGTGTTACCATACACAATGTGAAACTTTTTGTTCTACTTCTGTGAAAAATGCCATTGGTAATATGATAGGGATTGCATTGAATCTGTAGATTGCTTTGAGTAGTATAGTCATTTTAACAATGTTGATTCTTCCAATCCAAGAACATGGTATTTCTCTCCATCTGTTTGTATCATCTTTCATTTCTTTCATCAGTGTCTTATAGTTTTCTTCATACAGGTCTTTTGTCTCCTTAGGTAGGTTTATTCCTAGGTATTTTATTCTTTCTGTTGCAGTGGTAAGTGGGAGTGTCTCTTTAATTCCTCCTTCAGATTTTTCATCATTAGTGTATAGAATGCAAGAGATTTCTGTGCATTAATTTTGTATCCTGTTACTTTACCAAATTCATTGATTAGCTCTAGTAGTTTTCTGGTAGTGTCTTTAGGATTCTCTATGTATAGTATCATGTCATCTGGAAACAGTGACAGCTTTACTTCTTCTTTTCCGATTTTGATTCTTTAAATTTCTTTCTCTTCTCTGATTGCTGTGGCTAAAACTTCCAAAACTATGTTGAATTATAACAGTGAGAGTGGGCAACCTTGTCTTATTCCTGATTTTAGAGAAAATGGTTTCAGTTTTTCACTATTGAGAATGCTGTTGGCAGTGCGTTTGTGATATATGGTCATTTTATGCTGAGGTAAGTTCCCTTATGCCTAATTTCTGGAGAAATTTTATCATAAATGGGTGTTGAATTTTGTTGAAAGCTTTTTCTGCATCTATTTAGATGATCATATGGTTTTTATCCTTCACTTTGTTAATATGGTGTATCACATTGATTGATTTGCGTATATTGAAGAATCCTTGCATTCCTGGGATAAACCCCACTTAATCATGGTGTACGATCCTTTTAATGTGCTGCTGGATTCTGTTTGCTAATATCATGTTGAGGATTTTTGCATCTATGTTCATCAGTGTTATTGGCCTGTAGTTTTGTTTTTTTGTGACATCTTTGTCTGGTTTTGGTATCAGGGTGATGGTGGCCTCATAGAATGAATTTGGGAGTGTTCCTCTCTCCGCTATATTTTGGAAGAGTTTGAGAAGAATAGCTGTTGTCTCTTCTCTAAATGTTTGATAGAATTCGCCTGTGAAGCCATCTGGTCCTGGGCTTTTGTTTGTTGGAAGATTTTAAATCACAGTTTTGGTTTCAGTGTTTGTGATTTGTCTGTTTATATTTTCTATTTCTTCCTGGTTCAGTCTCAGAAGGTTGTGCTTTTCTAAGAATTTGTTCATTTCTTCCCAGTTGTTCATTTTATTGGCATTTAATTGCTTGTAGTAATCCATCATGATTCTTTGTATTTCTGCAGTGTTAGTTGTTACTTCTCCATTTTCATTTCTAATTCTATTGATTTGAGTATATTCCCTTTTTTCTTGATATGTCTGGCTAATGGTTTATCAATTTTTTTATCTTCTCAAAGAACCAGCTTTTAGTTTTATTGACCTTTATCATTGTTTCCTTCATTTCTTTTCCATTTATTTCTGATCTGGTATTTACGATTTCTTTTCTTCTGCTAACTTTGGGGTTTTTTTTGTTCTTCTCTCTCCAGTTGCTTTAAGTGTAAGTTTAGGTTGTTTCTTTGAGATTTTTCTTGTTTCTTGAGGCAGGATTGTGTTTGTTATAAACTTCCCTCTTAGAACTGCTTTTTCTGCATCCCATAGGTTTTGGGTCATCCTGTCTCCATTGTCATTTGTTTCTAGGTATTTTTTGATTTCCTCTTTGATTTTTTCAGTGATCTCTTGGTTATTAAGTAGTGTATTGTTTAGCATCCATGTGTTTTTATTTTTTACAGATTTTCCCCTGTAATTTATATCTAGTCTCATAGCATTGTGGTCAGAAAAGATATTTGATACAATTTCAATTTTCTTAAATTTACCACAGCTTGATTTGTAACTCAAACTATGATCTATCCTGGGGAATGTTCCATGAGCACTTGAGAAGAAAGTGTATTCTGTTGTTTTGTGATGGAATGTCTTATAAATATCAATTAAATCTGTCTTGTTTAATGTATCATTTAAAGCTTGTGTTTCCTTATTTATTTTCATTTTGGTTGATCTGTCCATTGGTGAAAGTGGGTTTAAAGTCCCCTACTATTATTGTGTTACTGTTGATTTCCCCTTTTATGGCTTTTAGCATTTGCCTTATGTATTGAGGTGCTCCTATGTTGGGTGGCTAAATATTTAGAATTGTTATATCTCCTCTTGGGTTGATCCCTTGATCATTATGTAGTGTCCTTCTTTATCTCTTGTAATAGTGTTTATTTTAAAGTCTATTTTGTCTGATATGAGACTTACTACTCCATTTTTCGTTTGACTTCCATTTGCATGGACTATCTTTTTCCATCCCCTCACTTTCTGTCTGTATGTGTTCCTAGGTCTGAAGTGGGTCTCTTGTAGAAGCATATATACGGGTCTTGTGTTTGTATCCATTCAGCCAGTCTATGTCTTTTGGTTGGAGCATTTAATCTGTTTACATTTAAGGTAATTATCAGTATGTATATTCCTATTACCATTTTCTTAATTGTTTTGTGTTTCTTGTTGTAGGTCTTTTCCTTCTCTTGTGTTTCCTGCCTAGAGAAGTTCCTTTAGCATTTGTTGTAAAGCTGGTTTGGTGGTGCTAATTCTCTTAGCTTTTGCTTGTCTGTGAAAGTTTTAATTTCCCTGTCAAATCTGAATGAGATTGTTGCTGGGCTGAGTAATCTTGGTTGTAGGTTTTCCCCTGTCATCACTTTAAGTATGTCTTACCGCTCCCTTCTGGCTTGCAGAGTTTGTGCTGAAAGATCAGCTGTTAACCTTTTGGTGATTCCCTTATGTGTTATTTGTTGCTTTTCCCTTGCTGCTTTTAATATTTTTTTGTATTTAATTTTTGATAGTTTGATTGATATGTGTCTTAGTGTGTTTCTCCTTGGATTTATCCTGCATGGGACTCTCTGTGATTCCTTGACTTGATTGACTAGATTGACTATTTCCTTTCCCATAGTAGGGAACTTTTCAACTGTAATCTCTTCAAATATTTTCTCATTCCCTTTCTTTTTCTCTTCTTCTTCTGGGACCCCATATAATTCGAATGTTTTTGTGTTTAATGTTGTCCCAGAGGTCTCTGAGACTGTCCTCAATTCTTTTCATCCTTTTTTCTTTATTCTGCTCTGTGGTAGTTATTTCCACTATTTTATCTTCTAGGTCACTTCTCCGTTCTTCTGCCTCAGGTATTCTGCTATTGTTTCCTTCTAGAGAATTTTAAATTTCATTTATTGTGCTGTTCATCATTGTTTGTTTGCTCTTTAGTTCTTCTAGGTCCTTGTTATACGTTTCTTGTATTTCCTCTATTCTATTTTGAAGATTTTGGATCATCTTTACTATCATTACTCTGAATTCTTTTCAGGTGGACTTCTTATTTCCTCTTCATTTGTTTGGTCTGGTGGGTTTTTGCCTTGTTCCTTCATCTGCTGCATTTTTCTCTGTCTTCTCATTTTGCTTAACTTACTGTGTTTGGGGTCTCCTTTTTGCAGACTGCAGCTTCATAGTTCCCATTGTTTTTGGTGTCTGCCCGCAGTGGGTGACATTGTTTCATTGGGTTGTGTAGGCTTCCTTGTGGAGTGGACTGGTGCCTGTGTTCTGGTAGATGAGGCTGGATCTTGTGTTTTTGGTGGGCAGGACCGTGTCCAGTGGTGTTTTGGGCTGTTTGTGAAGTTAGTATGATTTTAAGCAGCCTGTCTGCTAATGGGTGGGGTTGTGTTCCGGTCTTCGTAGTTGTTTGCCATAGGGTGTCCAGCACTGGAACTTGATGGTCCACCACCTCAATTTTGGGATGATTCATTATTTAGTCAGGTATTCCATAGATGCGGGGTACATCAAGTTGATTGTGGAGATTTGTCCGCTGCTCTGAGGCTGCATGGAGAAATTTCCCTTTCTCGTCTTTGTTTGCACAGCTCCTGGGGTTCGGCTTTGGATCTGGCCCAGCATCTGGTTTAGGTCACCTGACAGCATCTGTTCTTTGCTCAGACAGGACGGGGTTAAAGGAGCAGCTGATTAGGGGGTTCTGGCTCACTCAAGCTGGTGGGAGGGAGTGGTACGGAATGTAGGGTGCGCCTGCAGCAGCAGAGGCTGGCGTGATGTTGCACCAGCCTGAGACGCACCGTGTGTTCTCCCGGGGAAGTTGTCCCTGGATCACGGGACCCTGGCAGTGGCAGGCTGCACAGGCTGCCAGGAGGAGAGGTGTGGATAGTGAACTGTGCTTGCACACAGGCTTTTTGGTGGCTGCAGAAGCAGCCTTAGCATTTCAGGCCCGTCTCTGGTGTCCGTGCTGGTAGCTGTGGCTTGCGCCAGTCTCTGGACCTTATTAGGTGGTGCTCTGAAACCCCTCTTCTTGCGCACCCCGAAACAATGGCCTCTTGCCTCTTAGGCAGTTCCACACTTTTCCTGGAGTCCCTCCAGGCTAGCTGTGGTACACTAGCCCCCTTCAGGCTATGTTCACGCAGCCAACCCCTGTCATCTCCCTGGGATCTGACCTCTGAAGCTGGAACCTCAGGTCCCAACCCCCACCCGCCTCGGCGGGTGAGCAGACAAACCTCTCGGGCTGGTGAGTGCTGATCCACACCGATCCTCTGTGCAGGAATCTCTCCACTTTGCCCTCTGCACCCCTGCTGCTGTGCTCTCCTCTGTGGCTCCGCAGCTTCCCCCCAGACCCCGTCTCCGCCACTGAAGTGGCTTCCTAGTGTATGGAAATTTTTCCTCATTCACAGCTCCCTCCCAGAGGTGCAGGTCCCGTCTTTTGTCTCTGTTTTTTCTTTTTTCTTTTACCCTACCCAGGTACGTGGGGAGTTTCTTGCCTTTTGGGAAGTCTGAGGTCTTCTACCAACGTTCAGTAGGTGTTCTGTAGGAGTTGTTCCACATGTAGATGTATTTGTGGGGAGGAAGGTGATCTCCATGTCTTACTCTGCCGCCATCTTGAAGGTCCTCCCCCAGGTCTTTTTATATCTTCCATGTCTCTCGCCATTATGTATATACCTTTACTATGTACTGGAGCACATTTATAAAATTCATAAAATCTGCCTTAAGGTCTTTACCCACTAATTTCACCTTTTCTGCCATTCCTGTGCCTGTTTCTATTGATTGATTTTTCTTCTCCTGCTTAGGAGTCATAGTTTTCTGTTGCTCTGCATATCTAGTAAGTTTTATTGGATACAGAATATTTTGAACATTGTGTTGTTTTATTCTTTGTTAATGTAGACATGAAAGCCAGGGGGATAGAAGTGTTGGGCCTGGTTTTAGCACGTGATTAGGCTACTTTGGATCACACTGACATTTTCAAATATTGCTTTTATGCTTTATTTTGGTGGGTCCACAGCAGCCTTTAATTTAGGGCTAATTTAACTGACTACACAGGTGATACCCTTCTGAGGATTCTATCTATGTTCCATGGATTATCAACATTTCCTCTCTGGCCCATGAAAAGCAAACTATTCCCAGCCTGGCTTGAGTTCTAATAATTTTTTCAGGTGGGTCTTTCCACAGTTGTGTGGAGTGTTAACCCAGATGTTTGGTGATCAGCACCTGGCAAAGCCTCAAAGAGCTTTCTCTTCAGATTCCAGGAGCTCTTTCTCTGCAGCTCCCCCTTCCTGCTACCCTGTCCCAGGAATTCTAGCTGCCTCAGCCTCCCTGAACTCTCTTCTTCTCCCCTGCAAGAGACTGTGAGACCCTGAGCTTCATTAGGTTTTTCCTTCCCTGTGGCTCTAAAGCTGCCTCCAATAATTTGGCAATAATTTGGAGAAAGTGAGAAGATCACTTCATTTGTTTTTCTTCTCTCATGGGTCACAGTCTTGCTCTGGCTGTTGTCCAATGTCAGAAAATACTTATTTTCACATATAGATCTTTTTTTTTTTTTCTTTTTTTAAGCAGGAGAGCAGTCCTTTTGGCTGTTAATCCCTCATGGGGAGAAACAGAAGTGCTAGTATAACTTCTGACTGCCAAACACATGGGCTAATTAAAAGCTTCTCAGACCCTAACTTGTTTATATTTATATGTGAACTCTGGCCCACACTTAAAAACCTATATACAGTGGAAGCATAAATTCTGCCATGGGTTTTGGGCTGGTTTATCACAGAGTAAACCCAGAGACAGTGATTTAGGTGCAGAGTAATTCATTTGGGAGGCGATCCAAGGAACACAAATGGAGGAGAGGGGGAAGGGAAAGACAACGCTAAACGGTGTGTTATCAATTCACTCACCAGATATAGCAAAGGGTTCAGTCTTGCAGAGGAACTCGGGGAGATAGAATAGATTTAGCATACCTCAGAGCTACCACAACCGGGGAGTAAGGAAGCTGGGTATATATCTCTCAGTTCCTCATCCATCATTTGTTGAGAGGTGCTTCTGTGAGTGTTGATTCTCTGCACTCCAGATTTGTTCTCCATGCAGATTGAGCACATTCCCTGTGGCCAGAGAAAAGTCCTCAGGCAGAGAGCTTCAGGTGTTCACAAGCTTCATGATGTGAAGTTGAAAGCTAAGGGGATGTAAGTGGGTACCAGTAATGTTACTGGCACCAGAAAAAGATGTAAATTAAACTCATAAAGCAGAAGTGCTCTTCTTTCAACCCAGCAAACTAAAAAGAGCTGACCTAATAGATGCAGGCTTCTGTCAATCGTCTCTTCCTTTCATAATAATAGAGAATATTCTCTAAGCTTTTATTTCTCAAAAGTGCAGTAAACTCACAAGGAATGAATAATTCTACATATTTGATATTTCCAGATATTTGAAAATTTGACCTTCTAGGTAATGACATTTTGATATATTAATTTTTTATAGAAATACATCCATACTTTATAAATAGAGGACATGAAATAGATTTGAGAGTTTGTTGGGGACTCTAATTTTATTTAATATTGTGTATTGAAACCATAAACATAGTTGCCTTTGTAGATGTGGAGGGAAGGAAATTTGGGTTAGATCGGTACCTTGGTAGTAGCTTTCTTGACAAAACATCTCATGCCAACTTAGTTTTATGCATTTGTACCTTTCTCATAACAGGAGGAATGTAGTGTGACAGTCTGAGCAGGGAAAAAATACTAGTGAGTTATGCAAAAAATAGTCATGAGATCACAGATACCACAGCCCTCTCTGAAGTGGTTTCACTGCCTCTCTCACCCCCAAATTATCTCCTTTGCTAAAGCTGTCCCCACCCTCTGACTTGTCAGTGCTGTTCAAAACACAACTATTATTACTGCTATACCACAAACACACTTGATCCCAGGAATCACTTCATTCATTTACTCAAATACTTTTTCCTCCAATATCTTGTTGACAGAATTAAATGAGGATTATGCTTTGACATTTTGAGAATGGTGCTAGAGATTCAGAAGGAAGGATTATATTTTCTTAATACTCATGGAAGTCAATATCATATTACCCTTTTTTGGTCCTCACTCAGTTGCACACATTTCTGTATATTCCTCTAAACTTTTTATTAGAAATAGAATACTGGACACAATTTAAAAAAGATAATTCTAACTTTAATCATTAGAAGATATTGAAAACTTTGCAAGGTTCCTGATTAATTGGTCAACTTGCTTATAAATATTCTTCAGAATCAGCAACCCTGTTAAATCTGAGAAGTAAGTTTTTCTCTCCATGGTCTCCATTAGTGAAAGGACATTGTGGCTTAGGAAGATTTGAAAAAAGGTCTGATGTAATGGCGGTCTTCCCTGAAGGAAGCATGATTGCCTAGAGATTTTTTTCACTGTAAGCATAAAAATTTATAAAATCATTAAGAAAAAAAGTATATGGCAATCCATATATTTATTTACATTTGACTCCCAATTATTTTATTTTATAAGAATTTGTAGCATTAACCCTTGAAAATTAATTTGCTTTTCCTTCTCCTGCTTTAACCCAAAGACATTTGGTTCCTTGGAATCCTTTCAGTTTGGAAGCTGGCAAGTACCAGTGCAATGGAATGTCATAGAGAAGAGAGCCAGTACTTAGAAATGAATTATCTGAAAAACTAAAATTTACACTGAAATGTTATAATTTACAAGTTTTTCATCCCTACATCTAGCCTTCCCATGCCACGTCTCAGTTTGAAATGTCAAAGCTAAATGCATTTCTTAAAAAAAAATGTGTAAAGCTCAGTCGACTGCCTTTGCTCAGATAAAAACTTGTACTTTTTCTGTAACTATTGGGCCAACGATGAGGTGTGCTTGGACGTTTTAACTAAGAACCATTCATCAGAACATTGCATTCTGCTTCTTCAGTATAGGCCGGTGAGATGTGTAATGTGGCTACCTAGAATTGGCTGACTAAGGACCTTTAAAGCATTTCGACAGCTGCTTTTTTGAAGTACTGCTTTTACACAGATAGATCATAGCCCTTGCTAGATTGAACTCTATACGGGAAGTGACTGTTTCTTTTGCTTGTTATATCGCCAGGACCTAATATGGTGCTGAGATGTCAATAAATATTCAGTGAACAAATGATTTAAGTCCCAGATTCTTCCTTTTTTTTTGAATTTAATTTTATTTATTTTTTTATACAACAGGTTCTTATTAGTCATCGATTTTATACACATCAGTGTATACATGTCAATCCAAATCTCCCAATTCATCCCACCACCACCACTCCACCACCCACCACTTTAACCCCTTGGTGTCCACACGTTTGTTCTCTACATCTGTGTCTCAATTTCTGTCGTGCAAACTGGTTCATCCATACCATTTTTCAAGGTTCCACATATATATGCGTTAATATATGATATTTGTTTTTCTCTTTTGGACTTACTTCACTCTGTATGACAGTCTCTAGATCCATTCACTTCTCTACAAATGACCCAATTTCGTTCCTTTTTATGGCTGAGTAATATTCCATTGTATATATTTACCACATCTTCTTTATCCATTCATCTGTCGATGGGCATTTAGGTTGCTTCCATGACCTGACTAATGTAAATAATGCTGCAATGAACATTGGGATGCATGTGTCTTTTTGAATTATGGTTTTCTCTGGGTATATGACCAGTAGTGGGATTGCTGGGTCATATGGTAATTCTTTTTTTAGGTTTTTAAGGAAACTCCATACTGTTCTCCATAGTGGCTGTATCAATTTACATTCCCACCAACAGGGCAAGAGGGTTCCTTTCTTTCTCCACACCCTCTCCAGCATTTGTTGCTTGTAGATTTTCTGATGATGCCCATTCTAACTGGTGTGAGGTGATACCTCACTGTAGTTTTGATTTGCATTTCTCTAATAATTAGTGATGTTGAGCAGCTTTTCATGTGCTTCTTGGCCATCTGTATGTCTGTTTTGGAGAAATGTCTATTTTAGGTCGTCTGCAGATTTTTGGATTGCATTGTTTGTTTCTTTAATATTGCGCTGCATGAGCTGTTTATATATTTTGGAGATTAATCCTTTGTCTGTTGATTTGTTTGCAAATATTTTCTCCCATTTTGAGGATTGTCTTTTCATCTTGTTTATGGTTTCCTTTGCTGTGCAAAGCATTGAAGTTTCATTACGTCCGATTTCTTTATTTTTCTTTTTATTTCCATTACTCTAGGAGGTGGATCAAAAAAGATCCTGCTGTGATTTATGTCAAAGAGTGTTCTTCCTATGTTTTCCTCTAAGAGATTTATAGTGTCCAGGCTTACATTTAGGTCTCTAATCCATTTTGTGTTTATTTTTGTGTATGGTGTTAGGGAGTGTTCTAATTTCATTCTTTTACATGGAGCTGTCCAGTTTTCCCAGCACCACTTATTGAAGAGACTGTCTTTTCTCCATTGTATACCCTTGCCTCCTTTGTCATAGATTAGTTGACCATAGGTGTGTGGGTTTATCTCTGGGTTTTCTATCTTGTTCCATTGATCTATGTTTCTGTTTTTTGTGCCAGTACCATATTGTATTGATTACTGTAGCTTTGTAATATAGTCTGAAGTCAGGGAGTCTGATTCCTCCAGCTCCGTTTTTTTTCCCTCAAGACTGCTTTAGCTATTCGGGGTCTTTTGTGTCTCCATACAAATTTTAAGATTTTTTGTTCTAGTTCCATAAAATATGCCATTGGTAATTTGATATGTATTGCATTGAATCTGTAGATTGCTTTGGGTAGTATAGTCATTTTCACACTATTGATTCTTCCAATCCAAGAGCATTGTATTTCTCTCCATTTCTTTGTATCATCTTTAATTTCTTTCATCACTGTCTTATAGTTTTTTGCATACAGGTCTTTTGTCTCCCTAGGTAGGTTTATTCCTAGGTATGTTATTCTTTTTGTTACAGTGGTAAATGGGAGTGTTTCCTTAATTTCTCTTTCAGATTTTTCGTCATTAGTGTATAGGAATGCAAGAGATTTCTGTGCATTCATTTTGTCTCCAGCAACTTTACCAAATTCATTAATTAGCTCTAGTAGTTTTCTGGTGGCATCTTTAGGATTCTCTATGTATAGTATCATGTCATTTACAACAAGTGACAGCTTTACTTCTTCTTTTCCAATTTGTATTCCTTTTATTTCTTTTTCTTCTCTGATTGCCATGGCTAGGACTTCCAAAGCTATGTTGAATAATAGTGGTGAGAGTGGTCTTCCTTGTCTTGTTCCTGATCTTAGAGGAAATGCTTTCAGTTTTTCACCATTGAGAATGATGTTTGCTGTGTGTTTGTTGTATATGGCCTTTATTATGTTGAGGTAGGTTCCCTCTATGTCCACTTTCTGGAGAGTTTTTATCATAAATGGGTGTTGAATTTTGTCAAAAGATTTTTCTGCTTCTATTGAGACGATCATATGGTTTTTATTCTTCAATTTGTTAATATGGTGTATCACATTGATTAATTTGCATATATTGAAGAATCCTTGCATCCGTGGGATAAATCCAATTTGATCATGGTGTATGATCCTTTTAATGTGTTGTTGGATTTTGTTGGCTAGTATTTTGGTGAGGATGTTTGTATTCATATTCTTCAGTGATTTTGGTCTGCAATTTTCCTTTTTTGTAGTATCTTTGTATGGTTTTGATATCAGGGTGATGGTGGCCTCATAGAATGAGTTTGGGAGTGTTCCTTCCTCTGCAATTTTTTGGAAGAGTTTAAGAAGGATGGGTGTTAGCTCATCTCTAAATATTTGATAGAATTCACCTGTGAAGCCATCTGGTCCTGGACTTTTGTTTGTTGGAAGATTTTTAATCACAGTTTCAATTTCATTACTTGTGATTGGTCTGTTCATATTTTCTATTTCTTCCTGGTTCAGTCTTGGGAGGTTATACCTTTCTAAGAGTTTGTCCAATTCTTCCAGGTTGTCCATTTTATTGGCATAGAGTTGCTTGTAGTAGTCTCTTAGGATGCTTTGTCTTTTGCGGTGTCTGTTGTAACTGCTCCTTTTTCATTTCTAATTTTATTGATTTGAGTCCTCTCCCTTTTTTTCTTGATGAGTCTGGCTAATGGTTTATCAATTTTGTTTATCTTCTCAAAGAACTAGCTTTTAGTTTTATTGATCTTTGCTATTGTTTTCTTTTTTTCTATTTCATTTTTGATTTTTATGATTTTTATGATTTCTGATCTTTATGATTTCTTTCCTTCTGCTAACTTTGGGTTTTTTTTTTTTTTTTCTCTAGTTCCTTTAGGTGTAAGGTTAGGTTGTTTATTTGAGATTTTTCTTGTTTCTTGAGGTAGGCCTGTATAGCTATAAACTTCCCTCTTACAACTGCTTTTGCTGCATCCCATAGGTTTTGGATCATTGTGTTTTCATTGACATTTGTCTCTAGGTATGTTTTAATTTCCTCTTTGATTTTTTCAGTGATCTCTTGGTTATTAAATAGTGTATTGTTTAGCCTCCATGTTTTTTTTTTTTTTACCTTTTATTCCTGTGTAATTGATTTCTAATCTTATAGCATTGTAGTCAGAAAAGATGGTTGATATGATTTCAATTCTCTTTAATTTACTGAGGCTTGATTTGTGACCCAAAATGTGATCTATCCTGGAGAATGTTCCATGCACACTTGAGAATAAAGTATAATCTGCTGCTTTTGGATGGAATGTTCTAGAGATAGCTATTAGATCTATCTGGTCTATTGAGTCATTTGAAGCTTGTGTTTCCTTATTAATTTTCTGTTTGGATGATCTGTCCATTGGTGTAAATGAGGTGTTAAAGTCCCCCACTATTGTTGTGTCACTGTTGATTTCCTCTTTTATAGCTGTAAGCACTTGCCTTATGTATTGAGGTGTTCCTCTGTTGGGTGTATATATATATATATATATATATATATATATATATATATATATATATATATATATATATAATTGTTATATCTTCTTCTTGGATTGATCCCTTGATCATTATGTAGTGTCCTTCCTTGTCTCTTGTAACATTCTTTATTTTAAAGTCTATTTTATCTGATATGAGTATTGCAACTCCAGCTTTCTTTTGATTTCCATTTGCATGGAATATCTTTTTCCATCCCCTCACTTTCAGTCTGTATGTGTCCCTAGGTCTGAAGTGGGTCTCTTTTAGACAGCATATATATGGGTCTTGTTTTTGTATCCATTCAGCAAGCCTGTGTCTTTTGCTTGGAGCATTTAATCCATTCATATTTAAGGTAGTTATTGAAAAATTATGGTCCTATCACCAGTTTCTTAATCGTTTTAGGTTTGTTTTTGTAGGTCCTTTTCTTCACTTGTGTTTTCCACGTAGAGAATTTCCTTTAGCATTTGTTGTAGAGCTGGTTTGGTGGTGCTGAATTCTCTTACCTCTTGCTTGTCTGTAAAGCTTTTGATTTCTCCATTGAATCTGAATGAGATCCTTGCTGGGTAGAGTAATCTTGGTTGTAGTTTTCCCCTTTCATCACTTTAAGTATTTCATGCCACTCCCTTCTGGATTGTAGAGTTTCTGCTGATAAATCAGCTGTTAACCCTATGGGAATTCCCTTGTATGTTATTTGTCGTTTTTCCCTTGCTGCTTTCAATAATTTTTCTTTGTCTTTAATTTTTTCCTATTTGATTACTATGTGTCTTGGCGTGTTTCTCCTTGGGTTTATCCTGTATGGGACTCTCTGTGCTTCTTGGACTTGGGTGGCTATTTCCTTTCCCATGTTAGGGAAGTTTTTGACTACAATGTCTTCAAATATTTTCTCAGGTTCTTCCTCCCCCCCTCTTCTCCTTCTGGGACCCCTATAATGTGAAAGTTGTTGCATTTAATGTTGTCTCAGAGGTCTCTTAGGATGTGTTCTTTTCATTCTTTTTTATTTATTCTGTTCTGCAGCAGTGAGTTCCACCATTCTGTCTTCCAGGTCACTTATCTGTTCTGCTGCCTAAGTTATTCTGCTATTGATTCCCTCTAATGTATTTTTCATTTGAATTATTGTATTATTCATCTCTGCTTGTTTGTTCTTTAATTCTTCTAGGTCTTTGTTAAACATTTCTTGCATCTTCTTGATCTTTGCCTCCATTCTTTTTCCGAGGTCCTGGATCATCTTCACTATCATTATTCTGAATTCTTTTTCTGGAAGGTTGCCTGCCTCCACTTCATTTACTTGTTTTTCTGGGGTGTTATCTTGTTCCTTCATCTGGTACATAGGCTTCTTCCTTTTCATCTTGTCTATTTTTCTATGAATGTGGTTTTTGTTCCACTGGGTGTAAGATTCTAATTCTTCTTGCTTCTGCTGTCTGCCCTCTGGTGGATGAGGCTATCTAAGAAGCTTGTGCAAGTTTCCTGATGGGAGCGAATGGTGATGGGTAGAGCTGGCTGTTTCTCTGGTGGGCAGAGCTCAGTTAAACTCTAATCTGCTTTCCTGCTGATGGGTGGGGCTGAGTCCCCTCCCTGTTGGTTGTTTGGCCTGAGGCGACCCAACAGTGGAGCCTACCCGGGCTCTTTGCTGGGGCTAATTGTGGACCCTGGGAGGGCTTACCCCAAGGAGTACTTCCCAGAAGTTCTCTTGCCAGTGTCCTTGTCCTCACGGTGAGACAGAGCCAACCCCCTCCTCTGCAGGAGACACCTAACACCAGCAGGTAGGTCTGGTTCAGTCTCCAGTGGGTTCACTGCTCCTTCCCCTGGGTCCCAATGCACACACTACTTTGTGTGTGTCCTCCAAGAGTGGAGTCTCTGTTTCCCACAGTCCTGTCAAAGTCCTGCAATCAAATCCCACCAGCCTTCAAAGCCTGATTCTCTAGGAATTCCTCCTCCCATTGCCGGACTCCCAGGCTTGGAAGCCTGATGTGGGGCTCAGAACCTGCACTCCAGTGGGTGGACTTCTGTGGTATATGTTCTCCAGTTTGTGGGTCACCCACTCAGCAGTTATGGTATTTGATTTTATTGTGATTGTGCCCCTTTTGCCATCTCATTGTGGCTTCTCCTTTGTCTTTGGAGGTGGGGTATGTTTTTTGGTGAGTTCCAGTGTCTTCCTGTCGATGATTGTTCAGCAGTTAGTTGTGATTCCAGTGTTCTCACAAGAGGGAGTGAGAGCACGTCCTTCTACTCTGCCATCTTGAACCAATCTCTCAAGTCCCAGACTTTTTCTGATGTTGTGTTCCCCATCATGCACAGGTGAAGTCTGACCCAATTCTCCATCTGTCTGAGACCCCACTTTGTTTTGATTAGTCCTCCATTGGTTTTAACCTATGGTTGTACTTACTGCAATATTGTTCATAGTTTTCCTGTTTACAAGTCTTCATTCACAACCAGACTGAATGTTCCTGGAAAGTGGCCACCCTGCCTTATATATCCTTCCATCATCGAAGTCTACACAATTGTTTACATAATATCTGGTAAACTTTTAGCAAGCTGGTCTTTCAACATTTTCAAGAAATATGCAAGTATCTCTTCCTTTTATATATTTGCTTTTCACTAAAAGAAGATAGGTCTATGCCCAAAGGTAAGCTTTGATTTAAAAAGAAAGAAAAAAGGCCGACTTTGTAGAGCTCCTACAAAGGATTGATGGATTTGTTCATTCAATCAGTATTTATTAAGTGCTGAGTGCCAACTGGGTGCCAGGCATTGTTCTATGTGCTAAGGAAGCAGCAATGAATAAAACAGACCCAAATCCCTGTCTTTATGGATTTATTCTTGTTGAATGATAAACTGAGGCATTAAAAAAATTTTAAGCAAAAATCGATTTTATTTGGGCAGCATCCAATCTAGCAGATAGAAAGGAGCTCTGAGGAGCTGTACAAAATGAAAGATTTTATAGGCAGAAGGGAATGGGAACAAGGCACAAAAGTGGGTTGGTTATTACAAGGTTACTTTCCTTTAGGGGATGGCAGGGGTTTACCCAGCAGATTACCTCACTAGTGCTGATCAGGCTGTTCCTGATTGACTGGTTTGAGATTTTATTTCTGGGAGAGCTGAAACTGTAATTAAGTCAAGTCTCAGTTTGGTGACTTGAGGCTTGGCATAAGTGACTTTATTTGGTGTTTGTTGCTTGTTTTTTAAAATTCTAATGAAGGAAATAGACCACAAGTAAAACATCTAGTCTATTGCATAGTGGTAAAGTGCTAAGGAAAATAAATAAAGCTGGGAAAGGGGATACAAGTAACTGGGAGAGTGGGTTGACATTTTTGATAGGGTAGGCATTGCCAGCATCATCAAGAAGGTTACTTTTGGGTAAAGGCCTGAAGAGATTGCCAGTGATATGGACATCTAGAATAGCATTCCAGGAAGAAGGAACAGCATGTTAAATCCAACAGGCAGTTCTTTAGTTCTCATGTGACTTCTCCTCCTTAGCAGCTCTCGATGCAGTAGATCACTCTGCTACCACGGTGCTGCTCTCCAGGTTTCCTCTTCTCTTAACCGATGCCTCCTTTGCTGGTTCTTCTCATGATTTTGAAATGTTGGAGTACTCTGTAGCTCAATCATCATAATTCTTTTCTACTCTCTCCACTTCCTGTATCACCTCATCCACTCCTGTGGCTTACTACACACAAATACACCTAAATTTGTATTTCCAACCCTGACTTCTCTGACCACTTTATCGAGACCTGTATATATCGTTGCTTACTTGACAACTCATCTACATTCATCCCAAGTTTAGTATGTCCAAAATCAATCTTTTGTTTCTCAGCCCCACTTCCAAAATCTTCTTCACCTTTTCTTTGCCATCTCAGTAAATGGCATCATTATTCATATGGTTGTTCAAGCTAAAACTTAGGGGTCTTCCACAAGCCCTTTTTTCTCTCACCTCTCACAGAAAATCAATGGGCAGGTCCTGTTGTATCTAACTCTGTATTAAAATATATAAAATATATTTGAATTAATGATACTCTTAGAATGTAAGAATGTTTTATTTATATTATTATAAAGTAATATATTATGGTATATATGTGATTTATATAACTATTATAACTATGGAAATATAATTTATGTCATTATATATAATATAACCCGATATAATGATATAAGTACACATACATGTATATAATAACACAAATATAAAAATTATCTTCTAAGTTTTTCTCTCTCCTTCAACTCTTGTTCTCTGCCTCTGCCTCTTCATAGTTGATTCTCCATACAGCATCTAGAATCATCATTTAAAACTAAAAATGTGATTGTGTCATTCCTCGGCTCAAAAACCTTTAGTGACTTTCCATCTTCCAGAAACAAATCCAGCCTCCTTATCATATCTAGCAGGCCCTACATAATCTAGTCCTTAGCTGCATTTCTTCTCTATAACCTTCCCTGTCACTTTCCACTCCCACACCAAGCAGGGTCCTGCCTCAGGATCTTTTCTGTGGATGTTCCCTTTGCTGGAACTTTCACTTGAATATCCTCAGTGTGCCTTCACTTCATTCATGTCTGCCTAAATGTCATGCCAACACAGAGGCTATCCCTGAGTACTCTATCTAAAAATGGAATCCTCCACCAGTCTATATTCCCATGTCTTATTTTATTTTTCTTAATAGCCTTCATCACCATGTGGCAATATAGTACATATTTATTTGAATTTTGAATTTATTTTGAATTTTGGCTTCCATAGCCCCCTATATACAGCCCCATCATAGCAGTTAATAAAGTGTATCCTAATTGGAAGTAATTTTTCTTATTCATTGGACTGTATGCCCCTGGAAGGAAATGACATTAACATTCATTTCTGATTTTCCAATGTTCAGAAAAGGCCTGTGCACATAGGGGTGCTTCATAGAAGTGTATTGAGGTGAATTAATGATTACTTGGTATCATTGTTTCCTAAAGAAGCAATTCCGAGAATCTCTGGTGTTTCCCCAAAGCATTAGGCCAGTAGCATTGTTATGATCAACCGTCTTCCACTGGGTAAAATGCAGCCAATTTCTGGTTTAGAAAATGGATAAATGATGTTCTGAAATCATGTGAAATTTTAGACTATAATTTTTAAAAGCATGCAGTTTTTCACATGACAAAATGCAGAGTTTGACAATATTAAGACAGTAAATGCAGAGATTAGAATCTTAGATTTTGTAGAATTTGACATTGGTGATCATCTAGTCCAATGCCTTGTTTTATACATGATGAAGCTGAGGGCCAGAACTCGGGAGGTGACAAAACTAAAGCTAAAGGAAGAGTTGGGATATCTGGATCACAGTCCAGTTTTTTTCCTCACTGTGCCATTCTTCCATCCTTACTCAATTTCCTTGATCTTGGTGATCACATCTCCAATGGTAAACTCAGAAGCCTGTATATATCCAACCTCTTCATTCTATTGTGTTTTATCATATTAGATTTTCATTTGCATATATAGGAGTCCCAGTGATCCAATTCAGTGAGTCATACTTTTCATCAAGAATACAATGCAGAAAAACGCAGACACAGATCTGATTTTTAGATAAATTCTAAGCTGTAGCTTGATTCTAGATATCATCAATATTATGGAAGACCATTCTTTTTTTAAAAAAATAATTAATTTTTGGCTGCATTTGCTTCTTTGTTGCTGTGTGTGGCTTTTCCTAGTTGCGACGAGTGGGGGCTACTCTTCTTTGCGGTGTGTGGGCTACTCATTGCGGTGGCTTCTCATTGCGGAGCACAGGCTTTAGGCACGCAGGCTTCAGTAGTTGTGCTCATGGGCTCAATAGTTATGGCTCGTGGGCTCTAGAGTGCAGGCTCAGTAATTGTGGCACATGGGCTTAGTTGCTCCACGGCATGTGGGATCTTCCCGGACCAGGGCATGAACCCGTGTCCTCTGCATTGACAGGTGGATTCTTAACCACTGCACCACCAGTGAAGCCCCTTGAAGACGATTCTTTTTTTAAAATTTAATTTAATGTATTTTTTTATACAGCAGGTTCTTATTAGTTAACCATTTTATACATATTAGTGTATATATATCAATCCCAATCTCCCAATTCATCACACTACCACCCCCTCCCACCACTTTCCCCCCTTGGTGTCCACACGTTTATCCTCTACACCTGTGTCTCTATTTCTGCCCTGAAAACCAGTTCATCTGTACCATTTTTCTAGGTTCCACATATATGCATTAATATACGATATTTGTTTTTCTCTTTCTGACTTACTTCACTCTGTATGACAGTCTCTAGATTCATCCATGTCTCTACAAATGACCCAATTTCGTTCCTTTTTATGGCTGAGTAATATTCTATTGTATATATGTACCACATCTTCTTTATCCATTCATCTGTTGATGGGCATTTAGGTTGCTTCCATGACCAGGCTATTGTAAATAGTGCTGCAATGAACATTGGGATGCATGTGTCTTTTTGAATTATGGTTTTCTCTGGGTATATGCCCAGTAGTAAGATTGCTGAGTCATATGGTAATTCTATTTTTAGGTTTTTAAGGAAACTCCATACTGTTCTCCATAGTGGCTGTATCAATTTACATTCCCACCAACAGGGCAAGAGGGTTCCTTTCTTTCTCCACACCCTCTCCAGCATTTGTTGCTTGTAGATTTTCTGATGATGCCCATTCTAACTGGTGTGAGGTGATACCTCACTGTAGTTTTGATTTGCATTTCTCTAATAATTAGTGATGTTGAGCAGCTTTTCATGTGCTTCTTGGCCATCTGTATGTCTGTTTTGGAGAAATGTCTATTTTAGGTCTTCTGCACACTTTTGGATTAGGTTGATTGTTATTTTAAAAATGAGCTGCATGAGCATTTTATGTATTTTGGAGATTAATCCTTTGTCTGTTGATTTGTTTGCAAATATTTTCTCCCATTTTGAGGGTTGTCTTTTCATCTTGTTTATGGTTTCCTTTCCTGTGAAAAAGCTTTTAAGTTTCATTAGGTCCCATTTGTTTATTTAGTTTTTTTTAATTTCCATTACTCTAGGAGGTGGATCAAAAAAGATCTTGCTGTGATTTATGTCAAAGAGTGTTCTTCCTATGTTTTCCTCTAAGAGATTTATAGTGTCTGGTCTCACATTTAGGTCTCTAATCCATTTTGAGTTTATTTTTGTGTATGGTGTTAGGGAGTGTTCTAATTTCATTCTTTTACATGGAGCTGTCCAGTTTTCCCAGCACCACTTATTGAAGAGGCTGTCTTTCTCCATTGTATACCCTTGCCTCCTTTGTCATAGATTAGTTGACCATAGGTGTGTGGGTTTATCTCTGGGTTTTCTATCTTGTTCCATTGATCTATGTTTCTGTTTTTGTGCCAGTACCATATTGACTTGATTACTGTAGCTTTGTAGTATAGTCTGAAGTCAGGGTGTCTGATTCTTCCCGCTCCATTTTTTTCCCCCTCAAGACTGCTTTGGCTATTTGGGGTCTTTTGTGTCTCCATACAAATTTTAAGATTTTTTGTTCTAGTTCCATAAAATATGCCATTGGTAATTTGATATGTATTGCATTGAATCTGTAGATTGCTTTGGGTAGTATAGTCATTTTCACACTATTGATTCTTCCATTCCAAGACCATGGTATATGTCTCCATCTGTTGGTATCATCTTTAATTTCTTTAATCACTGTCTTAAAGTTTTCTGCATACAGGTCTTTTGTCTCCCTAGGTAGTTTTATTCCTAGGTATTTTATTCTTTTTGTTGCAATGGTAAATGAGAGTGTTTCTTTAATTTCTCTTTCAGATTTTTCATCATTAGTGTATAGGAATGCAAGAGATTTCTGTGCATTCATTTTGTCTCCTGCAACTTTATGAAATTCTTTGATTAGCTCTAGTAGTTTTCTGGTAACCTCTTTAGGATGTTTTACTTACAGTTTTACTTCTTCTTTTCTAATTTGTATTCCTTTTATTTCTTTTTCTTCTCTGATTGCCATGGCTAGGACTTCCAAAGCTATGTTGAATAATAGTGTTGAGAGTGGCCATCCTTGTCTTGTTCCTGATCTTAGAGGAAATGCTTTCAGTTTTTCACCATTGAGAATGATGTTTGCTGTGTGTTTTTTATATATGGCCCTTATTATATTGAGGTAGGTTCCCTCTGTGCTCACTTTCTGGAGAGTTTTTATCATAAACGGGTGTTGAATTTTGTCAAAAGCTTTTTCTGCTTCTATTGAGATGATCATATAGTTTTTATTCTTCAATTTGTTAATATGGTGTATCACATTCATTGATTTGCATATATTGAAGAATCCTTGCATCCCTGGGATAAATCCAAGTTGATCATGGTGTATGATCCTTTTAATGTGTTGTTGGATTCTGTTTGCTAGTAATTTGTTGAGGATGTTTGCATCTATATTCATCAGTGATACTGATCTGTAATTTTCTTGTTTTTTCGCATTTTTGTCTGATTTTGGTATCAGGGTGATGGTGGCCTCATAGAATGAGTTTGGGAGTGTTCCTTCCTCTGCAATTTTTTGGAAGAGTTTGAGAAGGATGGGTATTAGCTCCTCTCTAAATATTTGATAGAATTCACTTGTGAAGCATCTGGTCCTGGACTTTTGTGTTTTAGAAGATTTTAATCACAGTTTCAATTTCATTACTTTTGATTGGTCTGCTCATATTTTCTGTTTCATACTGGTTCAGTCTTGGGAGGTTATACCTTTCTAAGGATTTGTCCATTTCTTCCTGGTTGTCCATTTTATTGGCATAGCGTTGCCTGTAGTAGTCTCTTAGGATGCTTTGTATTTCTGCAGTGTCTGTTGTAACTTCTCCTTTTTCATTTCTAATTTTTTTGATTTGAGTCCTCTCCCTCTTTTTCTTGGTGAGTCGGGATAATGATTTATTAATTTTGTTTATCTTCTCAAAGAACCAGCTTTTAGTTTTATTGAGCTTTACTATTGTTTTCTTTGTATCTATTTCATTTATTTCTTCTCTGATCTTTATGATTTCTTTCCTTCTGCTAACTTTGGGTTTTGTTTGTTCTTCTTTCTCTAGTTCCTTTAAGTATAAGGTTAGATTGTTTATTTGAGATTTTTCTTGTTTCTTGAGGTAGGTTTGTATTTCTATAAACTTCTCTCTTAGAACTGCTTTTGCAGCCTCCCATAGGTTTTGGATCATCGTGTTTTCATTGTCATTTGTGTGTATATATTTTTTGATTTCCTCTTTGATTTTTTCAGTGACCTCTTAGTTATTCATTAACGTATTGTTTAGCCTCCATGTCTTTGTGTTTTTTACATTGTTTTCCCTGTAATTGATTTCTTATCTCATAGTGTTGTGGTCAGAAAAGATGCTTAATATGATTTCAGTTTTCTTAAGTTTACTGAGGCTTGATTTGTGACCCAAGATCTGATCTATCCTGGAGAATGTTCTGTGCACACTTGAGAAGAAAGTGGAATCTGCTGCTTTTGGTTGGAATGTCCTATAAATATCAATTAAATCTATCAGGTCAATTGTGTCATTTAAAGCTTGTGTTTCCTGGGCTTCCCTAGTGGTGCAGTGGTTGAGAGTCCACCTGCCAATGCAGGGGACAAGGGTTCGTGTCCCCATGTGGGAAGATCCCACATGCTGTGGAGCAGCTGGCCTTTTGAGCCATGGCCACTGAGCCTGAGTGTCTGGAGCCTGTGCTTCGCAACGGGAGAGGCCACAACAGTGAGAGGCCTGCGTACCGCAAAAATAAATATATAAATAAAAAAATAAAGCTTGTGTTTCCTTATTAAATTTTTGTCTGGATGATCTGTCTGTTGGTGTAAGTGAGGTGTTAATTTCCCCCAGTATTATTGTGTTACTCTTGGTTTCCTCTTTTATAGCTGTTAGCAGTTGCCTTATGTATTGATGTGCTCCTATGTTGGGTGCATATATATTTATAATTATTTATCTTCTTCTTGGATTGATCCCTTGTTCATTATGTAGTGTCCTTCCTTGTCTCTTGTAACATTCTTTATTTTAAAGTCTATTTTATCCGATATGAATATTGCTACTCCAGCTTTCTTTTGATTTCCATTTGCATAGAATATCTTTTTCCATCCCCTCACTTTCAGTCTGTATGTGTCCCTAGGTCTGAAATGGGTCTCTTGTAGACAGCATATAGATGGGTCTTGTTTTTGTATCCATTTGGTTGGAGCATTTAATCCATTCACGTTTAAGGTAATTATCGATATGTATGTTCCTATTATGATTTTCTTAATTGTTTTGGGTGTGTTTTTATAGGTCCTTTTGTTCTCTTGTGTTTCCCACTTAGAGAAGTTCCTTTAGCATTTGTTGTAGAGCTGGTTTGGTGGTGCTGAATTCTCTTACCTCTTGCTTGTCTGTAAAGCTTTTGATTTCTCCATGGAATTTGAATGAGATACTTGCCAGGTAGAGTAATCTTGGCTGTAGGTTCTTCCCTTTCATCACTTTAAGTATGTCATGCCACTCCCTTCTGGATTGTAGAGTTTCTGCTGATAAATCAGCTGTTAACCTTATGGGAGTTCCCTTGTATGTTATTTGTTGTTTTTCTCTTGCTGCTTCAATAATTTTTCTTTGTCTTTAATTTTTTCCCATTGATTACTATGTGTTTTGGCGTGTTTCTCCTTGGGTTTATCCTGTATGCGACTCTCTGTGCTTCCTGGAATTGGGTGGCTATTTCCTTTCCCATGTTAGGGAAGTTTTTGACTATAATCTCTTCAAATATTTTCTCGAGTCCTTCCTCTCTCTCTTCTCCTTCTGGGACCTCTGTAATGTGAATGCTGTTGTGTTTAATGTTGTCCCAGAGGTCCCTTCAGCTGTCTTCATTT
The DNA here is from genome assembly GCF_949752795.1 of Hyperoodon ampullatus. Classification (NCBI taxonomy): domain Eukaryota; kingdom Metazoa; phylum Chordata; class Mammalia; order Artiodactyla; family Ziphiidae; genus Hyperoodon; species Hyperoodon ampullatus. The sequence continues at coordinate 36,838,092 of NC_136914.1, forward strand.
GTTTTCATTCTTTTTTTGTTATTCTGTTCTAGAGCAGTGAATTCCACCATTCTTTCTTTCAGGTCACTTATCTGTTCTTCTGTCTCAGTTATTCTGCTATTGATTCCTTCTAGTGTACTTTTCATTTCAGTTATTGTATTTTTCATCTCTGTTTTTTCTTTAATTCTTCTAGGTCTTTGTTAAATATTGCTTGCATGTTTTCGATCTTTGCCTCCATTCTTTTTCCAAGGTCCTGGATCATCTTCACTATCATTATTCTGAATTCCTTTTTGGAAGGTTGCCTATCTCCACTTCATTTAGTTGTTTTTCTGGGGTTTTATCTTCCTTCATCTGGTACATAGCCCTGTGCCTTTTCATCTTGTCTATCTTCCTGTGAATGTGACAATTCTTAACTTTGTTTTTGGTAGTGATTGATTCATTTTTCTTTTAAAACAGAGTTAGGTAGATTCATTTAGTAGTGTGCAATTTATGGATTAATGGGGCATAATTTTAATGTAAGCATTTAAACAATGAAAATTGCATTATGCCTAGAGCATTTAGGGACAATAAAAATAAGTTGACTCTCTTAAGATTTTTAGAAGACCTAATGTTTAGAAATTTAGAATAAACCATTGCTCATGACTCTTTTCTGAAAGGATGGCAGCTGTGTTTCCTATTTGGTGATGAATGTTCTTAAGATTACCATATGCAAAAGAGCAAGAATGTATTTAGACAGGATGTAGAGTTCATATGGCCCATTTGTGGTAAGAAAAAAACCCCCAAAACCCCAAACTCACAAAACAACAAAAAGCAAAAACCAAAAAGTTTTTGTATAAGACATTGGAAAGAAATAGGTAATGATTAATAGATGCTTAGAAAACTGTAAACTAGAATCACTCTAATACAATTCACAGTGTTCCTATTTAACTATGATAAGCATATACAACATTTAAAAATGTTTTTGTTGATTGATTATAAAGGGGAAATACTGGACTTACTGGTCTATGATCCTAGAAAATGGATTTGACTATTTCGAGCTTTGCTTGATTATCCTTTTTCCTCACCCAGCTGGGTAAGTGCTTGTCCTTTGTCTTTCTACAAAGCTTGGAGCAATTCATGCTACTTTCCTCATTGAATGAAGGGGTGTGTTTATTCTCTGGTCTTTCATGAATGCAACTGAAGGTCCCTGAAGGCAGATCTGATTCTCTATTTCTGTTAACAGTGCATTCTGTCAAACAGGCTCTAACTCGCTCTCCATCCATCAGTTTCCAAGACCTGTTGGTTCAGCCTTTAAATTTCTTTCCCTTCAGTCTTCTCTGACATTGAAAAGTATCAACAAACCAACAGAGTTACCTTGCCTAAGGCTACTCTTAGGTGGGTAGCTGGAAGGTGGAGCAGACTCTAGAGATGACAACCTTCCTCCCCACCCCATCTCTTATGTACCTAAGGATTTCCACACCACCCTCGCTCAGCACAGCCTTGAGATCAGAATAAGAACTCTGGAGCCAGGCTGCCTGGATATGAATCTCTGTTGTGTCATTTACTATCTCTGCCACTTATCAGCTTTATGACTTTGGGCAAATTTCTTTCTCTGCACCTCAGTTTCCTCATTTGTAAAATGAGGATAATAATAGATCCTAACTCATATGATTGCTATGAGAATGAAATTAAATAAGTTTATATATATACATATATATGTAAAAAAAAAATATATATATATATATATATGAAATGTTTAGAACAGTGCCTGGTACAGAGTAAGTACTACAAGTGTTAGTTGTTGTAATTGTTATTATTTATTACTTTTCAGTAATATTGCCTCTCTAGGTAGTGATGGGAGAGAGCAATAACAGAATCTCTGTGAAAATGAGGTGGTAAGACCATGTGGCCAAAGCCCTTTGAGAAACACTGGTCTAGGCTGGAAGGCCAATGCTGCCCAGGCACTGAGCAAGTCAGCTTCATATCTAAAGAGTGGGGAGCAATCCAGTTGCCATCTACTACTATATGGGTCAAGGGATGCACACTAATTTGATTCTCTGATTTCATCCGGTGGCCCACGCAGTTCTTTAAAAGTCCATGTAACTATACAAATATTAGGTTTCTCTGAAAGTCATGAATGGAGCAACACTGAACTTATATAACCACTCTCTTCAAATAAGAAAATTTCCTTGAGTTTTAAGTAAAAAACTGGAAAGAAATCTCAGTGTTTTTAGAAGATGCAAATTTTGTTGAAGAATATCTTATAAGAACAAAATTCCATGATTTTGGTTAAAAATAACATCTCACTGGCTTTCTCTAATGCATTCATTTCCATCTTCTAACTTAAATGTCTATAACAACAGAGGAAAACATGAGAAGTCACAACAGGAAAGAGCACATGGATTGACAGTTTACTTTTTCTGTATTCCAAGGGACTTTCTACTCATTGCAAGTCCATAGAAACTAGACTGAAAAAAGCAATGGATAGTCTCCATTGCAAGAGAGAAAAAAGCTTGCTTTTCTGAAAGTAAGTAGGAAGACCCTTTGTTTCTCAGTCATTTCATACCTAAGCAGTCGAATACTGTTATCAATCTGTTATCCATATGTTGTTCTCTGTACCCACACAGAAGCTGACTCTGTGTCTGAAAAGCAGTAAGTAACATCATGAAGCCAAGTACCTATGCTTAAATTCCCACAGAGACAGGGAAACAAGTGCCATCCATCCTCTTAGAAGTTCACATTTCAAAGAAATGACTCTGAGCCCTCCAAGAAATACATTCCTGGGTTGTAGAACTGCAATGAGGCTTATCAAGCTTTTAAAAAGATTTATGTACATCTCAAGAAGACAGAGAAACATTTCCAATTTCAAGTTTTCTAAGGAAAATGCTAAAGGGAGAGGGACTAGTACTCTTCCTTTTCAACACTAGGGAAAATTTAAAATAAAGTGTTTTTTTGGATCTGTATTTACCATTGCAATTTCCCATTTTTGTTGCTATTTTATAGTTGCAGTACAGTTTTTAAATTGTCTCCATTAGCGTTGCTACTTTTTCTGAACATTTTGCAGTTGTATAAATATCCGTGTCTATAGTAAAATACCAAACCATGCAATTATCAGAATTACAATAGGACGAATTCAAAAAATTAATACAATATTCACCTTGAGGGAATATCTTTATATATGTCATACTAATGGTATGATTCTTGATTAGACTTCTTGATTCTTGATTAGCAATGTGTAACATTCTTGTTATACATTAATTCACAAACCATTGTGGAGACTTTCACTTGTACTTTCAAATGATTAACTGAGTGTTATTTTGTAGTCTTGAGAAATCTTACCCAATCTGAGCCTAAGGAGTAGTTTATAATTTGATAATCTAAAATTTTAATTAAGAGTTTTTTGTGAGGTCAATAAATTTCTTCTGAGCTCTTATCAATCACTTAAGTAACATTGCATTTATATGTTAATCCAGGCCCTTCAGTAATTATTCCATCTTCTCAAATAATTTTTCTGACATGCAAAACACAAAGATACCCATGGCCATTCTCTAGTATCAAAGTCCTCTTATGAGGCACCCACTGAAGGGTACAGATTGAACTTTTAGTGTTTAATGTACAATGAATTGTCTAGAGAACAAACCCAAACTATGGGCCATTTTTTCCATTGCTTCAATCAATAGTTGTATTCTTATTACAGTCAATTAAATCCCCATGAATAACAGGCATCCACTTTTGTTTACTATCTGTACTGGGACTGGAGAGAACTTGCATGATAGGCAATTGGGACATGGTTGAAAGACTGTACCTTTCCTCAAGGAGCCTACATTCCAATGAGATCTCCTTTCCCTCTAATTTATTGTCTCAAACACCAACTCAATAAACTTCATTCCTTTCAGTCAAAGTGTGATTTGTGGACATTCACAGAATATCCACAGAAGCAAGACTTTGGGGCACCTCTCCTCCCAGACTTTAGGAATTGGGTCATTGGATAACAGTATCAGGGCACACACACAGCATCTTTGTGCTTGGCTGCAAATAATAGAAAACAACATTTATCAACTTGAGCAGCAGAGGGAAGGGTATATGATGGCTCACAGAGTGGCAGAAGCATTGGAGATCCAGAGTGAGAAAATGATCAAGAAACCAAAAAGGTAGTCAGTCGAGAGAGCATAGCCTGATTTCCATCTGGGGGGTGGTTTTGTTAGAATGCCAGACCTGGGAACTTTCTGCACTTTGACATGTTATCCTTTCTGGAGTCAAAATTCCAGTCAGAAGTATTTGATTAGATGGGTCAACTTCTAGTAATGTCAGCTGCATTACAGGAAAGGAGTAGAGGGAGGGAAAGAGTTATTCCATTTTGTTTTTGTTGGGGAGAAGGAATTTTCCTCTACCCTTCAAGGGTTCTTTTGGCTGGTCTAATAATCAAATTGACATTAAACAGAGTAACAGGAGAAAAACAAATTTAATTTTGTATGTACAGAAACCCCACATATATGAGGAATTCAAAGACAGGGTAAAATGAAGTATATATGCCATCCTGAGCTAAGAAATGAGAAAGGAGACTGGGGCTTCAACTGGAAGGAGGATAATTCACAGGACAATAAGAAAAAGAGCAGATGTTTAGTAATTAGATTTTTGCTCTGCCATGCAGATGGGTCCCTCAGATAAAATTTATCTCTGGTAGTAATTTTCATTCTAGGATAGACCCCCCACCACCCCCCAGTTTAAATTCTTCTAGGTAGTTAAGGGAGGGACAGAAGTTTCTCTTGAGCCCGCAGTGTCTGGATTGCCTTTAGCTCAAAGTAATCTACATGTCAAGGTGGTGCGTTTTGGGAAGGCTTATTCTGAACCCCTTCACTTCCTAGAGTGTGCGACATCGCTCTGCTTCCAAACTATTTTGATATTTCTGTCAAATGGTGCTGACTTTTGCACACACTGTTCTAAGTGCTTTGCACATAATAATTCATTTATTCTCAAACAACTCTATCTGGCAGATAGTATTCTTCCTATGTGTACAACAAAGGAACTGGGCACAGGAAGTTAATTTATTTTCCCCAAGTCACACAGTAAACGGTGGAGATGATAGAATCTGAAGCTAAGTACTCAGGTTCCAGAATATGTGCTCTTCTCCATGTTGGTCAGTCTCTTGGTCAGAGATTTGATATTAAAAAGAAAGAGAGAAAAAAAGAAAGAAAGGAAGGAAGGAAGGAAGGGAAAGAGACAAATCAACAGTCAAAAAATCAACAATCAAATGTTTCTTTTGTTTGTTGATAAAATATGTGATTTCTAGTTTTCTCTTTATTTCATATATTGTAAATCCACGTACCCTTTTAAGCTTGTAATGTTGATGTTATGTTAGATTTTACAGAAGACTTTCAAAGATAGTACAGACAGTTCCCAAATATAGTCTTTAATTAGCTTCTCTAAGGTTAACACTTCACATAACCATGGTACAATGAGCAAAGCAAAGAGATTAACATTGACACATCACTATTAACAAATTATAGACTTTGTGGGGGATAAATTAGGAGTTTGAGATTAACATATACACATTACTATATATAAAATAGATAACAAGGACCTACTGTATAGCACAGGGAATTATATTCAATATCTTGTAATAATCTATAATGGAAAAGAATCTGAAAATATATATATATATGTATAACTGAAACTAAAACAATATTGTAAATTAACTATACTTCAATTTAAAAAAATGGTTTAAAAAACTATAGACTTTAATTCTATTTCCTCAGTTTTTCACCAATGTTGCTTCTCTGTTCCAAGAGCCAATCTAGCATCCTATCAATACATGGCATTTACTTACCATGTCTCTTTAATCACCTCCAATCTGTACCAGTTCCTTTGTCTTTTTATTTATTTATTTATTTATGTCTCTTTTTAGACTTTGGTACTTTTTTTTTTTTTTTTTTTTTTTTTTTTTTGTGGTATGTGGGCCTCTCACTGTTGTGGCCTTTCCCGTTGCGGAGCACAGGCTCCGGACGCGCAGGCTCAGCGGCCATAGCTCACGGGCCCAGCCGCTCCGCGGCACGTGGGATCCTCCCAGACCGGGGCACGAACCCGCGTCCCCTGCATCGGCAGGCGGACTCTCAACCTCTGCGCCACCAGGGAAGCCCGACTTTGGTACTTTAGATGAATAATGGTCAAGTATTTTGTAGAACATGATTCAGTTGGAGCTTTTGTGATCTTTCTTTTGAGTAAATTGAGGTTATGAATTTGGAGAAAGAATGACCTTTTTAGTGCATTCTATCAGAGAGTATGTAGTATCAAATGTGTCATATTACTAATGATGCTAATATTGATCACTTGATCAAGGTGGCTATATTTAATTTTTTAATCATATTTTTTCCTTTTAATTAACTGTTAAATTAACTTCTTTGTTTGAAACTTTGGTTAGATTAACATTTCCAATATTTAGTAAATTTTATTTATTTATTTTTACCAGGTTTTGTTATATTGCAAAACTTCTAACTCATGTGGATTCCTGGATCAATAACTCATTCTTCCCTTTCTGTGTCTAAGTTTCTGTGATTTAAAACATAATCTGTTTCTTAAGCCACACATAACTAAATGCTCCTTCTGATGTGTAATAAGCTGTGTGAAAGATGAGCAGTCCACTATGTCCATATTTTGGAGTAGATGCTACAGCCAAAGGCAATCATTATTCTGAGACAAAATGTAGAACCACACTAAGGAGTTAGTGAATTATAGTCAATTCTGTCCATTTAGTGAGTATCCAGGCCATTTCTTTTGCTGTTCTTGAAAGCTGCATTTCTTAGTAAGGCCTTCAGGTCAATTTGGCTATTAGCCTAGGTCTTATGATACTATGTATAGCTCATTTAAAACAATCCTCCATATGTAAAATTGTACATCTGTCTTTTGATATGAGTAAAACATGTGCCAAATAGTGTAGAAAAATTACTCTTAAAGAAAATTATCCCTGTGTGAGCCCATGATATTTTGTAATTTATATGGTTCGCTTATTGACATATATACACTACCGAATGTAAAATAGTTAGCTAGTGGGAAGCAGCAGCATATCACAGGGAGATCAGCTCTGTGCTTTGTGACCACCTAGAGGGGTGGGATAGGGATGCTGGGAGGGAGGCTCAAGTGGGAGGGGATATGGGGACATGTGTATGCATACGGCTGATTCACTTTGGTGTACAACAGAAAAAAACATAGTATTGTCAAACAATTATACTCCAATAAAGATCTATTAAAAAATAAAAACCATCATAATTTTCTATTTATGCTTTGTGTTTAATATATATATAATAAATTTATATGTATATATGCACACATATATATACATATACATATATATATATAAATTTTTCTTATGTTAGAGAACCAGTCTGTAAGCTTTCAACTTTTTGCAACCTTAGGAACAGTATTATGTGTTGTTTGTGTGTGTTTGTTTCCTTTTCAAAATAAATGGTAACGTCTGCTCCAGGTCTCCAACAGAGAGAAAATTTTTAATGTTTGGCAAACTATTTGTTACAAAATTAAATTTAGATGAGTGATAGTGAAGGTGTGGCTAAGGGTAGAGAAAATAAAATTATATACCCATTATAAGCCAGTATTTGTTATGCTACCATTCTAGCAACTCTCTTGTGTTTACCAACTCGGAACATAGTAATATTGGTTATTCAGCATCCCATTCTGGTTTACTTTGCTTTTGCAAAACAAATTAGAATTTTAAAAAGTTACACTCTGCTTAGCCATCTAGTAACAAAATCATTAGCTTTTATCTCAATGCTTAAGTGCTTTTATTTTTTTTATTTTTATTTTTATTTTGCTTTATAACAAATTTAATCAGTTATACATATACATATGTTCCCATATCCCCTCCCTTTTGCGTCTCCCTCCCACCCTCCCTATCCCACCCCTCCAGGCGGTCACAAAGCACCGAGCTGATCTCCCTGTGCTATGCGGCTGCTTCTCACTAGCTATCTACCTTACGTTTGGTAGTGTATATATGTCCATGCCGCTCTTTGACTTTGTCACAGCTTACCCTTCCCCCTCCCCATATCCTCAAGTCCATTCTCTAGTAGGTCTGTGTCTTTATTCCTGTCTTACCCCTATGTTCTTCATGACTTTTTTTTTCTTAAATTCCATATATATGTGTCAGCATACAGTATTTGTCTTTCTCTTTCTGACTTACTTCACTCTGTATGACAGACTCTAGGTCCATCCACCTCATTACAAATAGCTCAATTTCGTTTCTTTTTATGGCTGAGTAATATTCCATTGTATATATGTGCCACATCTTCTTTACCCATTCATCTGATGATGGACACTTAGGTTGTTTCCATCTCTGGGCTATTGTAAATAGGGCTGCTATGAACATTTTGGTACATGTCACTTTTTGAATTATGGTTTTCTCAGGGTATATGCCCAGTAGTGGGATTGCTGGGTCATATGGTAGTTCTATTTGTAGTTTTTTAAGGAACCTCCATACCGTTCTCCATAGTGGATGTACCAATTCACATTCCCACCAGCAGTGCAAGAGTGTTCCCTTTTTTCCACACCCTCTCCAGCATTTATTGTTTCTAGATTTTTTGATGATGGCCATTCTGAATGGTGTGAGATGATATCTCATTGTAGTTTTGATTTGCATTTCTCTAATGAGTAAAGATGTTGAGCATTCTTTCATGTGTTTGTTGGCAGTCTGTATATCTTCTGTGGAGAAATGTCTATTTAGGTCTTCTGCCCATTTTTGGATTGGGCTGTTTGTTTTTTTGTTATTGAGCTGCATGAGCTGCTTATAAATTTTGGAGATTAATCCTTTGTCAGTTGCTTCATTTGCAAATATTTTCTCCCATTCTGGGGGTTGTCTCTTGGTCTTGTTTATGGTTTCCTTTGCTGTGCAAAAGCTTTTAAGTTTCATTAGGTCCCATGTGTTTATTTTTGTCTTTATTTCCATTTCTCTAGGAGGTGGGTCAAAAAGGATCTTGCTGTGATTTATGTCATAGAGTGTTCTGCCTATGTTTTCCTCTAAGAGTTTGATAGTGTCTGGCCTTACATTTAGGTCTTTAATCCATTTTGAGCTTATTTTTGTGTATGGTGTTAGGGAGTGATCTAATCTCATACTTTTACATGTCCCTATCCAGTTTTCCCAGCACCACTTATTGAAGAGACTGTCCTTTCTCCACTGTACATTCCTGCCTCCTTTATCAAAGATAAGGTGACCATATGTCCGTGGGTTTATCTCTGGGCTTTCTATCCTGTTCCATTGATCTATCTTTCTGTTTTTGTGCCAGTACCATACTGTCTTGATTACTGTAGCTTTGTAGTATAGTCTGAAGTCAGGGAGCCTGATTCCTCCAGCTCCATTTTTCATTCTCAAGATTGCTTTGGCTATTCAGGGTCTTTTGTGTTTCCATACAAATTGTGAAAATTTTTGCTCTAATTCTGTGAAAAATGCCAGTGGTAGTTTGATAGGGATTGCATTGAATCTGTAGATTGCTTTGGGTAGTAGAGTCATTTTCACAATATTGATTCTTCCAATCCAAGAACATGGTACATCTCTCCATCTATTTGTATCATCTTTAATTTCTTTCATCAGTGTCTTATAATTTTCTGCATACAGGTCTTTTGTCTCCTTAGGTAGGTTTATTCCTAGATATTTTATTCTTTTTGTTGCAATGGTGAATGGGAGTGTTTCCTTGATTTCACTTTCAGATTTTTCATCATTAGTGTATAGGAATGCCAGAGATTTCTGTGCATTAATTTTGTATCCTGCTACTTTACCAAATTCATTGATTAGCTCTAGTAGTTTTCTGGTAGCATCTTTAGGATTCTCTATGTATAGTATCATGTCATCTGCAAACAGTGACAGCTTTACTTCTTCTTTTCCGATTTGGATTCCTTTTATTTCCTTTTCTTCTCTGATTGCTGTGGCTAAAACTTCCAAAACTATGTTGAATAAGAGTGGTGAGAGTGGGCAACCTTGTCTTGTTCCTGATCTTAGTGGAAATGGTTTCAGTTTTTCACCATTGAGGACGATGCTGGCTGTGGGTTTGTCATATATGGCCTTTATTATGTTGAGGAAAGTTCCCTCTATGCCTACTTTCTGCAGGGTTTTTATCATAAATGGGTGTTGAATTTTGTCGAAAGCTTTCTCTGCATCTATTGAGATGATCATATGGTTTTTCTCCTTCAATTTGTTAATATGGTGTATCACGTTGATTGATTTGTGTATATTGAAGAATCCTTGCGTTCCTGGAATAAACCCCACTTGATCATGGTGTATGATCCTTTTAATGTGCTGTTGGATTCTGTTTGCTAGTATTTTGTTGAGGATTTTTGCATCTATGTTCATCAGTGATATTGGCCTGTAGTTTTCTTTCTTTGTGACATCCTTGTCTGGTTTTGGTATCAAGGTGATGGTGGCCTCGTAGAATGAGTTTGGGAGTGTTCCTCCCTCTGCTATATTTTGGAAGAGTTTGAGAAGGATAGGTGTTAGCTCTTCTCTAAATGCTTGATAGAATTCGCCTGTGAAGCCATCTGGTCCTGGGCTTTTGTTTGTTGGAAGATTTTTTATTACAGTTTCAATTTCAGTGCTTGTGATTGGTGTGTTCATATTTTCTATTTCTTCCTGATTCAGCCTCGGCAGGTTGTGCATTTCTAAGAATTTGTCCATTTCTTCCAGGTTGTCCATTTTATTGGCATAGAGTTGCTTATAGTAATCTCTCATGATCTTTTGTATTTCTGCAGTGTCAGTTGTTACTTCTCCTTTTTCATTTCTAATTCTATTGATTTGAGTCTTCTCCCTTTTTTTCTTGATGAGTCTGGCTAATGGTTTATCAATTTTGTTCATCTTCTCAAAGAACCAGCTTTTAGTTTTATTGATCTTTGCTATCATTTCCTTCATTTCTTTTTCATTTATTTCTGATCTGATTTTTATGATTTCTTTCCTTCTGCTAACTTTGGGATGTTTTTGTTCTTCTTTCTCTAATTGCTTTAGGTTCAAGGTTAGGTTGTTTATTCGAGATGTTTCCTGTTTCTTAAGGTGGGATTGTATTGCTATAAACTTCCCTCTTAGAACTGCTTTTGCTGCATCCCATAGGTTTTGGGTCGTCGTGTCTCCATTGTCATTTGTTTCTAGGTATTTTTTAATTTCCTCTTTGATTTCTTCAGTGATCACTTCGTTATTAAGTAGTGTATTGTTTAGCCTCCATGTGTTTGTATTTTTTACAGCTCTTTTCCTGTAATTGATATCTAGTCTCCTAGCATTGTGGTCGGAAAAGATACTTGATACAATTTCAATTTTCTTAAATTTACCAAGGCTTGATTTGTGACCCAAGATATGATCTATCCTGGAGAATGTTCCATGAGCACTTGAGATGAGTGATAGTGAAGGTGTGGCTAAGGGTAGAGAAAATAAAATTATATACCCATTATAAACCAGTATTTGTTATGCTACCATTCTAGCAACTCTCTTGTGTTTACCAACTCGGAACATAGTAATATTGGTTATTCAGCATCCCATTCTGGTTTACTTTGCTTTTGCAAAACAAATCAGAATTTTAAAAAGTTACACTCTGCTTAGCCATCTAGTAACAAAATCATTAGCTTTTATCTCAATGCTTAAGTGCTTTTAAAAGCATGTTAGTAGCCAGGAGATGGAAGCAACCTAAGTGTCCATCAACTGATGAATGGATAAAGAAGATGTGGCACATATATACAATGGAATATTACTCAGCCATAAAAAGAAACGAAATTGAGTTATTTGTAGTGAGGTGGATGAGCCTAGAGTTCTCTCATACAGAGTGAAGTAACTCAAAAAGAGAAAAAGAAATACCGTATGCTAACACATATTTATGGAATCTAAGGGAAAAAAAACGGTCATGAAGAACCTAGGGGTAATTTGAGAATAAAGACACAGACCCACTAGAGAATGGACTTGAGGATATGGGGAGGGGGAAGGGTAAACTGTGACAAAGTGAGAGAGTGGCATGGACATATATACACTACCAAACATAAAATAGAAAGCTAGTGGGAAGCACCCGAAAGCACAGGGAGATCAGCTCGGTGCTTTATGACCACCTATAGGAGTGGGATAGGGAGGGTGGGAGGGAGGGAGATGCAAGAGGGAAGAGATATGGGGATATATGTATATGTATAACTGATTCACTTTGTTATAAAGCAGAAACTAACACACCAGTATAAAGCAATTATACTCCAATAAAGATGTTAAAAATATCTTAGTATTAAATTATGTTTGTCATATAATTCCTTTTAAGTAATTTTATTATTTTGTTACTGCCAAGAGTTAGTATAGAATCCTGGATATTTGGCTTTTAATCTTGACATTAATATTTAAGAAATTCTAAAAATTAAAAAAATAACTCATTTTACTTCCCAGGATATTCCAAAAATGATATATCAAAAAAACCATTATTTTTTCTTTTTCTTTTTCTTTTCTTTTTCTCCTTCTTTTTCTTTTTCTTTTCTGTTTTCTGGTGGGTGATGGGGAAGTAGGAAAAGCCATTTGGCAGCAGGGAGCTGGATACAAAATTAAATGTCCCTGTAGATAATTTTTGGTTTCTGGTCAGATTGAAGAGTCCTCACTCAGAGAGACCGTGCAGTACTGGTGTGCTGGAGCCAGCTTGTACCAGCTTTAGGAACCAATTGTTAAATTCTAAGGAGTTTTTAATCACCCAGTTGTTTAACACAGCCATTATTAAAAATTAAATTGTATATACTCACAAATAAGTACTATTAAAAATGAAAATAAATAAAAACTCAAGACATCATTTCCTGGTTTTTACAGTTACACTTTACTATTGCTGTGTTATTTACGTTCTTGAGGTTATTTGTCTGCTGAAATAGTCTGTAATTGTGTGCCACTGCACATCTCTTCCCAACGCTATGTACAGGGAGTTTATGTTGGTAGCTTGATAAGCTTATGATTAACAATATTAGTATGTACTTTCTTAAAGAAAATAAAATTAAATATACTGGAAGACCATGTGATTTAAAATCACTATTCTCCTATTATTACTGACTTTTTTTCTACCAAACATGCTACACTCATATCTTTCTCAGGGTATTTGAGTTTGGTGTTGTATTCTTTCTGCCTGGAATATTTTACCTCCAATATACACTTGGCTAACTTTTTTTCCCATCTGAATTTATGTGTCATCCCTTCAGAAAGACCTTCTCTGATTACCCTATCTAAAATAGCCCACCCTGTCCTGCCCACCCCTTGACCCGGCACATTTGTCATTTCATCACCTGTCTCTATTTTTGTTATAACACTTACTACTCTCTGAAAGTACTTAGTTTATTTGTTTATTTACTGTCTTCCTCTCTTACTATAATATCAGCTACCTAAGGGGAGGAATCTTCTATGATCTTTTTATTTCCGGTTTTCAATGCCTAAAAAAGTGCTGAACACACAGTAGATGACCAGCATACTTTCGTTTTTAAAAAATAATTTAAGATTTGAATTGACTATATCAGTAAAAGGCGTCGACATTAAGATAGGGACTGGGAGAGAAAGTAATACTTGAATACAAGATATAATAAAGTTAGTCAAAGTAGTACCACTTGAAAAGAAAGAGACCCTAAAGTGATGAGATAAGCTGTTCTAAACAAAACACAGTTGTTTTTGAGTATCTTTTATATAAATTAAAAATATTTAACTTGTGCTAAGTTTCTTTGGGGATAGAATTTAGGGATAGATTATGTTAAAATTCTAGTTAGAGATGGGATTTGTACATTGCATTAATTATGCTGTACTTATCCATGGAAATAATGCTTCCAAAGCAACACTAATTACATGAATGAGAGAGGGTTTTATTTTAAGGAACAGCAGCACACTCAGATTTTTTGTGGCATTTCTCCAGCTACAGAAGCTAGCTCTCAAGAACTATTTTCTTTTCCAGAAGAGTTTTGTAAGGTGGAAGCTGAGGCTGCAATTCTATTACAAGCCGAACTTTGTATAATTTGAGCAAATAAAATGCAAAAGAGCATTTTCAGTGACTTTGATGCCGGTAGCTATTTCTAATATTTAAGAGCTTAGTCAAGTTTATTGCAAACTTTAAAAAAGTATGATCTGGGGATGAATAGCCTATCTGTAATCCATAAACTCCTGGAATGTATGGTTGATAAACTGAGGAGTAAAGGGTAATGAGGCGGTTGCTAAAAGGAGTAGTGTGAGAATTGGCAACATTTTCATCATGTGAGGGCATGAGCCAATGTTGGGAGTCCTGGCTGTCGTCCTGAACAGAACCTAGACTGCTTGCCTATTTACCTTTGCATGTTATGTCAAAAACAAATAAGCAGTTATCGTATTGAAATACTGGGTTTTAGGGCTCCTTTGTTATAGCAGTTTATACTGTTAAACAGATAAATTCTATATTCTCTGTGAATGAGGAGATGACATTATTTTCTAGGAATTAAGAGTTGGTGGGAAAGGACATAAGGTTTGTAAAGAATGAAATTAGTTTGAAATAACTGGTGGGTGGGAAATAGAATAATAGAGACAGGTACTAGGAAAATATAGAAACATTGGTAATCTTGAGGAACTAGAAGACCACTGATTATGGGAAAATATGAATTAATTAAATAAACTCAACAAAAGAGTGGAAAAACTCTTAGAAAGAGTTTTAATATAGGACACAAAATTTCTTTCATAATGTTCACAGTTCTCAGACTTCCACTTAAAAAATATTTCATGAAAATAAGTATCAAAAGTATATTTTCAATATTAACAATACTCATTGAACAAACCTATACACATATAGCTGATAGGCTTGCTTGACATTGAAGAAGTCAAACAGGCCTTGAGTATCAGCTACATTTAAATGCCAAATCAAATATGAATAAAATACTAGGAAAGTTGAAATTAAGTAAGATGGAAAATGCTTTAACCTTATCACGGGAAGTTTCCTGAAGAGGATGGCTATTTAGTTAAACTCAAAAGTCATATATCTTTACATCTTGGAAACTAGAGCACATATTATGAATTTTACACTTCTACTCTCATACATCTTTTCCAGAGGTAGTAAAATCAATCATATTTGACTTCAGTATCTTTTAGGCCTGGGCAGATGTAGCACTATGGGGGCCTTTCATAAGATGGTGAGACTTTCTCTGGTGTTTAGTGTCCTTTGGGTCTTCCATGTCTGATAAAATGTAATTTTAAGTGTGATGTTTCCAGTATGGACCACATAGAATTAAGTATATGGAGTCACTCATTAGATGTAGACTATATCATTTCCTTGTCATAGATTTCACTTTTATCTTACCTGAAAAATTACGTAGATTATTTTAAGCTGTGACTTTCTTTATATTCTAGCAAGGGAACACCTAGCAGCCCTATGTTTTACACAAAATTAGCTAGACTCTTTTTCTCTAAGTAGGTATGGAGATAAGAGTTTTTATATTTTTGCTTATTTGTCAGGCAGTGTAGTTGGAAGTGATTTCTTTAAGAATCCATCATGATCAGAATTTTATATTTATTTTGTGAAAAAACTGGTGTATGTTCACCTATTGACTACAGAAAATGATTGCCATTAGTTTAATTTTCTTTGTTTTAATCAAGATCCTTTGTTTCAGAAAAGTGGAGAAAGTTTATAATGCCAGTAAAAGCAGTTTTGAAGATGAATAAGATGTGTCTGTACATGAAAAGCCTTAGAGAGGCTTGGTGTACACTGGGAAAATGTTTTAATTTGGGAGACAGAGCCGTAAGCCAAATTCCTTATTATCTTCTATTTAATTGAGAAAATTGCTTAACCTCAGTCTTTCTGTCAAGTCTGATTGACAGATAACTCCTAGCTGGAGGTGCACTGGAATGCTGAGTACCTTAAAATACCTTGAGACCTCTTGAAGAGAGGTGATGTGTATGTAACTGGGACAGAAAATATTAATGTGTGACGAGACATGTTTTTTCTCTGTTCCCCTGCCTAACAAATTTACTGTGCAGATTGGCATAATCTTTAGAGGCTGAACAGTAGAATTAGGGGTGAGTATTTGCATGAAGGAATTGTCTTGAGGAAAAAAAGAGAATAGCAAGGGATAACAAGGAAGTGGGGAAAGGAAAGGGAAAGTCCCATCAAGAGTCAGAAAGATAGGGAAGGAGGTTTAGGGAAAAGATGGAAAGTGAGAGTGGGAAGAGTTAAGGAGTGGGAAAAATATGAAATCAATAGGAATGAGAAAAAAAGAGAAGATTTTAAAGAAATGGGTTATAAATTGGATCTCCTTTAACATTTTCCAAGAGGTACAACTAGGAATTGGAATTACTTTTAATTACTTTTGGTTGCTGTCTTTTCTGTCTTTGAATATGACACCTTGTACCAGCTATTTGAGTTTATGTAAAAATCACAGAAATTATGTTAGGTCCCTATGTTGAAATACTTTAGATTAGTGCTGTATCAAAATCAAATATGGTGAAGGCAAAAACTTTTATACAATATTAATATCTGATTGCTCAGAGAGTCAGATTTGGTGACTCTAGGCAATAAGTAAAATTCTCTGGATGTCATAGATACCACTACAAAATTGTGTTAGTTTCTCCTAAAATACTTTATCGACTTCATGATCTTGAACCAGTGAATATCTATGCTCTAAAAATACAAGTGAAACATGTTAACTCTTTTCCATTGGTTGACTTTATTAATGGGATTTTTGAAAATCATGAAATGTGAACTGTTATTTTGAGAACTTTTTGGACTTTGCTATTATGTGCAGCTTATATTTTGGCTTTGTTAACTCCTCAGAACAACTGTCTTACTTTTGTTTGGCCTTGGTCAAGAAAATTTTGTGCTCATACAGCTGTTATTTTCTTTTTATTACAGTGGAGCTGTGGTTGTCCTAAGGCGAGAATGCTGGTGTGTACCTTATAGTAAATAGCAATGGCAGATTTTAAAATATTTTAGTAAAATAATGAGATTCCATAATTAGATATGTTGAAGTGTTAGGTTTTACTTGGTTATTTTATTTTGTAGAATTTTTAAAAACCCTGCAAGATAGCACTGTGTTATCTTTATTAAAAATAGATCTGGCAGTTGCCATAGACCCACTACCAGGAGGCAACTGCGTGTTTTGACCGGTAAAGTAGATTTCTGGGTTAGAAGATCAAATCATTTGTCAATGCCAGTGCATTTCATAAGAGCAGAGGATGATGCAATTTGCTCAATATGCCTGTTGACCCCAGGATGTATGAGACCTCTTAAGAAACCTCCTAAGCTTGAACCATCCAGCAAATATCCTCAGAAAAGGTGGAATTTGGCCAGAAACAAATGGCAAAAGTGGTTTGCCCTCCCTAGACCTGTGAACCATCTTAGCCCACTTCTGTTTGGACTATTCTTGTATAGACATGAGCTACATTAAAAGCAACAACAATAATAAAAAGAAGGCTGGCAAAATGTAAAAGGGAAAAAAATGTAAGTGCTGACATTAGGTATATTGTGTTTTTATCTTTCTCAACAGAAGTTTTAATTTAAAATTTAATAATGAATATAAATGTACGAAAAAAAAATCTCAAGCTCTGTTTCACATCATACAGAAATTAACTTGAGATGGATTATAGACTTAAAGTATAATCTGAAGCCATAACACTTCTGGAACAAATTTAAAAAATATACTTTACACTTGTGGTAGGTAAAACTTCTTAGTTAGGTGTCAAAAAGCATTAATTATAAGAGGAAAAATATGGTAAAAATAAAAGGATAAATTCTGCTTGCCCAAAGACAATTGCCAGGAAAATGAAAAGGTAAGTAAGCCACATGTTGGGAGGAAATATTTGCAATACAAAATCTGACAAAGGACTTGTTCCCAGAATATATTTTTTAAAATTTCTATGAATCAATAATAAAATGACAAACAGGTCAGTTGAACAAGTTGGGCAAGGATTTGAACAGACACTTCACAAAAGAAGATATAGGCAGGGCCAAAAAAGTGCTTGAAAAGATGTCAACATTGTTAGTCATCAGAGAAATGCAAATTAAAATCATAATGAAGTACCATATTATGCCCGCTGGAATGCCTACCACTGAAAAGCTGACTACACCAATTGGTGGTATGAGGAACCAATGGGAGGACAAAATGGGACAACCTCTTTGAAAAGCAGTTTGGCAGTTTCTTAAAAAGTTAACACATACCTACCTATTAACCAGTAATTCCCCTCCTGGATATTTATTTAACTAAGAGACATGGAAGCATTTTTCCACAAAAAGACTTATACTAGAATGTTCAAGACAGGTTTATTCATAATTGCTCCAAACTGGAAACAACTCAGGAATTTCAGCAACAGCTGAATGAATCAAAAAATTGTGTTATATTCATTCAGAAGAATATTATCCATTAATAAAAAAGAATCAACTCTTAATGCATATCACAACATGCATGAATCTCAAAATCATAATTTTGAGAAAAATCAGTTAAGCACAAAAGATTATACACTACCTGTTTCCATTTTATGAAGTGCATGAGCAGAAAAAACTAATCTATGGTGATAGAATTCAAGACAGTGGTTGCTGATCAGGTGTGGGGACGGTCTAGAAGTGACATGAAGGAACTTTATGAGATGATAGAGATGTTCTATATTTTTATTGGAAAGTGGTTGCAGGGTGTAAATATGTATCAGAAATCATCAAATTATGCACTTAAGGTTTATGCATCTCACTATCTGTCAATTTTATCTCAATTAAGATTTTAATTCTTAATTATTACAGTGTTTCCTAAATGGTACAGGAAAATGGGTCAAAGGAGTAAGTATGAATAACATCTTGGTCTTAAAGTCAAAGGTACATAAAAAGCATTTGATTTACCTTCTATTGTTTTATCAGTATGTGTCAAGGAATTAAACCTTTGGGACTTCTTAGGACCTAGATTTTCCCCATTAATTTCCTGTATTTTACAACTATCTGGATTCCAGAAAGTTTTGATTAGCATTTCCATATTCTTCTGCACACACTTTCTAGTTACCTAAATTTTAATTGCAACTGCAAAGTTTACAATGGCATGCTCCACATTTCACAATAGTGCTCTCTCATTTTTGTTCATCTCTCGCTTTCCTTCATTCTTTCTTGTTTTAGGAAAAAAGTAAATAAAAATTATCTTCTAAGAAATATACTAAAATGTTGAGTGTCCGAAGTCAAAGTAATCTCTTCATTTTATGTGTCAGAATACTGAGCAACTTTTGAACAGTAAGATCCCAAATTTCTAGTTGGAATTAGAACATATTAAAAGTTTGCATTCCATTTCTGAGCCTAAATGGATGCTATAATAAATTGGTCCATGTAATGCTTTTAAAATATTTTTATATTCTCTAAAAAATTTAAGGTATTTTATCATAATATCTGCATTTTTCTTATTTAAATTTGTAAACTTTCTCTTATAATTTGATAACATAATATCTTCATTAATACTTTTCATCATCTTTGAATTACAGTATGCAATTATTCAGAAAACAGCCTCAGGGTAACATATTTTACTTTAAAATTTTAAAATTTAGGCTAGCTCACTGAAGAAATATCTTTTAATTATAATTTCCTTATTAAATATTTGTCCTACTATTGTATGGGAACCTTGTTCTTATATGACCTTAAGGACACCAAATATTGAATTTTGTGTCATAGCATCTTGTATTAGAATGAGGCTTAATTGCTTTATTATAATCTGTATTTGTTATCTAGGATTTTATTATGAATCAGACTGAGGCTGGGTTTGGCTTAGCAGGTGGTAGTAAGGATTGTAGTATTTGAAGTGGAAGTGCTCTCTGAATAGGAATAGACATATGGAGGGAAAAGAATATAAATTAGTAAATGGGCTGCATAGAGGCAAGAGAGTAGGAACAGAGATACAGTGTCTTGAGTGCTGAGACAAGATGTACAGACTCAATGTGCTCGTAGGCACTCAAGCACTTTCTGAGTTGAATTATTAAGACCTAGGAAGTGAGAGGAAGAGCTTGAGGAGTGCGGTGATGTAGTCATGGTGATAAAAAGGGAAGATTTTAGAAGACGGAATTTGAATTAACTGGAAGAAGAGATTTGAAGCATCGAGGCTAGCAAAGAGAATGTTGAATTTTTCAAAATGACAGGAACCAAAAGCATTAAGTAGTTCAGGCATACGTCATAATGACAAGGCAATGTACTCACTACACAGCCTAATAGCTCACTTTAATAGACTAGTGGGTTCAAATAATTTATGTAGTTTATATATAGGAAGTGTGGAGAGAAATGCAGAGACTGTCACATTGCATTGCAAAAATTTGTTTACTTATCTTTTTATCTCATAGTATACGTATTTTATTACTTTCATATTCATATAGCCTCCATATTTGGAAAAGGGAAAGGTGCATTTTAGCCATTTAATAAATGTTGGGAGACTTTAGGAAGTCAGTAATTAAATCATCACTGTATGTATAATACCATGTACCATGTACCACTGTAGACACTGTAAACATAATGGAGAACAACACAGAAGTGGTAACGTCCCTCAAAGTGTTTACATTCTACTGGGGATAAGAGAGTAGAGGAGACAATTATATGTAATTCATTCATTCACATACTGATAATTTCTATGAAGCATTAAAAAATTGGGTAATGTATAGAGAATGGGAGGGATGGGACAGTAACTCTGGCTAGAGATGGCAGGGAAGGCCTGTGGGAGGGTGTGATATTTTATTTAAGACCTGAACAGTGAGGTGGGAGTAGCCATAGTGAAGACCTAAAGAAAGAGTATCTCAAGGAGAAGAAACATCAGAAGCAAATAAACAAAGGTGAAGTTGAGCTTTGCATATTCAAGAGAGAGAAACAATGATAACATGACTAGAGTTTAGTGAGTAGTAGAGGATGGAGGGACATGAGACCCGAGAGGCAACCAAAGCATTAGTGCAGAGCCTGTGGGCTGTGCTAAGGACTTTAGAGTTTATTCCAGCTGTAATGGGAAGCCAGAGAGGTGGGGAAGGGATGTGCACTGACTTATGCTTCAGAACTAACACTTTGGCTGCTGTTTGGACATCAAGATTGGGGCAGAAAGCTGTTTCAATAGTTCAGGTGGAAGCTCCTAAAGGCTTAGGATGGAATTGTGTCAGTAAAGATGGTGAGCAAATGGCCTGATGTGGGATCAGTTTTGTAGTAGAGTGGACATGACTTCCTGAAAAATTGTATGTGGGGTACGAGGGGAAGACAGGATCAAAGATGACAACATAGGCTTTTCACTTGAACAACTCGGGGAGATAGTGGAGCTATTTAGAGAGACAGCAAAAATTAGGTGAAGGGAGTAGTGTGTGTGTGTGTGTGTGTGTGTGTGTGTGAATCGTTCTATTTTGGCTATGTTGCTGTTTCAATGAATTACTTTCAATAAATATTGTCTGAGCACGTGACATGTTCTATCCACTAGATGCTGGGAAAACAGCCAGAAATAAAACAGAGACTCACCTCCATAGAACTTACATTGTTAGATGTAGATAAATATGGATAAATATAAAAACAGAAGGGGGATGAGAGTGCTGAAGGTGGAATTAGCCTTGCAGGTTTTAGTGTGGTCATGGAAGGCCATTTTAATAAGGTGGCATTAGGCCAGCAGTTTTAAGAAAGTGAGGGCACCAGCCATGAGGGTATCCAAGGAAAAGAGTTTCAGGCAGAGGGAACAGAAGATACAAAGGCCATGAAACAGGTGTGTGTTTGGTTTATTAGAGAAACAGCAAGGAGGTCAGTGTGGAATGAACTGGGGATGGGAGAATAGTAGCAGCTGTTGCCGGGAGTGGCAGGGTGCCCCATGATGCAGGGGATTGTGGACCATTGTAAGGAATTTGCCTTATAATCTGAGTGAGAAGCCAATGGTGGATTTGGAGCAGAAGAATGCATATTTTTTTAAAAGACCTCTTTAGTTGTGTTATATGTAGCATCTGGGGAGGCAAGAACTGAGGTAGTTAGGAGGTTATTTTGATCATTTAGGCCTAAAATATTGGCGTTTAGGATTAGGATGGTAGTAGTGAAGGTGATGAAAGATGATTGAATTATGGAAAGCAGAGCAGACAGTATTTGTTGACAGACTGGATTTGGGATATTGAAGTCAAAGAGAAGAATAAATGATAGCTGCAAGGTTTTGGAAGGATGGAATTGATAGTTACTGAAATGGGGCAAGACCTCAAGATTGGTAGGCTTTTAAAAGAAAAACAAATATTCAGTTCTGGGCATTTTAATTTTGAAACATCTATTAGACATATAAGTGGTGATGCGGAGTGTGTGCGTACAAACACGCATACACACCTCCCTCCACTCACTCACACATATACACTAGATTTCAGTGGAGAAATCCCAACTATAACGATGGATACAATTTTGGGAGTGGTCAGTATTAAATGATATTTAAAGAAGAGACAAAATGAGACACCCTAGGGAAGGAAAGGAGGAGAGGAAAGATCTGAGGACTGAGGTCTGGGCACTTCAACATTTGCAAGTCAGGAGATGAGGAGACTGAGGAGAGACCAGTTAGGAAGAGAACTAAGAAGCCAAGTGAAGAAATTCTTTTAAGAAGTAGAGAATAGTCAACTGTGTCAAATGATGCTGATAGGTCAGGCATATTTGGGGTCTGACATTTGACCATTAGATTTGACAACATAGAGTCATTAAAATTTGACAAGATCTGTTTCAGTGGGTGGTAAGGGCAAAAGCCTAACTGGTATGGGTTCAAGAGAAAGGGAGAAAAGGGATTTGAATTTAACAGATATAGACTTCAAGGAGTTTTTTTGTGAAAGCACACAGAGAAATGGGATAGCTAGAAGGGGACATGAGTTCAACAGAAGCTATTGTTTTATTCTATTTTTAAGTTGGGTAATAACACACATTTGTTTGCTGGTGAAAGGATTCAGCAGAGCATGAGAACTCGCTATAAGTCCTTTGAGAAAATGAGAGCATATTAGAGCAAGTGTTGGAGCACAGAGGAAGGGTTGGCAGAAATCTGAGCAGCAACACTACATTCAGTAGAGCAGAAGGAAAGGCAGAGAGAATGAGGAAGAATTTTTGATGGAAAGATAAGGTAGGTCTTGAATACATCTGTTTTCTTGAATTATGACATAAGCTTATCTGGTGAGAGTGGAGCAGAAGGGGTTTTTGAAGATTTCAGAAGAATAAGAAAAAGGAA
Organism: Hyperoodon ampullatus; assembly: GCF_949752795.1. Taxonomy (NCBI): domain Eukaryota; kingdom Metazoa; phylum Chordata; class Mammalia; order Artiodactyla; family Ziphiidae; genus Hyperoodon; species Hyperoodon ampullatus. The sequence goes on from NC_136914.1 coordinate 36,861,177, forward strand.
TGAAGGTCATCTGAGAGGATGGGAATTGAATTTTTCAGAGAAGAATCATGGATTATTTCTGGCAATGCTGAGAAATGTGGACTCAAATTTGAAGTGAGACTAATCAATATGGTCAGGATTTTCTCCAAAAGTGTTCATTTGCTCAGGTTCTGGCAAGAATAATTGGATAGGGTTAGGGTTAGGGTTTCTCCATGTAGATACGATAAAGGAAGAGTCTTCCCAACTGCAGTAAACAGCAACTCCATCCTTCCCTAACCTTGGAGCCATTGTTGACTCTACTCTCTTTCTTCTCCACTTCAAATGCAATATGTCAGCATATCCTATCAGAGAGTGATTATAGTGCTCGACCATGGATGAGATGCTGAATAAAGAGAAGAGGGAACCAAGATTATGGGGGGGGGGGCGGTGTTGGAAATGAAATGTGGATTGGATTGGAGATCCTGAGTGAGGATGGTAAAGTACTGATATGGATTACTAGATGAGTGGTTTGGATTCAAAGGCAGCATTTTGAAATTGAGATTTGGAAGTTCTACAATTAGTGATAATGGTTAATCCTTGAGAGTAGAACCATGTGAGATTGGTGGAGGAAATGTCATTGGAGCTAAGGTAGTCAAGGAACTGAGAGGCCAAAGTATTTGTTGGTGGATGTTGAAGTCACCGAGAATGATGATAAAACAGTGGAAGAGAGAAAGACAATGAGTTAAATGTTAAGGTCATTAATAAATATGAGAGCGACTGAGAGTTGGATTCATGATATCAAAAAGGAATGAATGGGGCTTCCCCGGTGGCGCAGTGGTTGAGAGTCTGCCTGCCAATGCAGGGGACACGGGTCCTGCCCCGGTCCGGGAAGATCCCACATGCCGTGGAGCGGCTGGGCCCGTGAGCCATGGCCGCTGAGCCTGCGCGTCCGGAGCCTGTGCTCCGCAACGGGAGAGGCCACAACAGTGAGAAGCCCGCGTACCGCAAAAAAAAAAAAAAAAAAAAAAAAAAAAAGGAATGAATGATAAAGTCTAATGAAACAGGCTTCAAATGTTAAGATTTTGAAAGATAAAGGGCAAAAATATTTGGAAAAAGCACTGGAGAGGAAGGAGCAAACTAACTTTAGTTAAAATCTTTGAGAAACAGGGTGTGAATCAAACTATAGCTACCACTTGAGAGCACTGTAAGGGAAAGCCAGAAGTCAGTCATAGCGGGAAGGTGAAAAATCATCAGGACACAGGAGGGGAAGTTTGCTGATGAAAGACTGAATTCCAGAGGGCAAGGTGGAAGGGTGTAGAAGAGTGGGAACAGATTAGGGCATGTCCAGAGTAGTATGGGAATCAACCTTCCTGAGAGAATGGTACATTGGCAGGTTGGGACTTCCAGTGGTGACAGAGGGGGATGGGAAGGTAGAGGCATGTTGAGATTAGTCCTGCAAGCCTCAAAGTAAGTGGTATTTGAAGGCCTCCAAGAGGCTGACCTCTTCCTTGAGGGAAAGAAGTACCTTATAGGAGTACTCAGAGAATTAAGATCTTAGGACATCTTGAGACATTGGCAAGAAGGAAAAGGATACGATGGGAGTAATTACATTTATGTGGCTTTTGATTCAGGTGCTTTGTTAGAATTTTTCTTTTGTCTACCAATCAAAAATTGAAGGAGGGCAATTTTATCTTTGCAGAAGCAAATTACAGCATTTGAGGGAAAAATCTATACTAAAATAGTAACTTCTATGTGCTTTTTCATTTAGGACAGCATTTATCTTGTAGCTAGGAACCCATTTCTAACTGACTGCATCCATTTACGTTTGAATTACACACCTGTTAATTTGTTTCATCTAATACTCAACATAGAAGCCCGGGTTGGAGACTAAACTCGTCCAAACAACTTGGTTGCTCACATAAATCTGAACTCTGATATAAAGAAAATACAGTACGTAAGTACATACCCATACCACCAAAGATGGATTTGATCAGGGTTGAAATGAAAACTTTTATACTTTTGGGGGAACACACTACTTTTTACATTGCTGTGTTTTTAATATTTTGCATTATCTAGGTCTGATTGTATAGATGTAGACTTAGAAATCAATTAAAAACTCAAGAGGATTAAGTGAATTTCAGAGTTGCAAACAGAATGAAGCTTCTCAAAATCCTTATGATTCACCAAGATGTTATTAATACACACTAGTCAATCAGGCATCAAATAATAAGCCTCTTTTGTTATTTTTTACATGATTTGAATGGATATTTATATGATGTGTGCCAGTTGCTACTCTAATTGATTTAGGATGGTAGAGAAAGTAGGAAAATGTCTATTAGGCTTAGAGGATGCTACTTAACCTGTTTCCAGATGTCTCTGATATCACCAGCCTGTGAGTACAAATGGGACAAAATTCAAAAGTTTGTCATTTTGCTGTTACTATTCTAACGATCTGCGTGTATGAACCCTTGAAATCTCACAGCAGTACTGTGAAGTAGGGACTATTATGATGTCCATTTTACAGATGAGGAAACTAAAGCACTGATTGTTAAATAACTTGCCCAAGACCATACAGCTATAAGTGCTAGGCCAACATTTGAACCCAGGGACTGACTCCAGAGCTCAAGATCTTATTATAGTGCTATATTATTTCACACATCATGGCAGCTCTCAGCTCGGTACCTGCTGAAATTGGACCTCATCTTCCATTTACCAAACATCTCTCCTCTTTTCCTCAGGTATTTTGAACACCTAGCCAGTGTTAAAGGAAGTTCAAAAAGTTCCACACATGTTCTCTTGAGCTAATCTGCCAACCCTTTTATAACATTTCTGCCAACTGTTCTTTTTTTTAATTTCCACCTTCCTTTTATCCATCTTTCTACTTATGAAGCAGCCCTGTTGTCAGATGTGAAAATGTTGAGTTAAAAGTGCTGTTCCTTGCTGCTCAGGAAACTGTCAGTCCTTAAGGTCAGAGCAAGCCTGGCATTCATGCTGAAGGGGTAATGAACCTTGCCCCAAATCTGAGTGGCACGCTGTCATCTTGAGACTGAAACAGCACTGCTCGTGGACAGCATTATAAAAAAACCTCTTGAAAATAGTTTCTGCACCTTCTGCCTCTAATGCATCTCTCAGTTTGCATTCCAAATATCCTAAGGGGTTGAATGAGAGCTCAAGCATTCTCCTAGTCTATTTACATCTATTCTTCTTCAGTGCCCATGCACCAGAAACAAAACAAAACAAAACGAAATGAAATAATAATACATATGTGTTCCTTTCTCTGTCACCAAAGCCAATGCATTTTTCAAGTTGTATCAGTGGGTACTCAAGGGGGTGGCCCACGAGATCCATAGCCTGGCAGGCCACCTTTGGGCTTAATAGGGGCTTTGAATTCACAGACTTCATAACAGCATTTTTTTAGGCTGTTGGGTGAATGAATGCTTCTGAACAGGTTCAGAATTTCTATATAAATTCCATGGCCATCAGAAACTAAGAGAAGGGGACATATTTTAGAAGAAATGAGCTTATTAAGGAATTCTATTCAACTCTTGAAGAGCTGGGTGCAGGGCCAGCCTGAGGCACAAATGTGAATTCGGTGATGTTTCTCTTTAGTGTTCCGAGCCTCCTTCTCTCAACCACTCAGTTACTTCCATACTGTAACTCTTTATCAGAATCAGGAAAAATAAAAGCAAATATAGCTATCCATTTAAGTTTAAGTTTAAAAACTTTTTGCATTTTAAATTTATTTCTAGTTATGAGCGAATAGACTTCTTTATTACCAAAGGAGTTTCAGACATCATTGAAGAGGATTAGAAAGAAGGGTAGAGGATTTAAAAAATCCTTCTGGCAACCTTAAAATTACAATTCACAACCTACCAGCTAGTCTGACTTTAAGGCTGATTCAGTTAGTGGGGCTTTTTAAAGCTTTTTCTAATGTGTACCAAGAAGCTAAACAGAAGTATCTTGTCTCTTCATGTTCTTGTATCGTGTGAAACTCATTTGGCATGGAAAATTTTTTACTCTTTGAATGTTTGCATTTTGAAAGACCATATTCTTAATTTGCACTGACAACTCTGTCAACTATCTTGACAACTTTACAAAAAATAGCTTTAATGTTAAAGAAAAATAATACACTATGAAGGCTGTCATAATATGTTGCACTGACAGGGGAAAATGGATTAATATGGCATTTCTTGTTAGCTTCAAACTTTCAAATTAAAACACATTTTATTATAAGCAAGAAATAGAAGTCCTGAACACATAACTTTTCTGCTCTTTATGTCTGGAGCAACTAGAAACAATAGAATATTTATCTCTAAGCAACAATCATAATTAGTAATTATGATCATTTGATATTGTGAGTTTATATGAGAGAAATAGGCAGTGAAAGACTTCTGCAGTTAAACAGAATTTTAAAAACTATATAGTTGAATGGACTTTTGGAAATTATCCCTTTGTTGGAGTATGCTTTATAATAGTTCTTGCATTATAATTATGTTGTCAATAATAATAAAATCTACCACTTTTTTTCAGTGCATATTAAATTCCAACATTAATGTACATCATCTTTGGTGTTTATTAAAGCCTTGTAGGACAGGCCTTGTTCTCTCTGATTTTCAGATAGTTTTGTTGACTTGCTCAGGCACCAGTGAGGTGCTACAATTAAAATTCAAACTCTCTTTTATCTAGACCTAAAGCCTTTGCTCTTTCAACTATATCCAGCTATGTCTCCAAAGCAAAAATTATTTCCTAATTGTCATGCCAGCATATAAGTGGCAGTGGCTATAAGGGCATGAGCAGTTAGTTTGGATCAAGAAAAATATAGCAAGGTCTTGGAGGATTGGGTAAGTAAACATCAAGGCTCAGGAGTGATTACAGCTAGATTAGACCAAATTTGGAAAAATAGAAGCACTCATGGTAGATCATGGCTGGTGGCTGAACCAGCTGGACACATTAGGAGCAGGAAAATTATTATAAGAGATCTGAACAATAGCAGAAGCAACAGTGTTTTAGTCAGAGTCCTGCAAGACAGCATACTCACATTTGATAATTTGAGGAGTATTTAATGAAGGGACTAACTTAAACATATGGACAGTGTGTAGAGAAATAATAGGGGATAGTGTGATCTGAGGAAAATAACAACAGGAATCTAAGCCTAAAGGGTTTAGGGAATAGTGGTTCCTGAAACCTGCAGATGTGACCTTTACAGTAGCAGCTTCATAGTAGTTGTGACTTTTACAGCCACCCTATGATGGCTATGATGATGGCTTCCTTATGATGCAGTCCATAAGGAGGGAGTAGGAGAAACAAATACCCCAACCTCCTGTTTTACCCTCCCTCAATCTCTGTGGTGCTCCTTAGTGGCTTGATAGGAAGCTACAGGACAAGGCAGTAAATGAAGTGCATGTTAGTCAGCCTCTTGGACACAGAGCAGATTGGAGAAATTTGGAGAGGAGATATAGAGGTGCAGGTAGAAGTTACCTAGCACAAGATATCAGGCAGAGGATCAATAACTTGATTCAAAATCAGGGAGAGAGTAGAACTGGGGCAACTGGAAAGCCGGGTTAGTATCAAATGGGACTTGAGAGCTGAGACTCTAGTTTCTTTCATTCAGTGCATTAGTGAGAATCATTAACTCATTTACTCATTTATTTATTTATTTATTCAACAAAACATTCTTTAGTTTCTATTTTATACCAGGCATATGGTTATTGTATTAGGTGCCATATACAGTATGAGTCCAGTCATGAGGTGTGTTAAAAGGGCAATCATAAAAGTCCTCCTGGTGTGTTTATTAATTATTTTTGTATTGTTCTATTATCTATGATTACTCTAAACTCTGAAGGCAAGGCCAGGGTTTTTTTTTAGGTTCCGTTAGAGAATCAGATTCACAAGATGACTATAAGTCACATATGGCATCAAATTCACTTAGAAGGACATGGGATAGAACCCCAGCTGGCCAGCAGGGCAACATCAGGTATTGCTCTTGCATGAGACTAGCCCTTGCAGTAGTTCCTGAAGTCGGTACGGCAGTCCAAGAACTGTAGTCTTTGGTTTCCCAGGTGACGTCTGAGGTTTGAAAGAATGATTCTCAGATGGAGCAGGTATAAAAGTTCCCCTGGCTTAAAAACCCTCTATTCCATAGGAGCCAATATCTCTTATAATAACTCTCTAGGTGGGGCTTCTATGGTCTTTATAAAAGACATGGTCAGTTACAAGAGTCTAAAACTATGGTATCCCTGTCAGGTATTTATCATTCATTTATAGTTTCTCTCACTCCAGGTGCAATTAACCAAGCAAAGATTATTTTTACCATAAGCAATGCTGCCTAGTAACTTAGCTGACATACCTCCTCTATCAGGTTGCTAAGGGAACAGATCTAGAAAGTGAATTGAATGTCAAATTCTAAGGGAGAAAGGGAAAAGATTTTGTTCAACATTTGCCCACACATATTATGCTTCTAATTAGTATTTGCTGGGTCAAATAGAACCAGAGAAAGACATGAAAAGGACATGAGACAAAGTTCCTAACTGAGCTAGGGTTTGAAACATCGGAAGACTAATTCCGTTCCTGTTACCGAAAAGAAAGCCCACATTCCATTTTGCATCAGCAGATGATTTTAAATAGTCAGTGAGCCAACAGGATCCACCAAAGAGATGCTCTGTAATAAAGAGATGAATTGTTGTTTAAAATATTATTATATGAAGAATGGTGAGCTACAACTAGTTCTGTATTCAGGCAGCCCTTGAAATTAGCTGATATCTTAATATTTAGCTTGCAAGGCAAAAAACTATTAAAAAGATGATGTGTTTTTCTGTGTCATAAAAAATGTATTAGCATGGCCTTTCATATATGTGTCACATGAGACATATCTCATTGCATCTCCTATGTCCTCCTAGAGCATACTATACTCCTCTTACCATGTTGTATTATAATTTTTTTGTGGAAAAAATTCTCCCCACTGGACAATAAACCCTGTAAGGACAATAACCTTATCTGTCTCATCATTGCATCTGCAGCATCTAATGCAGTGGCCTGCATGGTAAATACTCAATAAAGTTTCTTGAATGGATGAATAAATAAATGAAAGAATGTAACTACAATGCACACTATAGTGGACTCAAACATTGGACAAAATTTTTCTTATAGTTAAGTGCCTTTGTTAAGTGGCATTAAAACTTGACTTCCGTAGAATTTTATTTTTAATAGCCAATCACGTAGGTTTCCTTTTAAGGATGACAGATGGAAATTTATCTATTAATTGGTGAAGAATGCATGTAAGTTTTGAGTTGTAGTATATTTTTTCTACAGTGAACTACTTATTATAAAAGTATTTGCCAGAATGCCTAAGAGCTCGCCCCTGAATTTCAGTGGACTTTTAATGTTATCTTCAAGGTCCTTGCAGAGGAATTCTGAAGACTCAAAAATGAAATTCAAATCAGAGAATCCACTACACCAAAGAAATAGCCTCTCAAATCCATTTGGGGAGTGATGCAGTATGAATCCTAACTAAATAAAGAAACCACTTCTTGGAGTTTATTAATTTACTAGACTAATAGCTTTATATCTTACATTTGACAGTTCTTTAAAATCCTTAAAAAGATATTTTCACATGCTATTTAATTAAGACCCTATTTTAGATATGAAACCCCAATTTTATAAACAGCAAAACCTCAAAACACAATGTGGGATCTGGAGTTAAACAACCTGGGTTTCAAAAATGGCTGCCAGCTACAAAATGTGATCTTGGATAAATTACGTCTACATTCCTCAGGTTCTTCATCTAGAAACTGAGGAACATGAAGGTGACTGTTTTATAGGATTATCATGAAAATTGAAAAATGCAAAACTATTAGAAAAGTAAATGGCAGATATTGTAGTAAGTGCTCAATATGTGTTGTTTGCTATTATTAACTTGCGTGAAGCCAAACAATTATGTAGAAGTAAAATTTGAATGCAAATCATTGTTTTTCAACATCAGTGTTCTTTCCACCAGTCCACATATTATGTGTATTATTTATTTAAAATTTATTTAGAATGGGGTATGTTTTGGCCATGTCACACTTTCTCTGGTGTTTGCAGATTGTACTACATAGTTATAATTATATGTTTTACCTATGAAATGTGATCATTATGGTTAAATTTATTTATTTATTTATTTTTAAATTTTTTATTAGTTTCTGCTTTATAACAAAGTGAATCAGTCATACATATACATCTGTTCCCACATCCCTTCCCTCTTGCATCTCCCTCCCTCCCACCCTCCCTATCCCACCCCTCCAGGCGGTCACAAAGCACCAAGCTGATCTTCCTGTGCTATGCGGCTGCTTCCCACTATCTATCTACCTTACGTTTTGTACTGTATATATGTCCATGCCTCTCTTTCGCTTTGTCACAGCTTACCCTTCCCCCTCCCCATATCTTCAAGTCCATTCTCAAGTAGGTCTGTGTCTTTATTCCCGTTTTACCCCTAGGTTCTTCATGACATTTTTTTTTCTTAAATTCCATATATATGTGTTAGCATATGGTATTTGTCTTTCTCTTTCTGACTCACTTCACTCTGTATGACAGACTCTAGGTCTATCCACCTCATTACAAATAGCTCAGTTTTGTTTCTTTTTATGGCTGAGTAATATTCAATTGTATATATGTGCCACATCTTCTTTATCTGTTCATCCGATGATGGACACTTGGGTTGTTTCCATCTCCGGGCTATTGTGAATAGAGCTGCAATGAACATTTTGGTACATGTCTCTTTTTGAATTATGGTTTTCTCAGGGTATATGCCTAGAAGTGGGATTGCTGGGTCATATGGTAGTTCTATTTTTAGTTTTTTAAGAAACCTCCATACTGTTCTCCATAGTGGCTGTACCAATTCACATTCCCACCAGCAGTGCAAGAGTGTTCCCTTTTCTCCACACCCTCTCCAGCATTTATTGTTTCTAGATTTCTCGATGATGCCCATTCTGAATGGTGTGAGATGATATCTCATTGTAGTTTTGATTTGCATTTCTCTAATGATTAATGATGTTGAGCATTCTTTCATGTGTTTGTTGGCAGTCTGTATATCTTCTTTGGAGAAAAGCCTATTTAAGTCTTCTGCCCATTTTTGGATTGGGTTGTTTGTTTTTTTGCTATTGAGCTGCATGAGCTGCTTATAAATTTTGGAGATTAATCGTTTGTCAGTTGCTTCATTTGCAAATATTTTCTCCCATTCTGAGGGTTGTCTTTTGGTCTTGTTTATGGTTTCCTTTGCTGTGCAAAAGCTTTTCAGTTTCATTAGGTCCCATTTGTTTATCTTTGTTTTTATTTCCATTTCTCTAGGAGGTGGGTCCAAAAGGATCTTGCTGTGATTTATGTCATAGAGTGTTCTGCCTATGTTTTCCTCTAAGAGTTTCATAGTTTCTGGCCTTACATTTAAGTCTTTAATCCATTTTGAGCTTATTTTTGTGTATGGTGTTAGGGAATGATCTAATCTCATGCTTTTACATGTCCCTGTCCAGTTTTCCCAGCACCACTTATTGAAGAGGCTGTCCTTTCTCCACTGTACATTCCTGCCTCCTTTATCAAAGATAAGTTGACCATATGTGTGTGGGTTTATCTCTGGGCTTTCTATCCTGTTCCATTGGTCTACCTTTCTGTTTTTGTGCCAGTACCACACTGTCTTGATTACTGTAGCTTTGTAGTATAGTCTGAAATCAGGGAGCCTGATTCCTCCAGCTCCATTTTTCGTTCTCACGATTGCTTTGGCTATTTGGGGTCTTTTGTTTTTCCAAACAAATTTTGAAATTTTTTGTTCTAGTTCTGTGAAAAGTGCCAGTAGTAGTTTGATAGGGATTGCATTGAATCTGTAGATTGCTTTGGGTAGTAGAGTCATTTTCACAATACTGATTCTTCCAATCCAGGAGCATGGTATATCTCTCCATCTATTTGTATCATCTTTAATTTCTTTCATCAGTGTCTTATAATTTTCTGCATACAGGTCTTTTGTCTCCTTAGGTAGGTTTATTCCTAGATATTTTATTCTTTTTGTTGCAATGGTAAATGGGAGTGTTTTCTTGATTTCACTTTCAGATTTTTCATCATTAGTGTACAGGAATGCCAGAGATTTCTGTGCATTAATTTTGTATCCTGCTACTTTACCAAATTCATTGATTAGCTCTAGTAGTTTTCTGGTAGCATCTTTAGGATTCTCTATGTATAGTATCATGTCATCTGCAAACAGTGACAGCTTTACTTCTTCTTTTCCAATTTGGATTCCTTTTATTTCCTTTTCTTCTCTGATTGCTGTGGCTAAAACTTCCAAAACTATGTTGAATAAGAGTGGTGAGAGTGGGCAGCCTTGTCTTGTTCCTGATCTTAGTGGAAATGGTTTCAGTTTTTCACCATTGAGGATGATGTTGGCTGTGGGTTTGTCATATATGGCCTTTATTATGTTGAGGAAAGTTCCCTCTATGCCTACTTTCTGCAGGGTTTTTATCATAAATGGGTGTTGAATTTTGTCGAAAGCTTTCTCTGCATCTATTGAGATGATCATATGGTTTTTCTCCTTCAACTTGTTAATATGGTGTATCACATTGATTGATTTGCGTATATTGAAGAATCCTTGCATTCCTGGAATAAACCCCACTTGATCATGGTGTATGATCCTTTTAATGTGCTGTTGGATTCTGTTTGCTAGTATTTTGTTGAGGATTTTTGCATCTATGTTCATCAGTGATATTGGCCTGTAGTTTTCTTTCTTTGTGACATCCTTGCCTGGTTTTGGTATCAAGGTGATGGTGGCCTCGTAGAATGAGTTTGGGAGTGCTCCTCCCTCTGTTATATTTTGGAAGAGTTTGAGAAGGATAGGTGTTACCTCTTCTCTAAATGTTTGAATAGAATTTTCCTGAGAAGCCATCTGGACCTGGGCTTTTGTTTGTTGGAAGATTTTTAATCACAGTTTCAATTTCAGTGTTTGTGATTGGTCTATTCATATTTTCTATTTCTTCCTGATTCAGTGTTGGCAGGTTGTGCATTTCTAAGAATTTGTCCATTTCTTCCAGGTTGTTTATTTTATTGGCATAGAGTGTCTTGTAGTAATCTCTCATGATCTTTTTTATTTCTGCAGTGTCAGTTGTTACTTCTCCTTTTTCATTTCTAATTCTATTGATTTGAGTCTTCTCCCTTTTTTTCTTGATGAGTCTGGCTAATCGTTTATCAATTTTGTTTATCTTCTCAAAGAACCAGCTTTTAGTTTTATTGATCTTTGCTATCGTTCCCTTCATTTCTTTTTCATTTATTTCTGATCTGTTCTTTATGATTTCTGTCCTTCTGCTAACTTTGGGGGTTTTTTGTTCTTCTTTCTCTAGTTGCTTTAGGTGCAGGGTCAGGTTGTTTACTCGAGATGTTTCCTGTTTCTTAAGGTGGGATTGTATTGCTATAAACTTCCCCTTTAGAGCTGCTTTTGCTGTGTCCCATAGGTATTGGGTTGTCGTGTCTCTATTGTCATTTGTTTCTAGGTATTTTTTTATTTCCTCTTTGATTTCTTCAGTGACCACTTCGTTATTGAGTAGCGTATTGTTTAGCCTCCATGTGTTAGTATTTTTTACAGATCTTTTCCTGTAATTGATGTCTAGTCTCATAGCATTGTGGTCGGAAAAGTTACTTGATACAATTTCAAATTTCTTAAATTTACCAAGGCTTGATTTGTGACCCAAGATATGATCTATCCTGGAGAATGTTCCAACAGCACTTGAGAAAAATGTGTATTCTGTTGTTTTTGGGTGGAATGTCCTATAAATATCCATTAAGTCCATCTTGTTTAATGTATCATTTAAAGCTTGTGTTTCCTTATTTATTTTCATTTTGGATGATCTGCCCATTGGTGAAAGTGGGGTGTTAAAGTCCCCTACTATGAGTGTGTTACTGTCGATTTCCCCTTTTATGGCTGTTAGTATTTGCCTTATGTATTGAGGTGCTCCTATGTTGGGTGCATAAATATTTACAATTGTTATATCTTCTTCTTGGATCGATCCCTTGATCATTATGTAGTGTCCTTCTTTGTCTCTTCTAATAGTGTTTATTTTAAAGTCTATTTTGTCTGATATAAGAATTGCTACTCCAGCTTTCTTTTGATTTCCATTTGCATGGAATATCTTTTTCCATCCCCTTACTTTCAATCTGTATGTGTCTCTAGGTCTGAAGTGGGTCTCTTGTAGACAGCATATATATGGGTCTTGTTTTTGTATCCATTCAGCCACTCTGTGTCTTTTGGTGGGAGCATTTAGTCCATTTACATTTAAGGTAATTATTGATATGTATGTTCCTATTCCCATTTCCTTAATTGCTTTGGGTTCATTATTGTAGGTATATTCCTTCTGTTGTGTTTCTTGCCTAGAGAAGTTCCTTTAGCATTTGTTGTAAAGCTGGTTTGGTGGTGCTGAACTCTCTCAGCTTTTGCTTGACTGTAAACGTTTTAATTTCTCCATCAAATCTGAATGAGATCCTTGCTGGGTAGAGTAATCTTGGTTGCAGGTTTCTCTCCTTCATCACTTTAATTATGTCCTGCCACTCCCTTCTGGCTTGTAGAGTTGCTGCTGAGAGATCAGCTGTTAACCTGATGGGGATTCCCTTGTGTGTTATTTGTTGTTTTTCCCTTGCTGCTTTTAATATGATTTCTTTGTGTTTAATTTTTGACAGTTTGAGTAATATGTGTCTTGGCGTATTTCTCCTTGGATTTATTCTGTATGGGACTCTCTGTGCCTCCTGGACTTGATTAACTATTTCCTTTCCCATATTAGGGAAGTTTTCAACTATAATCTCTTCAAATATTTTCTCAGTCCCTTTCTTTTTCTGTTCTTCTTCTGGAACCCCTATAATTCGAATGTTGGTGTGTTTAATGTTGTCCCAGAGGTCTCTGAGACTGTCCTCTGTTCTTTTCATTGTTTTTTCTTTATTTTGCTCTCAATCAGTTATTTCCACTATTTTATCTTCCACCTCACTTATCCGTTCTTCTGCCTCAGTTATTCTGCTATTGATCACATCTAGAGTATTTTTCATTTCATTTAGTGTGTTTTTAATTGATGCTTGATTCATCTTTAGTTCTTCTAAGTCCTTGTTATCTGTTTCTTGCATTTTGTCTATTCTATTTCCAAGATTTTGGATCTTGGAAATAGAATCTTGGATCAGCTTTACTATCATTATTCTGAATTCTTTTTCTGGTAGACTGCCTATTGCCTCTTCATTTGTTAGGTTCAGTAGGTTTTTATCTTGCTCCTTCACCTGCTGTGTGTTTTTCTGTCTTCTCATTTTGCTTATCTTCCTGTGTTTGGGGTCTCCTTTTTGCAGGCTGCAGATTCGTAGTTCCCGTTGTTTTTGGTGTCTGTCCCCAGTGGCTAAGGTTGTTTCAGTAGGTTGTGTAGGCTTCCTCGTGGGGGGGACTAGTGCCTGTGTTCTAGTGGTTGAGGCTCGATCTTGTCTTTCTGGTGGACAGGTCCACGTCTGGTGGTGTGTTTTGGGGTGCCTGTGGCCTTATTATGTTTTTAGGCAGCCTCTCTGCTAATGGGTGGGGTTGTGTTCCTGTCTTGCTAGTTGCTTGGCATAGGGTGACCAGCACTGTAGCTTGCTGGTCTTTGAGTGAAGCTGGATGCTGGTGTTGAGATGCAGATCTCTGGGAGATTTTCGCCGCTTGATATTATGTGGAGCTGGGAGGTCTCTTGTGGACCCGTGTCCTGAAGTTGGCTCTCTCACTTCAGAGGCACAGCACTGACTCATGGCTGCAGCACCAAGAGCCTTTCATCTACCCAGCTCAGAATAAAAGGGAGAAAACGTAGAAAGAAAGAATGAGTAGAAGAAAGAAAGAGAGAGAGAAAGAAACGAAGAGGGAAAGAAAGGAAGGAAGGAAGAAAGAAAGAAAGGAGGGAGGGAGAGAGGAAGGAAAGAAAAAGAAAGAGTGAAAGGAAGAAGGGAGGGCGGGAGGGAGGAAAGAAAAAGGAAGTGTGAAAGGAAGAAGTGAGGGAGGAAGGAAGGAAGGAAAGAAAGAAAGAAAGAAAGAAAAAAGAAAGAAAGAAGGAAAGAAAGACAGGAGGGAGGGAGGGAGGGAGGAAGGAAAGAAAGAGAAAGAAAGGAGGGGTGGAGGGAGGGAGGGAGGAAGGGAAGGTAGGAAAGAAAGAAAGAGAGAAGATAAAGTAAAATAGAATAAAGTACAAAATATAGTGGCGTTATTAAAAGAAAAAATTAATTATTGAAAAAAAAAAACAGACAGATAGAACCCTGGGACATATGGTGGAAGCAAAGCTATACAGAGAAAATCTCACACAGAAGCATACATATACACATTCACAAAAAGAGAACGGGGGGAAAAATCGAAAATCTTGCTCTCAAAGTCCACCTCCTTAATTTGGGATAATTCGTTGTAAAACGAGGAAAAGGGGAAAAAATCTTAAATGTTGTCCTCAAAGTCCACCTCCTCAATTTGGGATGATTCTCTGTCCATTCATGCACTCCATAGACGCAGGGCACATCAAACGGACCGTGGAGCTTTAATCCGCTGCCTCTGAGGCTGCACAGAGAGATTTCCCTGTCTCTTCTCTGCTCTCACAGCTCCCGGGTCTCAGCCTTGGACCTGGCCCCGCCTCTGCGCATAGGTCGCCGGAGGGCGTCCATTCTTCTCTCAGACAGGACGGGTTTAAAGGAGCCGCTGATTCGGGGGCTCTGGCTCACTCAGGCAGAGGGGAGGGAGGGGCACGCATTGCGGGGCGGGCCTGCGGCGGCAGAGGCTGGCGTGACGTTGCACCAGCCCGAGGCGCTCCGTGCACTTTCCCGGGGAAGCCGTCCCTGGGTCCCAGGAACCCGGCAGTGGCGGGCTGCACAGGCTCCCCGGAAGGGGGGATGGACAGTGACCTGCGCTCGCACCCAGGCCTTGTGGCGGCGGCAGCAGCAGCCCCAGCGTCCCACGCCCATCTCCGGGGTCCGCGCCTTTAGCCGCGGCTCGCGCCCGTCTCTGGAGCTTCTTTAAGCAGCGCTCTTAATGCCCTCTCCTCACGCACCAGGAAACAAAAGGGAAGAAAAAGTCTCTTGCCTCTTCGGCAGGTCCAGACTTTTCCCCGGACTCCCTCCTGGATAGCCGTGGTGCACTAACCCCTTCAGGCTCTCTTCCTGCCGCCAGCCCCAGTCCTCTCCCTGCGCTCCGACTGAAAGCCGATACCCGAGCCTCAGCTCCCAGCCCCGCCCGCCCCGGCGGCCGAGCAGACAAGCCTCTCGGGCTGGTGTGTGCCTGAGGGCACCGATCCTCTGTGCGGGAATCTCTCCGCTTTGCCCTCCACACTCCTGTTGCTGTGCTCTCCTCCGCTACTCCGAAGCTTTCCCCCTCCGCCACCTGCAGTCTCCGCCCGCGATGGGGCTTGTAGTGTGTGGAAACCTTTCCTCCTTCACGGCTCCCTCCCACTGGTGCAGGTCCCGTCCCTATCCTTTTGTCTCTGTTTATTCTTTTTTCTTTTGCCCTACCCAGGTATGTGGGGAGTTTCTTGCCTTTTGGGGGGTCTGAGGTCTTCTGTCAGCGTTCAGTAGGTATTCTGTAGGAGTTGTTCCACGTGTAGATGAATTTCTGATGTGTCTGTGGGGAGGAAGGTGATCTCCGCGTCTTACTCTTCCGCCATCTTCCTCCGTCCCCCATCTTGGTTAAATTTATTAGATAATGGTTGCTGGTTGATGGCTTTTGTTTGTAGATGCAAATGGCTCGGAGAGTAATGTTTTTTAAAAATTTTCTCTCTATATACTTAAAACAGAAAATTCAGTATACTAAGTCATTAATTACCTGATTATCAAAATTATAAATAAAATGAGGGCTGAGAGCAAAAGCTTCCTTGATCTACCTATTAATATTTCACTTGTATACAATTAGAAGTCTAAATCTCTAGATGTGGTTTGAATGCTTCCTGGTTATATAAAACATAGATTCAATTTCACATCCACAGTATAATTCACCTCCACCATGAGGTTTTAGGTAAAATATTATACTTAACTTAGAAATGGTACTTTACTGAAGACATATAAATACATATCTAGTGAATGGCTCTAGTATGTTGGAGTTTGGATATGTTGAGTTTGAGTTCCCTGTGGGACCTTTAAGTGTAGATGTTTAGGAAGAACTTAGACGTATGGGTCTGGAATTTAGGAGAAAGATTTGGCTTGGAAATATAGATATTTGGTATCTAACATAAAGGAGGTAGTTCAAACCATAATAGTGGTTGACATCTCTTAGGGAGAATATGAAGAAAGAGTCTATGGAGGGAAACTTGGGGAAGACTAAAGGTTAAGGGATGTATAGAGGAAGTTGCAAAGGAGACAGAGAAAGAAAAATCCAAGATTCACAAGAAAAGCTGAGAGAGACTTTTTTCCTGGAAACCAAGAGACCCATTCTTTTTTTTTTTTTAAGAGACCCATTCTTTTGACAAATATTTTTTGAGCTATTACTTTGTCTGAGATGTTGAGATAAGTCAGTGAACTCAGCAGATAAACTTATTTGCTGCTGGAGAGAGATAGACAAAAATATAATAATAAGCAAATTCTATATTTTGTTAAAAGACGAAAATACAACAAAATATAATAAAGCAATGCAAGGGAGACTGAGAGTGCACGGGTCAGTGTTGCAGTTTAAAATCGGATTACCTGGCAAGGTAGACAAGAAAGTGGCATCTGAGTAAAGACTTGAAGGAAATTAAGGGAGAGAGATAAAATTTCAAAAAGAATTCATGTTCATGCTCATGTTTCAGAAGGGTTAGGTAAGATAATAATTGAATAGTTTCCATTTGATTTTTTGAGATTTGGAGTCAATGTTGACCTGGATGAAAGGAAATTTGGAAGCCTGGGGAGAAGATAGAAGGTAGATTGCATTGGTAGAATAAATGTAAGGTGAAGAAGGAAAGAACCTGGACCTCTCTTTCTACCAGTATAATTATGAAGGGAAAAGTAAAAACAATGTCGTATCCAGAGACCTAGATTAATAAAAATTTTGTTTAGCTGGTGTCTGGAAGGACAGGACCGCTGTATGACTAGTGGTCCCCCCAGAAAATGAGAGCAAAAGAGAGGGAAAAGATTACAAACACTTTATTTTGGTTATTGAATTAACCCAAAAGGAAATGTAGATTAAATCAATATTTAATTCAGAAGAAGTCATCAGTTTCTGTTAGAAAGCCATGATGAAATTTCAAAGAGTAGAGAGAATGTTTATGGGGACAGGATCTTGGAACTTCAGAGCTATACTACTGCCTTCTTTAGTGGTAAACATGGATTGCTGTGGTTTGACGTGGCAAATGATTAAAAAAAAAGAATACCAAATAAAAACATATGCAGCTACTATTTACTTGTATTCACAAGCTTCATATAAAAGTGTAAATATATTTTACGGTGATAATGAGGGAGACACCTCTATGCTATCCCACCTGAGGTCAGTTCATCCCCTTCCTTTCAAGGAAAAATTTAAAGATGGACCATTAAGGTAGAAAAGCTTTCTTTATAAGATTCATAACATTTCTCCATGTATATGGAAAGGATAAGAGAGGCACCATTTGGAACCAATCAACTTGCTGGAGGATTTGCAAATAGCCTTTTTCATAGACTTAGGCATTTGATCACAACAAAACTCTATGTCTATTGATGTGAGATGCAGAAGGTCCTTGTGAATCAATTGCATCAGATGGAGAACCAGAATTCCCTGTGGAATAATCCATCAGAAAAAGAACCAGAATTCCCTGTGGAATAATCCATCAGACAAAGAACCAGAATTCATAGGAGAATGGTCACATCAGCACTGAGAAGAGTTCCTTTCTCTGTAGGGAATCATGGATTCTTCTTTTTAACCCTGGGCTTCACCTCCTCTCCCCAAAGCAGACGAACTTCTACTTTGTAAAACAACTGAGGCCACCACGTGGGAATTCTCTTAATATCTACTCCTTGTACTTTAATCTCACCTATTGCAACCCACCCCCCCACCCCACCACGGAGCTGCCCCAGCCCCTTCCCAGAGCTAACACCACAGGCACCTTTCCCCCTTCCCCCGGGACTGCGCTTCTTCAGTTAGCTGCAGCCCTGTCCACCCTCTCCTCCCCAGCTCTCTTAGTTTCTTGCCACTGACACCTTCCTACCTGGGCTCCTGTCCTCCTGTAAATCTGTCACTTGCAGTGCCTTCTTAATGTTCAACTTCACCTCTCTGCTTAAAAGAAGCTTCCTGGCTTCCCAAATTATAAATGGGTTATATTCAGATGGTTACTAGACTTATCATGGTGCTCATTTCATAATGTATTTAAAAGTCAATTCACTATGTTGTTTACTTGAAACTAACATGATACTGTATGTCAACTTTTTTCAGTTAAAAAAAAAGTAAAAAGTTAAAATCAAAAATCAAAGTGGGTGAATCTAATAATTTGGCTTTCACCAGCGGTATCTGAGAGTTCATGCTGTTCCACATTCTTGTCAGGACTTGCCATTATCAAGCTTAAAAATTTTTGGCTTATCAGGTGGAGGTGAAGGTGTATCTTGCAGGTGGGTTGTACTCACATTACTCAAGAGGTTGAACAACTTTTCATTTTACTGGTGCCTTGTGATTCCTCTTTATGAAGTGCCTGTTCAAGAGTTTTGCCACCCTTCTCCACTCCTGGATTTTTGCTTCAGTTGGTTGCCTATCCTCCTTATTGATTCACAGGCATTCTTTACATATTCTTCTTTGTGAATTTATGAGTGTTTTAAATATTTTATCTTTTCGCTCTCTGTATAGCCTTTTGTTAAAGTTCATAATTTTAATGTAGCCAAAGTTATCAATTGTTTCCTATGTGACTTATGCTTTTTGTTTCTTGAGTAGGAAATTATTCCCAACCTCATGTTAATAGACGTATTTTTAAATATCAAAAAAATAAATAAACAGGTCATACTCCCCCCCAAAAAGATTTTGTTTTATTTTATTATTGGATAAGAAAGATATGAACATAATTATAGACAAAGAGAGGATGAAGCCAGCATAGAAGAGGTTAAAAATCCAGTTGGGCAAGAGGATGTGAATTTATAGAAAGAGGTACCTGAGGACATGGAAAATGAGGGAGAGAAAATGGGATCTACATGGAGAAAGAGCTTTTCCACTGGGACAAAAATGAATAAGGAAATATTGAGCTGCTTATAAATAATTTTGTGTTGAAAGGAGGCAAATGATGACTTTCATTTTTCTATGAAGTAAGGAATTGATGCTATTCATTAAAAATGATAAAGTGGGTAATGTGGGTAGAGGCCTGGGATGATTTCACATAGCTACTGTGGGACAAAGAATAAGATGACTAGGTCTGCAGAACAATTTTGAGGGTACAGCTGAAGCTGGAATCCATGAATTTTTCATACCATTCATCTTCCTGATTGTGCATTCTGCCTTTTCTCTAGTATGCCTTATCAGTCTAGGCATAGAAGAGGAATGAATAGGCAGCTGAATTGACCCAGGCCTGAGGTATTGCCTGGTATGTGTGATGAATTGATTGGGAGAATGGTAGTTAAGGGGTTTGGTGAGATTGTATTTAAAATGATACTTAGGTTAGTCATAAAAGAGAGAGAGAATAAGCAGGAGTGGGCTGATGAATTAGGACCAAATAGAGATATTTAAGGGCAGAGAAGATGGAGTGGGTATGAGAGAACTTGAGATATAAAAGGATGTGGTTCAATGAATTTGACATTGGTGTTTAAGATTTCAAAAATGGGGCAGTTCTGGCTGATATAAATCCTAAGATGAAGATGCGTGAAGTGAAGTGGAGGTGAGTAATAAACGGAACTGAGGACAAAGAACCGTGAGGCAAGACTATTGGGCTGGATGGTGAGGATCGAATTCACCCGGCATCATGGCAGGGATTAAGAGGGAGGCCGTGAACCGGTATAAAGTTACTGCTGAATCAGTGGAAGATTGCAACGAGGAAGAAAAGAAGGAGGCATTATATGGACCACATGAGCCCCATAGGACGATTTCATGATGTTTAAGACATTCTGTGAGACCCAAGAAAACTGCCTAGGAAATTCACTCTCAGTGGGTATGGTTTACAGATTCAGTATCTGTCCTTTTTTAATAGCAAATTAAGCTTCAGTTTATCATAACCCAAACCAGCCTATAATGATTTCTTAATTAACTGGGCTTTGCTCCTTCCACCGTTTTGGATGAGAGCAAATCACAAGAAAATAAATTATTATTAGGGGTTAATAAAAATACCAATTTATTAGTCATGTATAATTGAGAAGATATTTTGCTTGTATCCTATATTTTCAGTAATTACTTCTTTAAAATAGTACGGTGAGAAATGACATTTGGAATAAAGGCAGAGGAATTGAGAGCATGACCAGTCATGTTATAAAGACCTTGTGCAACCATTAAAAATGGAATGTAGTACATAAAGCTTCAGATACTCAATGATACATATTTTAAAAGAATGCAGTTATTTGCTCAGACAAAAATATGTACTTATTAAATAAATTGAAATATTTGTTCATTTTGCAATATATATCCTATTTCTATAAAAGTCTAAAAAGGACAATTTTCTCTAGTTGTAATGGAAAGCTCAGTTCTCAGAATAAGTAAAACAGAAACATAACATTGTAATTTTGGCCAGTTTCAGAACAGGTGCATTTAAGGAATGCAAACTTTTATAACATGATTTTTCGCTATAATTTTCTCATTGTAACTAACTTCCTAAGTTTTTGACTGTGGGCAATTAAAATAAATAGGCAGATTTTAGTTAAAGGTGTATTTCCACTCTCCTCTGGAGAGGATGTGCAAGCCATGGACACCTTCATACCCTGGTGAAGGCACCAGTTTAGTGTGTCTCTAGACATAGGGAAATTGGTTTTTGTAGAGATGAAAGCCATTGATAATGTCGTTAAACAAAACACAATAAAAATGACTTGTGGGGGGCTTTCCTGGTGACGCAGTGGTTGAGAGTCCGCCTGCCGATGCAGGGGACACGGGTTCGTGCCCCGGTCCGGGAAGATCCCACATGCCGCGGAGCGGCTAGGCCTGTGAGCCATGGCCGCTGAGCCGGCACGTCCGGAGCCTGCGCATCCAGAGCCTGTGCTCCTCAACGGGAAAGGCCACAGCAGTGAGAGGCCCGCGTACCGCAAAAAAAAAAAAAAAAAAAAAGACTTGTGGGGAAGAATGAGGAAAATATCTTTGCTCTTGTGTGCTTGCTGTACATGAGGTTCCTAAACATAGAAACTTTTGTCCAGTACCTATAAATGTATAAGTCAGCTATACTAGGCCTGTCTGATGCCTGCCCTCCTTCTTTTCCATATGCCTTCTCTATTCTCTTTCTTTGCATCCTCTGGCAACTTTTTCATTGAATAGTTATATATTAAACGCTAAATACATGCCAAGTAGTGCTGGTGCTGTGGATACATAGGGGAAGTATGTCCTCCATCTGTAACCTAAGTTCCACTGGGGAGAAAATGAAGGCCAAGAGAAATCTGAAATGACACAAACACGATTTCTAAATCTCAAGGCAATGCTGAGTTACTCGAGAAGCAGATTTTCGTTTAAGTTTAGGGACTTAGCAAAGCAGAGAAAACCTCCACATCCCTTCCCCCAGAAAAAGAAAAGTCAATTCTGATAAAGTTTTCTAAAATTTTGTAATCAGAAAGAAAGTAGAGAGAATCATGATTTCTAAAATATTCAGGGCCTCCCTGGTGGCGCAGTGGTTGAGAGTCCGCCTGCTGATGCAGGGGATACGGGTTCGTGCCCCGGTCTGGGAGGATCCCATATGCCGCGGAGCGGCTGGGCCCGTGAGCCATGGCCGCTGAGCCTGCGCATCCAGAGCCTGTGCTCCGCAACGGGAGAGGCCACAACAGTGAGAGGCCCGCGTACAGAAAAAAAAAAAAAAAAAAAAATATTCAGTATGGCTGTAAAAGCTGTCATTCAAGACAAGATTATAGCTTTAATTAGATCTATAGGGCAGGTCTCCAATGTCCCTTATCTGCTACACATAAGAGCAGGTGGAATGGAAAATGTATTATGTATTATCAGGACAGCATATATGCATTGAGAAAAGAATGAAGCTCTTCCACTTGAGAATGTCTCCCTCTGCCATGGCATCCTGTCTAAAAATGTCACATGCCTTGAGGAAGAAATCAGCAAGAGTGAGACATGTTATAGACTGAAAATCTCCATATCACATTCCCTTTGTGTTCTTCATTCACTGAGACCAGGAAATGCATTTTGAAAAACCACTATACATTAAAAAATCAGGTGCATTTATTTTGGAACTTGCAGTGAGTCACTACCTAGTTGCAAACTGGAGAGTAGCAATAGTCCCAGGCAAAACCAGACCAGAAGGGTGTTTCCATTTCCTAACTCACACCCACTCCAACCTCCATCCTACTCAGGCCTCCATTTTAGTCTTTTCCTTTTTTTTTTTTTTTTTTTATGAGAGTCTCTTTACCATTGTTTTTGTTTTTTGTTTTTTTTTCAGAAAATAGGGTTTCAAGAATACGTTACTCTGATTAAGCAGATTGGTCACCTTGGTGATACTACTCATGAGTTGTGTCTTTGCAGAGAAACTGCATTTGGATGTTTATCTTCTTTTGAAAAATATGCATTATCTTAACAAGCATTTTGATACTTTTGGAGAATATTTACAGGAACACAGCGTGTTTATTTTAAGGCTTTTTAAAAGGTACTTTCTTTAACATTGAGAACTGTAGATTGCTATCTTTGCTCGAGAATTTGAAGAACCAGGATCTGTTTTAGACTTCTAATGTGGGAGCAATTATCTGTTGTGATGGGTAATTCCTTCACTTCTAAGGGTTGCTCTCTGAAGTTTTATTTCAATGAGAAAGCTATTGGCCAGTTGGTTCAAAACAACACTTTAACTGCATGATTGAGCTTACTTCTTCCCAGCTATGATTTCAACAGTTATAGCATTGGTCACAGAAGGAAAATAATAGTGTTCTCCAACAGTCAATCTGTCATGTCCCCTGGCTGTGTTGCGGCTCATGACCACTGGTGAAATTAATCAGCTTGGCTCTTTGAGAATATGTTTTCTGGACACTAGTACATCGTTAAGGCCCAGGAACCTTGTCCATGACTTGTTTACAGCAATGACTGCATTTCCAGAAATTGCATAATTTACTTTTTTGTTCTCTCGTTGCTACTTTCTCTATTCCATAATAAAGAAATCTAAAGAGAGGGAATATCAGATGACTCCTCTTTAAAATTTAGACAATCTAATTAAAAATTTAAGAAATTACTTGATTCTTTACAGACACCTGCCAAGCGGGTTGATGATTTCATGTGGCCTTGTTCAAAATTAGGTAAATTTTGCCCGTTTGTAATTTTTTCACTCTAAAAATCTCTAGGCTTTCAGTCAATATTAATAGCAGAAACATAGTTCAACAGGAATAACAGCTATTTTTATGATACACTTATCTTGAGGCTGTATAATCTCCTTCTGTTAATGTTGTTTAAAATAGAACAGAGCTTGTCTGTCTGAGATGTTTTAAAACCTCTGATGTGGGTACTTAAGAAGACAGCAAATACAGTACAAGGAACAGTATGAAATTAGCCGCTTGCCTCTGTGGTTACTGGACAGAAAAGTTTATTTCAAAACTCTGTAGGCTAGACAAACATATTTAATCAGTGATCACAGCTCCATGGGTTTGATAAACTCCTTGCAAAAGTTTGTAAAGATCATCATTCCTGTGAGTCTAGCTGGAGAGTTTACTATGGAAAGACCTTAAAAGGTCATTTAGTCAATCTTCCTGCTTTCAGACAAAGACAAATGATAAGAAATAGCCAAAGATACTAGTTTTAGCTGCCTTATTTTTGTGTACTTCTTCCAACCTCACTTCATGTGATTTCCCCCCTTTCAGACATGAGGCTTTTTGTAGTACAGTCACTTAACATCTTTATTTAACATTCCCATTATGGTTCAGCCATGTGTAGGCTATACAGTTAGGGGTGAGCTTGTTAAGACTTCACTGTATAATCATGAAGTTTTTCCAGTTTACTCCTTCAGGTATAAGCTTCTTGGCTGAATTTGTCATTAGGGTGCCCACCTTGTCAAGAAATCTCTCTTTAAAATATTTGAAAAGACTGTTTAATATGGGATTCAATGCCAAAGATTTGTTGGCATTGGTCAAACCCACTATATGGACCAAAAACCATATCCCATCGTAGAGATCAGTTTCTGCAGCCTGCATTTGCAGGCTGATCTGGTTCTGACTGACCTCAAGTTGTTTCCAACCCCTCTTCTTTCTTCTTTCACTATAAAGGCTGGAAAAGGATTTTTAAAAATTCTCTTTCCAGTCTCTTCTGCTAAAAGTGGTGACCACTGGCACATAGTTGTGCCCAAGTGGAAGTCTGCTGAGACAGTGTCTCAGAAAATTTCACTTTCTAAGTTAACAGGGACTAATTTGGTGGGCACTGGTCCACCCCTACTTGTTTTAGCAGCTAAAGAGGATGAGCCTAGAGTTATAGCAACCATCTTGTGATGCTGAAGGACCCTGCATGGGGGAATCACAGAAACACTGGCATTATGTAACTGAGCCACTAGATCAATGCCAGCAACCGCCCACATCCAGATGTCTTTTTAAGTGACAAAAAAAATTTTCTATTTAATTTCACCACTAAGTTTCATCATATGTACCTGAAAGCATATGGTGTATGTGTGTGTATATATATATATATATATATATATATATATATATATATATATACATATAATATATATAATGTATAAATATAAGAAAGTTCTGGTTTTAGCTATCAGTTTATCCTTACTAGGGATTTGATAAGAAGCTGGAGGTTGAAATGAAGAGATTTTTCTTGGATCTAGTCAGATTTCTTCTCTTTTGTTATTTTGGTTTGCTGACTCAAATTAGTTTTACAATTTTCTGTGCTAAATTCTACCTTTTAAAACAATTTCAGAGCCTTCTAAGTCTTTCAGAATTAGTTCAAAATTTAGATTTCCAATAGTATATTTATTGATAGCGTTTCTGTCTTCTCACCACCACAATACTGAAATTTATGGTTTGTTCTCTGAAATATGTAATAAGATTGACAATTCAGCTGCGCTTTAGTCTAGAACTAATGGCAATGCTTCTCTTTGAGGGGTCACTAGTCTGCTTCCCTATTGCCTCTCACTACAAGAGCAAATCTTTCTGGTTGGCGCTGCATTACAATAGAAGGTTATCTTGTGTCCCAATTCACAATCTAGGTGGGAAAGAAGAGTTGTTTGATGGAGTCATGAGCTCTATGAAATTTCCTCTGTGGTACCATCAAAAATATTTTCTGGCTACTGCCATTTGAGACTTTATTATTTAATCATCTCCTGTGGATTTAGTTCTAGGCTACATTTTCATAAAAATCCCCAGTGTTTATCATGCATATATTAGGTGCTCAGTAAAGGTATATCATTTAAATGTTAAGTGATAAATTGAGATTAAAAGAAACTTTATTGAGTTCTCTTTTTCTTGGTTAGTCATATTTTCTTGACTTGGTTAGAATATAGTCTATCTAAGTTAAGGTTGTGACTTGGATTTACAGGAAAAAGTTAGTAAATTATCTTAACACTGTAATTTAAATAACCAGAAAATTTCAAAGAATACTTCAAAACTAATTGAAGAAAAGCTTAGAAAAATTAGTAAAGCAACAATGAAGCACTGACAAATTATGATTGTCAAGAAAGTAAAGAAAGGGTCTCACAAATACCATAATGGTAATTAAATACATCTCTTGAGGTTTTCGCCTCTGGTTTTAGATGGAGAACTAGAAAAGCCAGAGAAACACAGCCTTGACCCTTTATTTAGCTCTGTTAACTCAACAGAGTATAATGGTGGTTGAGGTGAAGAAAAGTGTAAAGCTACTTGAAGTATGAGAACAAAAAACCAGAAAGACTTTTGAGACTAGGCAGGCCTGGAGTCCTAGAACTTGTCCCTTTTCTTACTTTTTGGAAGCACATTGTCACTTGGAACTTTGTGCCACTCTCAAACCTTCCCAACACTTTTGTAGTTATATGCTGCTGATGTGGTTTATCCCACTGCCTACAAAGCCTTTTCTCTACTGTAAAACTTTTAGTCAAGGAATAAAATGTTAACTCTTCTGTGAAACGTTCATAAAGTACTTCAAAACATCTTAGAGTTTCTATTCTCTATGCTCTCAGAGCACCTGCACAGCACACACACACACACACACACACACACACACACAGAGTTTATATATTCTAACACCATCATATATTATGGTAATTTGCTGATTTATATGTCTTTCTCCCTTCCTAGACATTAATTCTGTGAGGGTAAGGGCTGTGACTCATTTATCTCCCTAAACCAGGACCTCACAATGTCTGAGGCGAGTAAATGCTCAATAAATCCTTGTCAAGTAAATGATTGTCCTGGAAAGGGAATGACTCAGCAGTAAGGTTCAGTGGAGGTCACATAAATGTATTACAACAGGTCTCAGGATCAGGGCAGAGGGAAAACACAGGTCAGATTAAACAATGATTGTTAACAAGTTAGAATTTGTGTACAAGGTACTTAATTATGCCAATATTTATCAGATGCCTTTGGGTATAAGAAAGACACCTTGATTCAAGTTGGCTTAAACAATAAGGGAAATTTGTTGTCCAAACAAAAGACAGTGCAGAGGCAGGACATAGTGAAATGGGGGTTCCAGCTTCACAACTTCATGACTCTTTGGTCTCCTCCCCCTTCCTTTATGTGGGCTCTGACCTCAGACTGGCTTCCTTCATGATTGGCAGGTGGCTGCCAGCAGCATCAGCTGTAACACACATCCTTGTTCTGGGGTAGACCTCCCTTCCTACCACAGAGTAAATGTTCTTCCCTTTAGTCTGATTGGTCCAACTTAGGTTGTGCACTAGCCCAGACTGTCAGGGTTGTCAAGGAATGTCATTTAATGATTGGTAAGATAGTTGGGATGACTGTGATTTGCTTACTAGTCAGGAGACCCTCTTGAAGTTGTAGGGACTTAACTACCCCCAACCAAGCAGGCTGAGAGTGGGAAGGGTGTAATGGTTAAGAGCACAGACAGCCCCACTACCTACACTCAAATCCCACCTCTTCAGTTTACCTGCTCTGTGAATTAGAGCAATCTAACTCAGCATCTTCATTTTTTAGCAGGGGTGGTAATAGTACTTACTTCATAAAGTTACTGTGAGGTTTAGTGAGTTATTAGATGTAAATTATTAAGAAACAGCGGAGGCACTCTTGAAGTGTTTGTTATCACTTTTTGATTATTTAACAAAAATTGGTGTTATATTAAAAAGGTAAAAGCAAACATGCAGTTGTAAAGCAGTTATACTCCAATAAATATGTTTAAAAAAAAAAGGTAAAAGCAGAGAATAGATTCTATGTAGGCAAGCAACAATGTTCATTACATAAATTTTTGTTTTCTTTAACAATTTGACTTTAGGATTATCCAGTTTATTTTTGAATGTTTATCACTATGTAATGATAAGTTTCAAATTTAAATGGAAAGATAATCATATGGAAAAGTATATGCTTAACTGTCTCTTAATCATGTCTGCAAAGTAAAAAAGAATATTGCCCTTTTAATCTTAGAGTATACATTCTGCCAATCTTGTGGCCATGTAAACCAACTAGAGACAAAATACCTAAAAATAATTTAGGCTAATGTATTCATAGGGCTTAATCAGATTCTTAAATATCATCTGCTTTACACTTTCATTTTGCAAATAAAATTTAGACCTCAAGGAATTAAGTGAACTTGCCCAAGATTATACAGTTTGTGGCAGGACTGATCAAAGGCTTTAAACTTCACTCACATATTGTTTTACTGGTCCATATAACGTGCCTCTTGAATGCTAGACCCACATGCCTAAGTAATTAAACTTAGAAATATGGTCCTTTTATTAAGAATTAACCCTTGTGCCAGTGTGTGTTCTGTAGTTTGTAGTATAGGACTATGTATACAGTAGGACTCAGCAAATCAGTGTCTTCAAAGAAACTTGAATATAAGATGTATAAAGAGCTCTTACAGTTAGTGTTATGGCATATACACAGGATTAAAAGAGACAGGTTATGCAGGCTATTGGATATTATTTATTTATGTCATATTTTTCAGGAAATTGGTTGCAAATACTAGCTTGAAAATTTAGATTATGTAATGACTTAGAATGTCAAGTAGATATCCTGGAGAGAACTATATTCATGTTTATAATGAGGAAAAATGCACATCTAGACACATATTGGGTAAAATTCCTAAATATTGGACACTGGAAAATGTTATATAGAAAATATTGTGTCAGTGTTCAAGAATTAGGGAGTAATCTAGAGCTTTCCAAATTTCACAGTATAAGTTTAAAAAGAAAATTTCTCAGGCTTAAAGAGATCACATGTGCAATTCAAAATAGAAAAGGCAGGGACACTTAGGAAGCTCAGCCCTTTGATTCTTCCTCTTAAAGCTGCCTTTTAAATTGGTTGCTGACATTTTATTGCCTTTCCAACACGTCTTTCAGGAATCACAATATGCACATACACACTCTGTATGGTACTTTATAGTCCCTCCCTGATGTTCACGGGAAGCATCCTAAGCCACTTTACAATTCCTACAGGACACTGTTTTTATTAGGGTTGCTTCTCAGCTGGCACTTCACTTATTTGTGCTGAAAGATGCTATTAAGAACTGTGGTGAATTGAACCACTCGAACTGGCTTTTCGTTTGATGCATAATTAAATAGAGACCATAAGATCAAGTAAGTGTTAATGAGCAGTGATATATTTAAAAATCTATTTTGGAAATTGCAGTTATCTCAAATGCAAGAAACTTTGCCTTTCGCATAATCCTTGTTGCATAGGTTTTGCACCATTCAATGCCTTCTCTGATTTCATGTTATTACTCATTAAAAATGATTTTGTATGAATGAGTTATAATTTCACATATTTTAAGAAGCACAAATGGTTGGCATTGTTTTTCTAAGCATTTTTTAAAGTACCTAAACACTTTGCTCCTCTTTTTCATACAGACTTTCTCTCCTAGTTTTATGCTTCTTTAGTTGGAAACTAAGAGTTATAAAAACATCCAGAAAAGTATGTAACTGTGGCACTGTGGATATGCTTGTATCAACCTCCACTTAAGTGACTCTTAAATCACTGCTTCCATTTGGTTTTCTTTCCAGCACTCCAACATTAATCATGAAACAAATATTTATCAAGTTGTCAGGTCGTGTTCTCAGTATTCCATATTCAGCAGTGACTCAAAAGTTATGCCTGCCATTGTGAAACTTACTACATTCTAGTGGGTCTGGGAGGAGGTTGGGGATGTAGGGGAGGGAGGACAGAAAATAAACAAGCAAATAAACTGTAAGCTTACAGAGAATAGTGCTATGGGCTGAGTAAAGCAAGAAACAGGGATTCAGAATAATGAGATTGGCAGGGGGGCAGCAATTTTAACTAGGTGGTCAGGGAAGCTGTCACTGAGAATGCGATGTTTGAATTAAGACCTGAAGAACGCCAGGGCAGGAGATATGTGGGTATCTGGGAGAAGAGAGTTTCAGGTGGAGGGAAGAGCGTGTGCAAAGACCCTGAGGTGGGAGTGTGCCTAAGGTATCTACCATGCCAGTGTGTCTGGAGTGGAATGGGTGGGTGAGGCAAGGAAGAGTAAAGAACAAGTTTAGAGAGATTGAGGGTTTGCCTCAATTGAGAGATCGCCTAACCTAATAGACTGTTGTGAGGATTTGGGATTTTACTCTGAATGAGATTGCAGTCGTTTGGGGTTTTGACAAGTAAAGAGATATGCTTTAACATTTTAGCAAGGTTCCTCTGGTGGTTGTGTGTAGAATAGACCAGATGTATGATCAGCAACTTAATATTCTCACAATTAAGTCTTCTAGGCACCTGGAACTCAACATGTCCGAAACTGAACCTCTTGTCTTTACCCACCAGTCTCTTCCTTTTTCTGGAGTCCCAATTTTGGTTAATGGCACCATCATTCACTATTCCCCTTCTTTCTCACTTTCTTTTACACCCATATCTCTTCAAGTTCTATTAAATTTACTTCCTAAATATCTCTTCCACCTGCGTCTGTCTTTCCATCTCCCCACGACCCGTTGTAGTTCAGACCTCTGCTTGAACCATCACAATAGCTAGCCTCTTCGCCTTCTTTCGTTTAGTTTTTTTCTGAATCCCTCTAATTCTAGGTTATGTATAGCTGTTAAAATATTTTAAAAATACATATCAGATTGCATCACTCTTCTGCTTGAAATTCTTCTGTGTTTCATTTTGGGATATGAATTTTCTAGTTTGGCATTATTAATCATTTTGTAATCTGACCTTCATCTCTATCCAGCCTTATGAAAGTACAGGACTAAATGTCTGAATCCCACTTCCAGTCATATGCTCTTCTCTCTTGTCAACATGGCTAACATCTACTCATCTTTCAGGACATGTGGTAGACTGAATAATATCCCCTAACCCAAAATATCCACATCCTAATTCCCAGAACCTGTGATTATGATACCTTACATGGGAAAACAGACTTTACAGATTAATTAAATTAAGAATCTTGTGATGAGGCTATTATCCTGTATTATTCAGGTGGGCCCAATGTAATCACAAGGGTCCTTATAAGAGGGAGGGAGGAGGGTCAGAGTCAGCAGAAAGAGATGTGATAACTGAAGCAGAGGTCAGAGAGAGAGAGAGATTTGAAGGTCCTACATTGCTATTGACTTTGAAGATGGAGAAAGGTGGCCATGGTCTAAGGAATTCAGGAGGACCTAGAATCTGGAGGAGGCAAGGAAACAGATTCCCCCTTGGAGCCTCCAGGAGGAGCCATCTGTGCCAACACCTTGACTTTAGCCTGGTGAGACTGACTGTGGACTTCTGACCCCCAGAAACTGTAAGATAATAAATTATGTCATTTTAAGGTACTATGCTCATGATAATTTGTTATAGCAGCAATGGGAAATTAACAGAGGACACAAACCAAGCATCTTCTCTTTCAGAAACTTTTCCTCAGCACACTTTTCACCTACACCCCTCTGACTCAGGTGCTGGGGCCCTGCAGCAACTTTTCTATTCAGCTGTCAGTACCTTGTTCAAAGCATTGCAACTATTTACTTGTCTGTCTCTCCATAGATTGTGAGATGCTTGAGGGCAGAGATTTTTACCTCATTTATCTTTATATTTTCAGTACAAATCACTGGACTTGGTAAAGAGTGGATATTCAATAAAAGATAAATGGCTTTTCACTGCTAAGTGATATATGTCAATTACCACTGAACAGAAAGTAGGAACTCATCTTACTACATTCTAATGCAATATATCATGTATACAGAGAAGTATACAGATCCTAAATGTGCAGTTTGATGGATTTTCATGAGGTGAACACACTCGAATAACCAGCAGCTAGATCAGGAAACTAAACATTGTGGGCACCCAGGAGTCCTCCCTGTCCTAACCTCTAACACCAGGGAGTCTGTGCAAACAAAGCATACTTTTGATAGAATTAGGAATACTGAATTTCCAAATGAGTATCCCTTTTGATCAGGTGAGAATGATCGACAGGAATGTGTGAGACTCAGATAAAACTCCTTCCTTCTAAGGCAGTGGTCCCCAACGTTTTTGGGGCCGGTTTTGCGGAAGGAAATTTTTCCATGGAATGGGGGGGGGGCGGTTGGTTCAGGCTGCAATGCGAGCAATGTGGGGGATGGGATGGTTCAGGTGATCATGTGAGCGATGGGGAGCGACGCTTCGCTTGCCCACAGCTCGCCTCCTGCTGAGCGGCCCGGCTCCTAACAGGCCGCAGTCCCATAGCAGTCCATGGCCCGGGGGTTGGGGACCTCTGTTCTAAGGCCTCTGTTTCTTCATCTAGAAAGTGAGGAGGTGCCCTGTAATCTCAGTTCATCTTAGTGTGTGAGTCTAAGACCTGGTTCTTTGATATATGGGTGAATTTGATTGTGCAGGAAACATGGATTTGGTGATTGAATCTTGTATAGCATTAATTTAAATTATAGGAATAATATGATTTAATCCAGATTATTTACCCGGAAAATGAATGTAGCACCAGAGTAGAGGGGCAGTGAGCTGGTATGATTTTTTTTGTCTTGATTCTTCTCTTTCTTTCTAATTTGTTGCTGCATGGCTTTCAGGAAACGTGTGAGAATAACTGCCCATTTTATCAAGTAAATAAGATGGATGAAAATTTTCTTACAAAGAGATGGATTTACTAAAAAGGTCTTAGAGATTGTTGATTTAAGTCTAATATTGTAATTTCTCCCTTAATTTACAAGGCAGTGTTTCTAGAGTATTATAAATTTTGAGAACTAGAGGATTAACTCTGGGATCAGTAAATAAAAATCCATATAAATAAGAAAACTGACAATGGTGATTTTATTTATTTATTTATATAATTTTAATTTTTATTTACTTTTTATTTTTTTGACATCTTTATCGGAGTATAATTGCTTTACAATGTTGTGTTAGTTTCTGCTGTATAACAAAGTGATTTAGCTATACGTATACATATATCCCCATATCTCCTCCCTCTTGCGTCTCCCTCCCACCCTCCCTATCCCAACCCTCTAGGTGGTCACAAAGCACCGAGCTGATCTCCCTGTGCTATGCAGCTGCTTCCCACTAGCTATCTATTTTACATTTGGTAGTGTATATATGTCAGTGCTACTATCTCACTTTATCCCACCTTCCCCTCCACCCCCCCCGCCTCGTCCCTCAAGTCCCTTCTCTACGTCTGCATCTTTATTTCTGCCCTACCACTAGGTTCAACAGTCCTGGGTTTGCATTTTGCATGACACCCCCCTACCCACACATGTTATGTAGCCAGTCCTGTCTAACAACATGAATTTTTATAGCAGTTAGAGTCAAGAGTTTCTTCAACTTAAATGTGAGGGAAAATGATTAGTATCCTTTTAATTATGCTTCAATATAAGTTGCAAGATTTAGCAAATAAAAATACCCAGTTAAATGAGAATTTCAAATAAACAACAAAAAACTTTTTAGTATAAGTGTGTCTCAAATATTGCCGGTATTTTGTCTGGCAGTTCTACTTCGACGCAATGGTAACAAGCTCTTTAGGGATGATAATAAATATGTATCTTAAATATCTCCAGTGCAATTACAGGACATACTATAGAAATCATTTCAATCACCAGGATAATACATTAGGCTATTAAAAATCCTCTCCTTGCATTTTGACTTTCTGTCAGCCAATGCTTCAACCAGCCAATCTTGGTTGAAGATTCTAAAGCTTATCAATTCATCTTTTCTGATAAAATGCTCATATGGAACTAAAATTGTGATATTCCTTCAGCATGTCTTTTCTAGTCATCTCAGCTTTAGATTTTTGGACCACTTTTCCCAGGGCTGTTAAATTGCCATTCATATTTGAGTAGATAAAAAGGTCATTAATAAAACAGAAAGTAGAATGAACAAGTATTTAAAAGTGCAGAGACTTTATAATTGCCAATAAAACTAGAGGTGATAAAAATGTTGACTAGATGTTATACAATATTTTAGGATTAAAATCCTTGAAGTAGTAACATTTTGATGACATTTAAATTGTGCAAAAATAAAGGTGATAAATCAAGGGTGGTTTTAAAGAAATAATTTATAAATTAGTTCTATAGTTAGGAATTAGTAAGGTGAACTTGTACAAGTACAATTTCCTTAGTACAGAGGTTATGTATTAACTTTGATCTGTTTAATTAAGTATTATGTTGGTGAGTGATATAAATCAATAATTTCAATAATCCTCGTGGTTCCTCACTTGCATAGCAAGCAGAATATTCACAAAAATAATCCTGAGATAAAATTAGTAGAGATAGTCTATTCTAAAAATTAGCAGCAAACAGTAGGTTATCAGGATAAGCATAGGTACCTCACATTCTTTACGAATATTTTCTTAGAGATGAATAAACCAAACTCTCTTAATATGTTATATGATATTTTCTTTAAGTGGTATAATTTAAATCATATGGTAACTCATACACTGATATTTCACATGCTTAATCTCTCATTTAAAAAAAGAAATGAATAACCTTCAAAAAGAAATAGTCTTCAAAGGGAATATATTTTGTAATCAACCATACTGTATGAATTTAGTCTTTTTTTATGATCACTTAAAGATAAAAACTGAGAAATACTTTTTCCAGAACTGTGACTGATTATTTTCAGTTCTGACAATTCAGAATTATTCTATGAACATGTCATTTTAATTTTAGTCTGAAAATTATATTATGCATGTGGTTTTTCATAAAATACAATCCAAAAGAGTTGCATTTATCTTCTTACAAAGTACAAAATAAGAGTACAAAATAAGAAAGTTCCTATATATTTCATGTTTTTAATGTGGTACACAATGAAAATGTTTCCTTGCATTTTTAGTGAACATCCAAATATGAATAATTTCCTTCATAAAAATATATCAGCTTCTCTTACTATAAAATGGATAGTGTTTACCTAAAAAGACAGGTGCTGGAGTAAAGAGAGCCTAGATTCTTCCAGAGTTTTATAAGGTTTTTCTATGCAATTAAAGCTTGATAAACATTGGCTAATGTAATAGGGCTTTCCATTTCAGGTGTGGGCATAATGTAGATTCATCTTGATGGCCCTGCACGCATATTGCTGCCATGTGGTGTTTTCACAATGATTATTATTTTATTATAACCAAATTTTACCTCATTGAAAATATTTTAATGATGCATAATTGATGTATCTGGGAGTGTGGGCAGTAGATATGAAGAAATTAAACTTCACATGGGTCCTGGAATGTGACTTTGCTCTTCCCATTGGGATTTAATTGGGATCTTTATGTTTAAACTTAACAAAATTTCAGTGGGGTGACGGTGGGCAACATTTAGGTGCACTACAAACTCATAATGGAGGTTGAAAATTTCAATATATGGAGAATTCAGTTAAATTTTCAATTTTTGCTTTCTCTCAAAAAGCAAATTTAGAGATCTTGTAGAGCTATAGTAGAATGTTA
Organism: Hyperoodon ampullatus; assembly: GCF_949752795.1. Lineage (NCBI taxonomy): Eukaryota > Metazoa > Chordata > Mammalia > Artiodactyla > Ziphiidae > Hyperoodon > Hyperoodon ampullatus. Next base: position 36,896,101 of record NC_136914.1, read on the forward strand.
CTATGTTTAGAACTATGTATAGTCTTGTTTCTTAATAAAATGAGTATAGTTGAAACATGGACTTAGCCTGTACTATGTAGTCATTGTTATTCATGAAGGACTCAAATTAAGACATAAAGCTAGGTTGACTGAAACCATACCTTATCTGGGAGTCGGTATTCATTCATTCAGCAGATATCTATTGTATGCCTACCATTGTGGCTGGTACTGTGTAAGTGCTGGGGATATAAACATGAGTAAGAGGTATTCTCTTCTTCAAGAACTCCATTGTTACAGTGGGTAACAGGCGTTTGTAATTGTAAGGTAAAGAGAGTGGCAGAAATATGCCTATGGTATCTTGGGAGCATACTGGAGCAGCAGTTTTCCTAGTCTGGATCTGGCAGGAGTGGTCTGATGAGGCTTCTAAGATGAATTTATATCTTAAGTGAAACAAAGCATTAATATAAAAATAGGTAAAAAAGTAGAAGTATCTGGGAAAAGGATTTTAGGTAGAAGAAATTGCATGAAGAAAGGAGAAGGGAGAGAGAACATAGTACTGTGGGATATCATAAGCAATTTAAGATTGTTAAAACAAAATGTGAGATAAGGATGGGAAGGCAGTAAGGCTAGAGAGGCAGACAGCGGTCAGATGAGGGTCAGAGATGCTTGCTCTTAGGTAAGGTGGGAAGATCCATATCAATATTGTTTTATGTTTCTTTTTTTTCCCCTCCTGTGTGAGAATAACATTCTTTGAGAATCTCTGAAGAGTTTTAGTCTAGCCATACACAATCTCCAAAGCTGTTCTAAATGTCTTTTAGGGCAAACCTTACCTTGTAATTAATTTTGCTGACAGATGGGAAAATAATCTTAAAGACCTGAGAATAATACTATCTATATAACTTTAAAAAAAAGTTTTTAATATTCTGCAAAGAAGATATTTACATTTTGCCACCCCCAGGAGAAATAATATGTGAGGAACAGTGTGATAAAGCCTCCTTCTCATTTCTGGTTCATCGTGGGTTTTATGTTATCATGACTGATAAGACAAATTGTGACATTCATAATGTGTTAATATTGGACATAAAATGCTTTTTTCAAAAATCAGGTAAAGTAATCCATCAAATCCATCGAAAACATGCTACCAAGTAAAGCCAGGTAAATTGGATTTACCATGCCTTGCCTTGGGAGTGTATATTTCTCACATGCAGGACCTATAATAATTTGACATGATATTGGTAAATGTTCAGGGACAGCCATATCAGACTCTTAAGGAATTCATTCTCACTATGGGAATGGTCTTCAGTTATACTCATAATACAGAATACAGAATTCTTCAGTATGCTGTCCTAACATGGAATGGAAAATTAAACCCCTGACACATCTGTCATTTCTTATTTTCTGGAACTACCTTTGAAATTCTTGAGGAGAAATTAAAGTGATGGTTTCCTCCTGGATTCTTATAAGGCAGCTCATTTAGAAACTGACTGAAATAATATGCAATTCCCAGCATTGAATTAAAATCTTAGAAGGAAAATGTGTTCAAGATTTGATGCTCTTTTCTAACTTGGGTCCTATAAAGAAATTTCAAAATATCTTAAAATTCTGGCATAATGTATTATAATGATAGGCACTGAAACAGAAAACTACTAGAGCTAATCAATGAATTTGGTAAAGGAGCAGGATATAAAATTAATGCACAGAAATCTCTGGCATTCCTATACACTAATAATGAGAAATCTGAAATTAAGAAAACACTCCCATTTACCATTGCAACAAAAGGAATAAAATATCTAGGAATAAACCTGCCTAAGGAGGCAAAATACTTGTACTCAGAAAATTATAAGACACTGATGAAAGAAATTAAAGATGATACAAATATATGGAGAGATATACCACGTTCTTGGATTGGAAGAATCAACATTGTGAAAATGACTATACTACACAAAGCAATCTACAGGTTCAATGCAATCCCTATCAAACTACCACTGGCATTTTTCACAGAACTAGAACAAAAAATTTCACAATTTATATGGAAACACAAAAGACCCCAAATAGCCAAAACAATCTTGAGAACGAAAAATGGAGCTGGAGGAATCAGGCTCCCTGTCTTCAGACTATACTACAAAGCTACAGTAATCAAGACAGTATGGTACTGGCACAAAAACAGAAATATAGATCAATGGAACAGGATAAAAAGCCCAGAGATAACCCCACGCACATATGGTCACCTTATATTTGATAAAAGAGGCAAGAATATATCAGTGGAGAAAAAACAGCCTCTTCAATAAGTGGTGCTGGGAAAACTGGACAGGTACATGTAAAAGTATGAGATTAGAACACTCCCTAACACCATACACAAAAATAAGCTCAAAATGGATTAAAGATCTAAATGTAAGACCAGAAACTATCAAACTCTTAGAGGAAAACATAGGCAGAACACTCTATGACATGAAACACAGCAAGATCCTTTTTGACCCACCTCCTAGAGAAATGGAAATAAAAACAAAAATAAACAAATGGGACTTAATGAAACTTAAAAGCTTTTGCACAGCAAAGGAAACCATAAACAAGATGAAAAGACAACCCTCAGAATGGGAGAAAGTATTCGCAAATGAAGCAAGTGACAAAGGATTAATCTCCAAAATTTACAAGCAGCTCATGCAGCTCAATAACAAAAAAACAAAAAACCCAATCCAAAAATGGGCAGAAGACCTAAATAGACATTTCTCCAAAGAAGATATACAGATTGCCAACAAACACATGAAAGAATGCTCAACATCATTAATAATTAGAGAAATGCAAATCAAAACTACAATGAGATATCATCTCACACCAGTCAGAATGGCCATCATCAAAAAATCTAGAAACAATAAATGCTGGAGAGGGTGTGGAGAAAAGGGAAACCTCTTGCACTGTTGGTGGGAATGTAAATTGGTACAGCCACTATGGAAAACAGTATGGAAGTTCCTTAAAAAACTACAAATAGAACTACCATATGACCTAGCAATCCCACTACTGGGCATATACCCTGAGAAAACCATAATTCAAAAAGAGTCATGTACCAAAATGTTCATTGCAGCTCTATTTACAATAGCCAGGAGTTGGAAGCAACCTAAGTGTCCATCATCGGATGAATGGGTAAAGAAGATGTGGCCCATATATACAATGGAATATTACTCAGCCATAAAAAGAAATGAAATTGAGTTATTTGCAATGAGGTGGATGGACCTAGAGCCTGTCATACAGAGTGAAGTAAGTCAGAAAGAGAAAAACAAATACCGTATGCTAACACATATATATGGAATCTAAGGGGAAAAAAAAAAAAAGGTTATGAAGAACCTAAGGGTAAGACGGGAATAAGACACCGACCTACTAGAGAATGGACTTGAGGATATGGGGAGGGGAAAGGGTAAGCTGTGACAAAGTGAGAGAGTGGCATGGACATATATACACTAACAAACGTAAAGTAGATAGCTAGTGGGAAGCAGCCGCATAGCACAGGGAGATCAACTTGGTGCTCTGTGAACACCTAGAGGGAGTGGGATAGGGAGGGTGGGAGGGAGAGAGACGCAAGAGGGAAGAGATATGGGAACATATGTATATGTATAACTGATTCACTTTGTTATAAAGCAGAAACTAACACACCATTGTAAAGCAATTATACTCTAATAAAGATGTTAAAAAAAATCTTAAAATTCTAGCATAATGGATTATAATGATAGACACTGAAACAATAATCTTTTTTTTAAATTTTATTTATTTATTTGTTTGTTTTTGGCTGTGTTGGGTCTTCGTTTCTGTGCGAGGGCTTTCTCTAGCTGCGGGAAGCGGGGGCCACTCTTCATCGCGGTGCGTGGGCCTCTCACTATCGCAGCCTCTCTTGTTGCGGAGCACAGGCTCCAGACACGCAGGCTCAGTAGTTGTGGCTCACGGGCCTAGTTGCTCCACGGCATGTGGGATCCTCCCAGACCAGGGCTCGAACCCGTGTCCCCTGCATTGGCAGGCAGACTCTCAACCAATGCGACACCAGGGAAGCTCATGAAACAATAATCTTTTAACCCTTTGCTAATAATATGTTGCTTTTCTTCTATTTTCAGATTTAATTACATTTCTCCCCATTATATTTAGCACCATCTAAGGATTCTAAAATGCACTATGATCTTGAAATATAACTGCTCACGCAAGTCTGGTAGAGTCTGGCTTTAAATGGAGAGTAAACATTGAATAAGATATGCAAGTAATAATTTCAGAAACTTGCCTGCTAGGTATCGTGTGAACCCTTACAGACTTAGATTCTTTTTTTCATAAAACCATGCCTGCCAAACTCATCTCAATGAGAATCAAATGTGTGAGCACATGCTGGAAGCCAGAAAGCCCTATGTAATGAAAAATATTTTTGTTTTAAAAAATAAAATTCCGTATTTAATTAGTGTGTACAAGGACCACTTGCATTATGCTGTCATAATCAAAAAGTTTTTCTTGCTCTACTGTCAGAGAAATCTGCTGTTAGAACTCTGTCTCTATTCATTCTCTTTTGAAATGTATATGCATATGTATGTCTATGTCCCATCTAGATTTATATTTGTGTGTATATATATCTATATCTATATCTATCTATCTATATATATATAACAGGGTGTATATACTTGGAAAAATTTATAGAGAATATATAGGAGGAAAACTTAGCAATGAAGCTTGAATCAGTGGGCACCAGGAATACAATATCTTCTGGAAACATTCCTTAATTACTTTTAAATATGACTAGGCAAATGATATGTGTTAATATTTTATTAATAATTATTAAGTATAAGAATTTAAAAATAGGAATAAATGATATATTCATTCTTTCCTATTATTTTACTGATAAAATATGAAAAGCATGTCAGGGTCACCAAGACTATCGCCAGGTTTGGAGATTGACTAGGAAGACTCACAGGACTCAGAATACAGTCATACTCACAGCTAGGATTTATTACAGTGAAAGGATGCAAAGAACAGTCAGCAAAGGAGCAGGCACATGGGGTGAAGTCTGAAGGGAATCAGACTCAAGCTTCTTGGAGTCTTCTCCCAGCAAAGTCTCAGAGGACATGCCTAATTCCTCCAGCAGCAAGGTGTGACAGCATGGCTACTGGGGAAGCTTGCTGGAGACTCATTGCCCAAGATTTTTTTTGGAGTCTCATATAGTGATGTCTGCCTGGCATGTACCAAAATTTGAGAGTCTCAGAAGGAAAGCAGGTGTTCAGCATAAACCACATTGTTTGTGCAAACAGTTCTGGAGGTCTTATCGATTTTGACAATGATGTGAACGTGCCTCAAATCCAAGTATCCATACTCCAGCCAATGGCCAAACTTTCAAGCAGGGCTTTTTTTTTTTTTTTTTGCAGTACGCAGGTCTCTCACTGTTGTGGCCTCTCCCGTTGTGGAGCATAGGCTCCAAACGCGCAGGCTCAGCGGCCATGGTTCACGGGCCCAGCCGCTCCGTGGCACGTAGGATCCTCCCGGACCTGGGCACGAACCTGCGTCCCCTGCATCGGCAAGCAGACTCTCAACCACTGTGCCACCAGGGAAGGCCCAAGCAGGGCTTTTTAAGGATAGCAGTCTCAGGCCTGCTATTGACTCTTTTCTGCACAGAAACCAAATATATTAAACTATTCAGATTCTTGTGTGAGTATTGAAAATTTTTTTCCCCTTCTAGGGTATTCATATACTTTAGCAGTTGAATTTCCAAACTAATTGGGAACAGTCGAGTTCAAGGTTTGTTTAGACCAACTAAACATCTGCTGTCTATAAATTTTCGATTACTGCAAAATAAATGAGGTTTAATTTTCATTGCAGTAAAGAATTGTACTTAAGGTATCATTTCTATAAATGGTGAATCTCATTAATTTTGAGTAATTTTTTTTAACTTCCATTTCAGAAGATGAGGTTCTCTGAACTTATTTCCTAAACCTGGGAGAAAACACAAACTGAGGTATATACAGTCCTATGAAGTGACTATGTCCTCCTAAATTTGGAGGGTAAAGAAAGGGAAGAAATACATATGTTCATAATTTTAATCAATAGTCCTGATATTTGGTTATTGACACTTGATCTTCAACCACTCAACCTTCTTCAATTCATACTGACGCAGAGAGATCATTTTAAAACATAAATCTGCTAATGTCATGTTTACCCTGAAACCCTTTGATGGTATTGATTGCTCTGACTTTTCAGTCCCTCACATTTCTGTTGCTCCTTCTGTCCTATGTTAGTCCTTCCTGGAATTTTCTTCGCTTCCCTTTCTATCGAGTTCACTTCTACTCATTCTTCAGCTTTCAGCTCAGATTTTTTTTTTTTTTTCAGCTCAGATATTGATTCCTTAATCTTCCTCACTGTCTAGGATGTGTCTAGGTCCACACAACATAATAGACTTTTCTTCCCTGGAACTTGTTACAGTTGAAAATTGGCACTTCCTGAAATGGTTTTGATAAATATCTGTCTTTCCTGTTAGATTGGAAGCTCCACTGTGTCCTTGGTGTGTAGCAGATTTGCAGACCTATAGTATGTATTCAATAAATGTTTGTTACATGAACACTTTGGAAAAGTGTCATTTGTGTATGTTCTCAGATTATCAGAACTAAGGTAGGGCTCTAACTCCTGCATATGGAATTTTGGGTATTACAAAATGGTAACTAAGCCATAGCTCAAAAACGACTTAAAATAAAAACGGTGGCGTGTTTAACTCATTAATGTAGAGGGGTGTTGTGCTTAGCTTGCAGAGGGAAGATGGACACCCACCCCAAATGTGGTTTGTATGTTGAGACTAATGATGCCACTCATGCACCAAGAGGGTATGAAAAGGATTATTGCTCATATAATGGAGCTTTCTGGGGAGAGCAGGACATGTTCCTAAGCAGGTCCAAAATTGGCATGAGAAAGCAGGGAAGAGAAACTGGCTTAGGCTTTTATTATGGTTAGGGGGTAGGGCTGGTGTGAGAATTTCTATCTGCATGGTCCAGAGCTTCTGTGATTTGAATGTCCTGCTGGTGCCAAATCAGAGAGCGTCTGGGGCTTTCTTATCAGCTTATCTAGAAGCAAGGAAGAAGTGGAAATGGGGTGAGGTTGAAATAGGGGAGACCACTTCCTCCTGCAGGTAGGATTTGCCAGGGGCCGGGGTCTGACTCTGTTCTGTAGCAAGGAGGCCTCAGTTGCCGTGCTGATTTTGCAGGGTGTGTTTACATGACCCAAGGCAGCTGAGTGTGGAGGATCTTGGACTCAGGTCCTGTGAGAGCTTCTCTTTTCAGGAGCGCACAGAATACATCCAGAAAATGCCATTCTGATGGAATGTAACTGAGTAAGGCAGTTTCTTGCACCACAGTCCATGGGTAATTTATGTCCATTATAGGTGGTCCAGAGATTCCAGGAAACATGAGAGAAAGTTTTTGAAGTATTTACAGTGAAGAAGTCTCAGGAAAGCAGGGGGCAGTAGTAGAAGTGCCTTCTGTATTGCATTTTGGACAGATTCTAGAGCTGTCTGTTGTAGGAGTTTCCATTTATGATGGGCTGAATTGTAAGTAACAGTGTAAATTGGCTTTAGTAAAATTTGTGAGGAGTATGGTGCCTCCTGCATCCAGAAAGGCATAAAATACGTTGGGCTTATTTTAACACTGAGTGTTGAGGGTTAACAACTGTTTCTTGACAGTGTCGGGGATGGAGTGACTCTTGGCTTACCGAATAATTTTCAGGAATTTGACTGAGGTGGTGGGGCCTTGTACTATGTGTGGGGCAATGCCCATCCCTTTTTTGTGAACTCATTTGTGAATGTTTGTATATCTTGACTAAGAGTGTAAACTGAATCTCCTTGGAGGAGGATGTCAGTGTAATGTAATAGTTGCTCCTAGAGAAAGTTGGATGAAGTTTAGATCTTGCTGCAAAGATTGTGTGTCATGGCAGGGTTGTTGAATTACTCAACCATGGGTAGCCAGGTAAGGGTATATAGTGTCCCTTCAAAGGTGAAGGCAAACTGTAAACTGTGACTGAGAGGCTGTTGAAATAGGCACTGAAGAGAACATATTGACCAAATCTATAAAAGCAAAATAACCAATGGCTGATTAGATGGAATCAATAATTTTAATAATATTGGGTGTGGGGACCTTAATGGGTGAGACCAAAATGTTAAGGTTACAGTAATCCACTGTGAAGTGCCGTTCATTCTTCTAGGCTTAGAAAAAGGCCAAATTTGGCTGTTGATGGAGGAACAATGGCCATTATCACCCTTTTTCTAAATTGGTCTTATAATTGGTCCTTGAAGGGGAAGGAGTCTATGGAGTCCCTTTCTATCAAGCCAATTGCAAGTGCCAAAGACTTAATTTAATTTTAATTTATTACTCTTTGGGTCAGAGTATCCATGACCACTATAAGGGATTATGGGAAATGGACATCATGGCTATGGGAAATTTAGGCAAGACAATAGTTCTGGTGGTTAAGGTGAGGCATAGATATTTACCTCTATTTTATATTTTGTAACTCTCCTATGACTATAGAAAGTACTTTGTTTAAATTTAGTAGGATCCCCTAGTTTAACTGTAATTTGAGTCCCCAAATTGACTGAGGTCATGAGAGTCTGGCAATTGGTGCATTTCAATATATGTTAAAGTTGATTCAGAACCTACATTGTAGAGGCATAAAAACCAATCAGTTCCCTTTTATTTTTTTGTTGTATAAATTCTTTTAGTAAAATTTGAATTTCAAATTAGTCGAAGTGTGTACCTCTGCTTCAGTTTTTTTGTTTCCATCTCCTGTATCAGTTTTCAGTTTGTTTTTGTTACCCTTGGGTATACCTCAGTGGGAAGGAGGTCTTCTGTGTGCTGCTCATATTTATGTTTCTTCTTTCAGAAGCCTCAAATCAGTTTCTTAAAGATTAGGGTTCTCCTCTATGTCAGTGGTTGCTTTATAGAGTTTAAGGAACCCAGGTTTATGTTGGGTTTGGATTAACCCCTTGGCTGTGTCATGGGGGGGCCATGGGTGTTTTTCTCTATAATCCTAAGGGTAAAGAGCTTGTTGTTGACAGAGGTATAGGCAGCAGCTTTAGCAAAGGCAGTTGATAGTGTCCTAGTTTCAGCCATCTACTTTTAGGAGTGTGACCTCAGCATGCCACATAGTAACTGCTTTTTCTCCACACAAGAGATCACCCAGTGGGCTCGCCTGTTGTACAGGATATTGGTCTTTCTCCTGAGGACTCTATAGAAAGGGCCAATTCCTCATTGAAACACACACCCTGAGCTTAGTGTCAGTGACTGTATGTGCTGGAATCAAGACACATGACTCACAGCTATGCCCAGGTCATGACATGTGATCCACAGCCACTTTAAGGAAGGCCCCAATTCCATACTCCTGTCCTAAATGCCAAATAGTGAAACTTCTGATGTAGGTCAGTTGAATTCATAGCAGAAGCTTGATAGAGGACCCAGCAAATGCAGCCCAAAAAGTAGCACAACTCAAAGTACAAGATAGTCAGCAGGCAGCAGAGTTGGTTAGCAAGCCAAAGCAAGAGAAGAAAGACCCCTCTCCCCACCCCCACGAGTGGTACTGTTTATCATCTAGACATGCTTGCTGTGTCAATTGTTATGGTCATCCTGAAGAGGAGAGATGGAAACCCCACCCAAAATTTACTTCAGATGTCAAGATGGTACCATACTTCCTCCAAAAAGGTATGAAAAGGCTTATCACTCAAATAAAGTGGCTATCTGGGGGGAGCAGATAGGTTCCTAAGCAGGTCCAAAAATGGGTTGAGAGAGCAGGGAAAGGAGACTGGGTTGGGGTTTTATTGTGGTTAGGAGTCGGGCTGGGATGAGAGATCCTGTGTGTATGGGTCAGGGCTTGAGTGTTTTGAACTTCCTGACGTCACCAAGAGAGGGAGCATGTAAGCTTCCTTATCAGTTTTCCCAGATGTGGGGCAGGAGGGGAGGGGGAAAGGGGAAAACTGGAAAAGTGTCAGCAATCAAGCATGGAAAATGGAATCAGACTCTGTGTTACAATGGTGGGAAAGAGCTACATGTATAGGGTGGCCTATTTTGGTATTTGAGGCATATCTGTTTATAAGGAAATGTTGGGTGTCTCATTTTTATGTAAATGCTACTTTTACTTGTGTTAAAAACCATGCAGAGATAACCTTTCTTGCTCTTTTTTAATCCTCAAATTTTGTATTATCTGATATAGAAATTTAATAATACTGATTTACTAGGTCTATTATTAGCATTGGCAGACTTTAATTGCTATTCTATAAGTCCAGCTTAAAATCATGAACTCCATCTGAATTTTATTATGTTCTCATACAGAATTCATCTGGGAAATCAGTCAACTAGAATGGGCATAAGCAAATAAGCTTCTCATTTTGGATAATCATTATAATTTATGACTTATCTGTGACCACAATATGTAAATAGTTCTTTAAAAGTTCAAATGTAAAACTCAACCAGTGGGCCCATTTAGTGAGAGTTCTCATAAGTGTTTTCTTTCGTGATTATGTGGATGAACTTGGTCAGCTCTGGCCTTGCAGTTTGAAGTTGTGGTTTGGCATCATTCGCCTAGAAGCTGCCTATTGGCATGGGTCTCGTACTATACCACATTTAATTTATTTTTTTATATTGTACAAATAGAATGTAAATTCAATGAAGGCAGGAATTCCTTTTTTTTTTGGTTCATTGCTATATCCTCAGTGCCTAGAGCAGTGCAATAATAGCTACTGAAAAAAAATTTGTAATTGAGTTCCTTGGCAAGTACTTTTTACCTCTTTGATAATTAAAAACAGTTAATTGTAATTTTGATAATTATAAGCCTAATTTCAAGTTCAAAATCATGGTGTCCCTCAAACAATGAGTAATGTGGTGACTTTTTTAAAACAATAATTTATGGAAAGTACTTTTTTCTTTCGTGATTCTTTAAATTTGAATATATTAAGACAGGTTAGAAGGAATCATAGGTAAAGCAATTTGTTAAGCATATAGAAGTGCACATATTAATTATGTTTATTTGGCACATTTGATTTTAAGAATATGGAAATTTTATATGAGCCCAAGGATAGGATGTATATTGTAGTCAGTCTTCAGGGGAACTAGATATATAAGATTCTTACTTTAGATTGTCTTTCGTTTTCAGCAAAGGACATGATCTTCTTTTCTTATGGTTTCTTAGTTTCCATTTTCTCATATCACTGGAAGTATTGTACTGTGGATAAGAATAAGGAATATGGATTCAAATTGTCAGGGGTTGAATTCTGGATTTACACAAATATTTGACTTTGGACAAGTTACTTACCTTCTCTGTGACTCAGTTTCCTAATCTGTAAAATGTGGCTAAAAAGAGTATGTATCTCATAAGGTTATTATAAAGATTAAATGAGATCAGGCATGTAAAGTATTTAGCATAGTTTTGGGAACATAGCATAAGCACTCAATAAATTTGATCAATTACTAAATTTTAATGATAACTGAAATGTATTGTTATAGTAGCATGTGCTTTCTTTTTACACTTCCATAGCCTCATTTTAAAACACAACTTATTCCTTCATTTAACTTACACAGTCTCTTAATTTTCCAGTTCCAAATTTTCAAGAAAAAATGTGGTTGACCCAGATTACAATTTTGAGCCAGAACACAAGAGACTTTTTGTAGCTCTCTGTCCTAGGTCAGCCCAGTCCAATCAGCTGTGATAGTGGGGAGTGGCTCACAAAGTACAAAATATAGCTGCTTAGACAGTAGGGGCTATGGACCTAAGGACCAACATCTGCAGTTTAGTAACACATATGCAATTATACAGATCTACAAATACTCAGGTATATATACTGCTTGTTTACAAATAATTGCCTGGATCTACAATCAAATACTACATAATATCAATTAAACCATTCTGTTAATGAAAACTATCTTATGATCAGTCAATGATGTAAAATCTATTTATATAATTGGTTTACTTAAAGAATTGTATTTTTACCACATTTGGGAATACTTAATCCATTTGATTTTTAAAGTATTTCAAAATTGAGATAATATTTATACTAGTAGAGGTTATTTGAAACTTAATTGGAAATATTTTTATTTTACAGAACAGATTCATTGACATCCAGATTTTAACAAATAAAAAGCAAAATTGAAAAGGGATTAAATGTGCCTTAAGATAAAAAGGCTGTGAATATATTAGATTTGCTTTGCTAAGTCAGGCTAGTATTGTCTTTAACTCTTGGGTCTGTGATGAAATGCATTTCTAGGGCAGTTTTATTCTCTTTGCACTTTGCAGCTGAATATTTCCATGTATTTGTAGCTTAGTCTAATAGTCCTGAGTACCAGGACTATCTACTTTATATTGAATTAAAATTTTCTCAGGGCAAGTAAAGAATATCTTCTCTTGTACTTTTCTAGTTTTATTTATCTGGACAACAAATTATTGATTTTAATTATCCAATCCAGATATCTATATGTGAAAAAAAAAACTAGAAGTCTTTAACTCAGGATGTTATGAAAATGATGACAAAATTTGTCAAGTGTCAAACTAATTTTCCTAATGAGATCAACATACAATTGAATATGGAAATAATGTGTTCCATAAGTAATCTCCAGTTACTCCCGATTAAAGAGTTAGTGATAATCTTTAACCATTGACTGAAGAAAGCCTTTGTATTGCATCTAATTTCACCTTTCCTGGGCACCATGTAGCTTTTGTTCTGTAAAATCTCTCCTCTGCAAAGATCTGTTTTTCTTGCTCTTGTTAGGTTAGGCAGAAAGGAATTTAGAAACAGGTCATTAGGTGGCTCATAAATCTTCTGGATGACTGGAGGATCAACGGTGATGAGCATAGGCAAAAACCCAAAGAAAGAAAAGATTCTGGACTCTGGTGTTTCTGGACACCTGCTACCACAGCCCACTCCCGTTATCCAATGCTGCCAAGCGATATTCTCCATATGACCTACAGCTTTGAATTACTTCCTCAAGATGAAGAAATTTTGGGCAGTCACTTCTGACTGTGCTTAGGTCATTGACCACATTATGTCCTAAAGGAGGCAGGGAAAAGAAATATTTTTCCACTTTCCACTTCAGTAGGAAAAGGCTGGACCCTGATTCCCACCTATTTCGGGATTCCTCACAAAGTGAAGGGTTTTTCTTACTGGTCTGCCAAAGCTACAAATGTGAGCTGTACCATATTATGAAGCCTTTGTCTTTGCTTAGGTAGCAGGCAAAGGCAGATATTTTGCTTGATTAAAGCATGGGTTTTTTGTTTGTTTGTTTTTTAACATCTTTATTGGAGTATAATTGCTTTACAATGGTGTGTTAGTTTCTGCTTTATAACAAACTAAATCAATTATACATATACATATGTTCCCATATCTCTTCCCTCTGCATCTCCCTCCCTCCCACGCTCCCTATCCCACCCCTCTAGGTGGTCACAAACCACCGAGCTAATCTCCCTGTGCTATGCGGCTGCTTCCCACTAGCTATCTATTTTACGTTTGGTAGTATATATATGTCCATGCCACTCTCTCACTTTGTCACAGTAAAACATGGTTTTTGAGTGCTGAATTTTCCTTGTTAATTCACCCTTGTAATGGCTTTTTAATCCTGTAGTTAAACCCATTAAACCTGGAAGTTGTATTTGGTCTTTTAAGAACAGTGATGAAGAATATCTTTGGTGGGAAAAACATTCTTTCTCCTTGGAATGTACATAAAAATCATGGAAACTGATTTTAAATCGAGTAAAAATAAACTCACGCATTTATATACTATATGTTTTTGCATTTCTTGGTGTGAGGAATCAATGGCAAATTGAATCTTACTGAAGAAGAGCCATCCTTCAACTTACAGAATTCAACAACTGAAAACTGATAAGAAGTTAAGTTAAAGTACTTTTTAGAGGGTATTGCAACCATAAAATCATTATATCTTTATTTTTCCTTAAAAGTAGTTTCATTAATAAGGTAGATTCTTAAAGATTGGCTTGCATTAGGCCTAGAACTCTACGAAGTACACAGCCATGTTACACTTGATTAACTGCTCATCCTCAGTGCCCAGCACAAGGTTTGGCACAGAGATAGTGCCCAATAAATATTTGTTGATTGAATAGTGAATGAAAATTTCCAATACACAAATTTCCATATGAATATTAAACTGAGCTACTGAAATACAGCTTTCTAGAAAAAAACAATACAAGCATTCATATGGAAACACAAAGACTGGATAGATAAAGCAATCTAGAGAAAGAACAACAAAGCTGGAAGCATCATACTTACTTATTTCAAACAATATTATAAACTTATTGTAATCAAAAAAGTATTATTATGGCATAAAAGTTGACACATAGACCAATGGAACAGAATCAAGAGCTCAGAAATAAACTTGTACATATACAGTCAACTAATATTTGACAAGAAAGCCAAGAGCATTCAATGGGGAAAAGACAGTCTCTTTAATAAATAGCTCTGGGAAAACAATAATCACATGCAAAAGAATGAAATTGGACTTCTAAGTTATGCCACTCACAAAAATTTACTCGAAATGGATTAAAGATTTAAACAGAAGACCTGAAACTATAAAACTTCTAGAAGAAAATATAGGGATAAAGCTCCTTGACATTTGTCTTGGTGGTGATATTTTACATATGACAAGCAACAGAAGCAAAAGCAACAAAATCACAGCAAAATAAAAATCACAAGCAACAAATCATAATCAAAATCATAAAGCAACAAAAGCAAATATAAACAATTGGGATTATATTAAACTAAACAGCTTCTGTACAGCAAAAGAAATGATCAAGAAAATGAAAAGGTCACCTATGGAATGGGAGAAAATATTTGCAAACCATATATCAGATTAATATCCAAAATATATAAAGAATTCATACAACTTGATAGTATAAACTCAACATAATCTGATTAAAAAATGGAAAAAGGACTTGAATAGAAATGTTTCCAAAGAAGATACACAAATGGTCAACAGGTGCATGAAAAGGTGCTTAACATCTCTAATCATCAGGAAAATGCAAATCAAAACCACAATGAGATATCACCTCACACCTGTTAGAATGACTATTATCAAAGTATAAGAGATAACAAGTGCTGGTGAGGATGCAAAGAAAAGGGAACACTTGCGTACTGTTGGTGGGAATGTAAATTGGTGCAGTCATTATGGAAAACATTATGGATGTTCCACAAAAAATTAAAAATAGAACTACCATATGATCCAGCAATCCCATTTCTGGATATACATCCAAAGGAAATCAAATTACTATCTCAAAGAGATATATGTACCCCCATGTTTATTGAAGCCTTATTTAAAATAGCCAAGACATGTAAACAGCCTAGGTGTCCATCACCAGATAAATGGATAAAGAAGACATGGTATATATGTATAATAATATTCTATTGCTTATACACAATGGAATATTACTCAGCTATAAAAGAAGGAAATCCTGGCATTTGTGACAACATGGATGAATATTGAGGGTATTATATTAAGTGAAATGTCAGACAGAAAGGCAAATACTATATGATCAAATCACACAGGATTTTGTGTAGAATCAAAGAAAACCAAACAGGTAGAAATAGAGTACAATGATGGTTGCTAGGGGCTGGGGGTGGGGGAAATGGGTTATGGTGATCAAAGGGTACAAACTTCCAGTTCTCAGCTGAATAAGTTCTGGAAATCTAATGTACAGCACAGTGACTATAGTTAAGAATATACTTGAAAACTGATGAGAAAGTAGATCTCAAATGTTCTACCCATACACACAAAAGGTAACTATATAAGGTGGTAGATGTGTTAACTAAACTTATAGTGGTAATCATTTATATATTTCCATATATATATATATATATATATAGTTATATGACACAATGTTATATGACAATTATATTTCAATAAAGCTGGAAAAAAGAGATGGAATGGAATGCACATTTCTTCATTCTCTTTGTGCACAAGACATTAGATAAAGTATCCTAAATCATGTTTTACAGAATGTAAATTGACTAGTATTTCTCAAACTAGGATCTCTGAATATCTAGAGGTTTGCAAGTATATGTATTTTTGTGATCTGAAAGTTCCCTCTTAGTAAAACAGAAGTTATAGATAGAAATTTCCTTCTGAAAATTTCTTCATAATGTAGTACAACCTTCATTCTTTAACATAGTCTTGCATTCTTCTAAGATGTCAGCAAAGCAAGCAGAAAAATTATCAGGCTTTCAATAAAAGCCTTCAATGAGGTGAAAATTATTGAACTGATACCCTCTCTTGCTCTTCATTTTTTGCAATAACTAACTTCATGAACTCAGAGAAGCAAGTATATTAAGATGTTCCCAGCATTTTAGACTTAGGTAACGACCATCATTATTTTTTCTTCCATTGTTTTTGAACCTAAAGGGAGTTCTCATTTTTGTGGCTCTCTGTTTAACTAGTGATTGTAAAAATTGGAATTATCTTAATCTTAAAGAATGGGACCAGAGGAACTCTTATTGCCTCTTATTCTTCTGTTCTGTTCTCAAGAAACGTAACCAATCAAATTCATTCATTCAAAAATAATTACATGTGATGTGCTAACTATCCTTCTAGATGCTGGGGATACTTCCTGGTGGTAAGGCAATGAATAATTAAGCAAATTAATAATATAATCTCATTTAGCTATTAGCACAAGAACGTATATAAGGGTTAGGTGGAAGTGAGTTTTGGGGGGTGGAGTTGGGTCTTCTTGAAGCAAAGATCTAAATAATGAGAAAGAGGGAATTATATGAAGACCTATAGGAAGAGAGTTCCGGGAAGAGGGAAGAGCAAGTGTAAAAAGTTAAATGATAGGGGAGATTTTTCTCATGGTTCATCTCCTGTCATGTCACTTTTTTTTTTACAACTTTATTGGAGTATAATTGTTTTACAATGGTGTGTTAGTTTCTGTTTTATAACAAAGTGAATCAGTTATACATATACATATGTTCCCATATCTCTTCCCTCTTGCATCTCCCTCCCTCCCACACTCCCTATCCCACCCCTCTAAGTGGTCACAAAGCACCGAGCTGATCTCCCTGTGCTATGCAGCTGCTTCTCACTAGCTATCTATTTTACATTTGGTAGTGTATATATGTAAGTGCTACTCTCTCACTTCGTCCCAGCTTACCCTTCCCCCTCCCTGTGTCCACGGGGACATCTGCATCTTTATTCCTGTCCTGTCCCTAGGTTCTTCATAACCAGTTTTTTTTTTTTTTTTAGATTCCATATATATGTGTTAGCCTAAGGTATTTATTTTTCTCTTTCTGACTTACTTCACTCTGTATGTCTTGTCAGGTCACTTTTGAAGGAAATTCTTTGTAACTGATTAACAGGGTGACACTACATCAGCTTCATTGGCTATTTTGGTTATTAAGACCCCTGATCCTAATGGATAATATTAGGGAGGCATATTAGTTTAGAAATCCCAGTTCTGAAAAGTGTAAATCTTATGCTAAAGTTTACAGATAAGCATAAGTGAACAGAGTATCAGGTGTTTACTTGTAATACCCAAATTTTCTGAATGGGTGTGGTTAAGGCAAGCCTTGAAGTATGTCCCATTGAGTTATTTACAAGCACAGACTCACATAGTTGAATTTGGACTGGTATATTATGTGGTAAGAAACTTGGCAAGTCAATTTGTCTAAATTCCTCTACTAATTTTTTCTACCCTGTCTTGGCTCATGGGATAGTTCAGATAAAGTGACTATCTACAGATTCTTTAAATTTATCTGAAATAAATGCAAATCCTTTGTGAGAAACAATAGTGTCTCATTATCCACATGTAAGAATGGACTGTCATCAATGTTCTAGACTTTTCCTTGGAGTTTGAACCCTGACTCTTGTAGCCAGTTAGCATTTCCTAATCCCCTTTTTCTCAGTGGTCTCTATTGCAGCTGAGCTAGCCAAAGTCTGTTTTTAAAACAGGGAAAGGGAGAACTTCCCCAAACATGTTCATTGGAGAGGAAAGTGATGCAAAAAATAAAAGTGCTAATCCTCAGCCATACTCAAGTTTTTCCTTTAAAAGTCCCTTATGCTGTGAGAAATTTAAGACACAACTGAATCTACTGAACATATTTAAAGGTTATAGAGAGCCTAGAGATTGAGACAGAAATAAATTAGGTAAAGTAAATAAAAAGAGAGATGTTTACCCTGAACATAAAAATGCTAGATAGAAATGTCATAACAAATACAGTATAATACAGTACTCCTTTGTACTGAAAATGTTACTAGAAGAAACATAAAATATTGTTTATTATTAAGAAATAGTTGTACATTTTTGAACTTGCTTTTCTAACTCTAAACGCAGATGGAGTTCAATATATACACATACATTTCCTTCTAACTACCAGCCAGTTAATTATATGATTGATGTATGTAAGGGAAGAAAAGAAAATATTCCTCTGTCACTTTTCATATGTTAATACTGAATGGAAGTTAAGGAAGACTCGTGACATCACTGCTTCTTCTTTCCTACCTCCACTAAGTCCACTTACCAAGATGTAAAAGCTTTGTTATTATTTTCTAAAAGAGAGTGGACATGGGCTTCCCTGGTGGCACAGTGGTTGAGAGTCCGCCTGCCCATGCAGGGGACACGGGTTCATGCTCCCATCCGGGAAGTCCTACATGCCGCGGAGTGGCTGGGCCCGTGGGCCATGGCCGCTGAGCCTGCACGTCCGGAGCCTGTGGTCCGCAACGGGAGAGGCCACAACAGTGAGAGGCCCGCATACCACAAAAAAAAAAAAAAAAAAAAAAAAAAGAGTGGACATGATTCATGATTCTTATATTCTTTTGAAATCATATTACTCCTATAATGACCTTATATTTTTCCACATTACCCATTATTCAATTAAAAAACATAGAGGTTCAAAATGTTAGTATATTGTTGACCTTGGCTTTTTGTTCATTTTTTTTTTTTTAATGGTGAATGACGCATTTGGCATTAGTAGCTCTTATAAGTGATGGCTAAATACAGGTCAGCTTTCTAATAGCTTTTTTTGAACTTTATTTTTTGTTGTTGTGACATTTCAACTAATCATGAAATATCATAGATGAAATTAAACCAAACTAATTTTATATGGCATAAAATTTTATTTTGTCATGAGTCATATTAAAATGGCTTTTGATTTGATTACACATTTTTTAAAGTAATTTTGTTGACATTTATGTAGCACATATTTGAAAACAGTTTTTTTAATGCCACTTAGTATATCATAATTTACTCAGATTGGATACAATTTCTAAACATATGCTTTGCAAAAGTGTGTGCAGTTTTATGTTGTAGGATTAGGTGATATATTGTTATTCATATATATATATTTCTGAAAAAATATTAAAGCAATTAATTTATTATAAAAAACACTTAAGAGAGAGCCTTGTCTACAGATAACTTTCAATAGATGTTTGTTCCCTTCTCTTTATTTCATTTCATAATCTTTAATTTGCTTTGGTTTACACCTGCAGGTAATTAATACAGTTTGAATGCAAGAGTATTAATATTCTACTTGAAGAATATAAAAGATTTTTTCTGTGAAATAATTACCTAAAGATAAAAACCTTCAGATTGTCTACTAATTTAGTTATTATTAAAGAAAAGACCTTCCTCTAAAAGGTTAAGGTTACTAACCAAGGTAACCTTTGTTAAACTTGCTGCAATATTTTTAATAACCACAAAATAATAATACTGTATATTTCTATATTTCCTAAAATAATAGACATATTCTTATAAGAAACATTCTTTTGAAATATCCACAGCAACTAGGCTAAAGAATATGGGGAGGGGGAAGGGTAAGCTGTGACAAAGCGAGAGAGAGGCATGGACATATATACACTACCAAACGTAAGGTAGATAGATAGTGGGAAGCAGCCGCATAGCACAGGGAGATCAGCTCGGTGCTTTGTGACCACTTAGAGGGGTGGGATAGGGAGGGTGGGAGGGAGGGAGATGCAAGAGGGAAGAGATATGGGAACATATGTATATGTATAACTGATTCACTTTGTTATAAAGCAGAAACTAACACACCATTGTAAAGCAATTATACTCCAATTAAGATGTAAAAAAATAACTTTAACTAGGGTTAAAAGTGATGTGTGCACTACCATTACAGTATTGGATTGTTTTTTATTTGTCTATATACTTACCAGTAAAAATTATACTTTCTTAAAAAAAATAAAGAAAGAATAAATTGAGGGAACATTTGACCTTATGTGAATTTATGGTTCATTCTGCTGGAAGCATTGGATTGTGATATGAGTTTGTGTTGGCAATATCCCAAATATCCTCCTTTTCTTTCTTCACTCTATGAAGTGTTGATTATACAAAGAAACCTTAACGTCACTAAATGAAATGAGTACCTGTTTACATTTTTGATTCCTTAAATTTGTGCTTTACATTAGAATTTTAAAAGATTTGGCTGTGCAAGATAGGATGTGTGCTAATTATGCATGCAGTAAGGGGCTAGTCAGAGAAATCTGTCTTGCAAAGCAGGAGATGGAAAGAAGCTGTGAAGAAGACAATGAGAACGGCTCTGGTTTTGCATGTGTTCTTATGAAATACAGCAGCAGGAGGATGAAAGTGGAGGGGACAGAGTTGCATGGATAAAAAGAAAGGGTGGTAAAACTTGTATCTGGGCCTTTGGATGGTGATAAATATGTTCCTACAAGAAGAGTTGGCTTGAAGCCTTGGAAAAGCTGCTTCCATTTCCGTCCTCCTTTGTACTTATCTCTACTTCAGAGTTTATGGTTAATTATTTTTACAAATCATTTCCCTCTTGCCCTCTTCACTCCAATTCAGTTGCTAAGTGACTGGAAGATAAAGTGACCTCTGAATTTATTCTTCTCATTATATTGTTAGATTTTTCTGCATCACTTAAGGGATGGATTTGTTTGTTGTAAGTTCAACACCTCTCCAGCATTCAAGTTGACATTTCACCTAATTAATAGCCCCTATTGGCCTAGTTATTCTGGGGATGCATAATTAAGGTAATAATGCCACTTGTTCAGTGGGATTAAGATTTCATTTTGCCGGGCCTCCCTGGTGGCGCAGTGGTTGAGAGTCCGCCTGCTGATGCAGGGGATACGGGTTCGTGCCCCGGTCTGGGAGGATCCCATATGCCGCGGAGCGGCTGGGCCCGTGAGCCATGGCCGCTGAGCCTGCGCATCCAGAGCCTGTGCTCCGCAACGGGAGAGGCCACAACAGTGAGAGGCCCGCGTACCGCAAAAAAAAAAAAAAAAAAAAAAAAAAGATTTCATTTTGCCTTTTAAATTAATTGCCCAAAGGTTTATTGCTTTTTCTGGCTATAGGCATATTATTATGCCCATCTGTGTTAAAATAAGCATATTTTTAAAGTCCACCATTAGAAAAATTAAAAAGTTACTGTAGGGCTTCCCTGGTGGCACAGTGGTTGAGAGTCTGCCTGCCGATGCAGAGGACACGGGTTCGTGCCCCAGTCCGGGAGGATCCCACATGCCGCGGAGCGACTGGGCCCGTGAGCCATGGCCGCTGAGCCTGAGCGTCCGGAGCCTGTGCTCCGCAACGGGAGAGGCCGCAACAGTGAGAGGCCCACGTACTGCCAAAAAAAAAAAAAAAAAAAAAAAAGTTACTGTAATAGAAAATTTTGAACTTTGAGGATTTAAAAATAAACCCATATATATGTACAGTATTTTAATTTACTTAAAATTAAAAGGGAATTCCTTAAAGGCACTAATTTTGACCTTTTATCTTTGAATTGTTCACTTTTGTACTTGGAGTCCCCTCTATAACACCTGACGCAGAACGGATACTGGATATATACATACATTTTTCACTGACTTCATGTGAGGGGAATTTGAAATTTCTTTTTAAAATGAAGTTAATATAAAAATGGTTATACATAAGTAATTCTGAGTAAAAATCAACACAAATACAAACACTATTTCTATTTTTACTCTTTGGCACTTGTAGTCTGAATGTATTTATTTTCTGTGATGTGAAATGTTAATGACTTATCTATCAAATTGTATACATGAAAACACATAGCACTTACTATATAAAAGGCACTGTACTCTATGCTTTACAAAGATTATTAATATGGAATCACTAAGGGAAAAAATAGCATACTTTCCCTCAGGTAACTATTTAGAAAAAAAGACCACATGTAATTCACATGTGTACACACACAAACCTAGAAATGCTCGCAGGTGTGGAGCACGCAGATGTTAGGTTCTGAGTGTTCTGTGTATAGAATGATGGCTGTGGTGGTGGGAGATACATAGGGTTGCCTGCAGTAACTGAGGAGCTGAGTTTTATACCTCTTGATATTTAGATGGAAAAATGTCATGACAAATGTTGAAGAAAAATATATAACCAGGCAAAAAAATAGTGGTTTAGATCCCTCACCTGGGCAAAATACCTTTTGTGATAGATAATGAGATTTGAACTGGTGGTGTCTGTTAAACCCACTAGAACCAATTCAAGAAATATTTTATTTGTTTTATAAACTATAAGGATGATGAAAAAATCCTGTTTCTCTATGTTAATGTAATTGTATACAGGCTACTTTAGAAAAATAAGTAAAACACTTGTGTCTAGGTGCAGGCCCCATATACAAGAATTTTAGGAGAATTTAGAAGAGAAAACAATCAGTTCCTGGGAGGCCACTGATAATATATTTAACATGTTTGCTGGCCAAGATTTTGAGAAATCTAATCTGTGTTTACTGCGTAGCATTTTGGACATTTGGATTACAGTCCTATTGCCTCACTGATGAGATATGTGAATTTGGCATATTTCCTAACTATTTACCATTAGGCCTCAAGTTTCTCATCTGTGAAATGAAGTTGCTTAGATGCTTGCTATGTTTTCTTTCAGTTCAAAAGCTTTGCATGTGTTATCTTACCATATGCCGTAATAACATTTTTCCTTATTAAAAGATGTAGTCTTCATTGTAAAAAGTAGAAAATATGTAAAAGCACAAAGTGATAAATATGGACACAGTTCTATCTGTGTAAAACTATTTTCATATCTACTCAGTTTTTAAAAGATTGGGGACATATTGTGGTATTTTTAAAATGTTTTTCCACTTTACAGTATATTGTGAATGTTTATCCATCTTATGATTTTTAAATGCTTAAATGGAATTATGTTATATGCTTTTATGATAATTATTTTATTAATCCATTTTTATGGAGCATTTAGTTTTCCAATTATTTTACTATAAATAATGCTGTGGTGAACATTTTTATAGATTAATCTTTGTACAGATACTTGATTATATATCTTTAGCATAAATTCTTAGGTATGGAATTATTTGTCTTAAATGCATTTTTAAGCAATTGAATACATTGTTGTCAAGCTACCCCCAGTACTGAACGGATATTTATTTGCAACATCTATTGATTCATTCAATAAATATATATTTAGTGCTTTTTTTATATTGTGAATGAATGAATTATTGAGAGAAATGGATGTCTGGGAGGAGGAGAACAGGTAGGTCTGTTTCTCTGCATTGAATATATTAATTATCAAAAAACTTCCACAATTTGATGAGTAAAATACTGTCTTATTTTTTATTTCTTTGCTATTAAGATAAAACCCTTTTAAAAAATTACTTTGTTAGCCATTTTGTATTGGGACTATTTTGTTGTACTGACTACCTTGCTTGGTGTCTGTGTCTCTCTCTGGTGAAGGAGGAAGGTGACCTCTAATGTTAATTAGTTCTCTTTCAACTGGTTGCCAATCGTACTATGTTTTTGTCATCAAAATTAGAATTTTTCTTATCAAAATTAGAGCACTTTATTTTCCATTATATGTCGGTGATAAAATGACCTTTTTTTGTTTGTATGTTCCATTGTTCTCATTATATTGGTTCTATACTGTGTTTTAAATTGACTTATTTCTAAAGCACCGTTTTTTCTACCTTAATACTTTATTGTATGCCCATCACTTTTCCTTCAGTCCAATTGTTCTTTTCTGAGGATTCTGACTCCTATCTCTAGTTGTTTTTAAGATTTTATCACTGTTTGGCTCTTCTATAGTTACTTGTAATATTTCTAGGCATGGATTTATTTTTATCTATCCTGCTAAGGACTTCATTATGTTTTTCAGCTTTTTAGGAGAATTAATGGTCAATTACTTCAGATATTGCTCCTTGCCCTTTCTATTTATTTGCTTTGTTCCTTCTGGACTCCAATTATATTTATTTTGGACCTTGTTAATGTATATGTCTCTCAGTCTTTCATATTTTCCATCTCTTTATTATTCTATCATAAATTCTTGTGAATTACCTTCTAGTTCATTAGCTCAACTGTTTTTATTTAATCTGTTTAACCTATTAGACTTTTAATTTAAAAGCTACTTTTCCCACAACTTCTATTTAATTCATTTTCAAATCTATCCATTTTTCCTCTAATCATAGTGATAGCTTATTTCTTATGGCATTTATTCTGACTCTTTAATTATTTTATTCATTCCTATGTATGGTCTTTCCAATTGTTTTTCTGTTTTTCATCATGTCTAAAGTTCTTGTGGTGGTAATACTTCTTTTATAGTATCTGATAATGCTCACTTGTGGTGTTTGGTTTCCTTGTGATATTTATGGAAAATATGTGATTCATCTTTCAGTGTTTTTTTTTCTTCTTCTTCATTTCTTGTACCTGGTAACTTCCAGTGGTGTGTTAGTAAATGTTTAATTATTAGTTCTCTGAGAAAAAGTTCTCGGGTTTGTAGCATATCCCCAGCACAGCCAATTTTAAACTACTGAAGTGGTGTCATCAAGCATGGAGGTGGGAAGGGATGTGCACACTCAGGTTTTGTAAGCTGGTTGTAGGAGCCAACTTCAGAACACCACTGGCAATTTTCCTTTTATAATACAAATTCAGCTGTGTTAATTTTTGTTATAGTTTACCCAGTGCATGTAGAGTTTTGTGACATGAGTTTCCATTAGCTAACTCTTCCAGGACCAGAAGCAATGCTATATGTTCAAAATTAAGAAAGCTTAAAAATGTTTGTATGGTATAATTCTTGGATTGGTGAATCTCACCATTTCTACATCTTTTATATGTCCTATCTCTTAATACTCCACACTTTTTCTTATGCATTTGCCTCATTCTGCCATCTCTTACATTCTGGTCTCTATTGCTTTACTCCTGCTAAATAAGCTTATCAAAGGATTTCTGTGGAAGGAATCATCTTGTTACATAAACACTATTTTAAGAGATATTTAGCTTTTAGACATAGACAAGCACAGACTCCTTAGAAAGAGCTAGCATATCTCCTGAAGCTAATGATGTACTCCTAGATATTTGTGGGTAGAGTGTGCTAAATCAGAGGCAAACTTTTTCTGTAAATGGTGAGATAGTAAATAATTTAGACTTTGCAGGCCATACAGTCCCTCTCCCAACTACTCAACTCTGCCATTATAGTGTGAAAGCAGCCATAGATAATATGTAAACTAATAGATGGCTGTGTTCCAATAAAACTTTATTTATAAGAAGGTAATGAGTTGAATTTGGTGCATGGGCTACAGCTTACTGAGCCCTGCTCTAAATGATAGTCCATGGATGTAAAGATTTAATAATATTTTAAAGTGAGCATATGCACAATTGTTAATAGAAAATTAAATTTAATTTCATTTTCTATATCAGCACTTGAAAAGATAATTACTAGTTTTTAGATATAATTACTTTTTTTTGTACATGGTTAGGAGAACCATTTTGGGCATAGAAGAGACAGTGTTTTTTGTAATTAACAGTAACTTTGTATTTTAATATTGTATATGTGCTTGCAGGCTATTAAGAGAGTCATTTATACTAAATCTGGTATGTGTTAAATACAAAAATTATTTATAGACAATGTGTTTGTGGTATACAAACTCAACTTGGAAACTACTGGACCTTAGACTGTTGTTTGGAATCAGTAGTTCATTTGGTTTGCCCGTGTGTATATTGCATTTCAGTGACAAACCATGGGAGCCTGGAGCTGCCCAGAACAATTTGATTTTTTCATCTGTGAAGATTCTCAAACCTCCTGTGGTTTAGTTCGCACATCTCACATGCAAAAGAATTTAAGTATTGATCTAAGCTATTAAAACACATCATGGTTACATTCTTTTATAGCAACTGCTGTGCACCAGTTCAACCTAATGAATTCTCAAGTGTATCTCATTTTTACAACTTGGCCTACTGCTTTGCTCAGAGTAGCCATTAATTCCTATAGGCATGTAATGAGGAGAAACTCAGTAGAGTACATAGCAGGAAATGAACATATGAGGGTTTTCCCAAAAGACCAACCAGTAATTGAAAGCACTAAACTCCCCAAATTATCATCCCCTCCCTTTTCAAGCTACTTATAGGTCCCATATTGTACCAAAATGTTGTCACTAATTCCACTTTAGACTAATATGAAGATAGTGCCCTGGCCATTTGTGTTGTTCCTATGCAGTGGTGCCAAATGTTCTCTGCCAGGCTACTAGGAAATATAATTACTAAACTAGGTTTCTGTAATTCACTAGGATTATCATACTGAACATTCTCTTTCCTTTAATGTCCCTTTGAGGAACAAGAAGATTCTGCCTTGTCATAGTGACTTAGTCATAGAGCTACATTTGGAATCTTTATAATGCAAACCAGGAAAGGTCAAGATGCTTGCTTTTCATAGCAAGATTATTCATTCATTAAAAATTAAAATACATTGTTCATTTCAGGTGGGGGGCTGGATGTTATTATTTCCCACATGCCTAGTTCAGCAGTACAGAACGAAAACTGCCCTGCATGGTAACATTTTTGCAGGTATCTTTGCTGGACTCTTTCATACTTTCACTACTTCAAACATCTCATTCCCAATTTGTTCTCATCAAATTTATTGAAAATTCATAGGTCTCAATATGAAAAGATAATGAAAATAGTTAGATTTGTGGTAGAGAAGGAAAGAAGCTTTTTTCCTTTGATTCACTTTTTATTCAATAAATATTTACTCAACATTAGCCCTACACTAAGAATAGCGTTGGGCCCTGGGGTTGTGAACATGAATAAAACATAATCACTTTCCCCAAGAAGGTCATAATGTAGTATGGAACAGACATATGAACAAACAGTTACAATATTATAAGATACTCGTAATAAAACTATGAACAAAATGCTGTGAGAAAACTAAGGAAAGTCTGAAGAGTGGCTGGGAGAACATTTCTCTATTTAACATGTGCTACAACATAGTGAAACAGCATTGGAACCACGTATTTTAAATGCTGGAAATGAGAATTTGGAAAATGGAAATAAAATAAAAATGCCATTTATAATATGAAAACATAAATGCTTAAGAATAAACTTAAATGTATGAAAGGACTGTACACATAAAATACATGATTAAATATAAAATACTTTTCTTTGTAAATTCTTAAAATCTTAAAATAGAATGGCTTATGAAAAGAAAAAATCATGGCAATATATTGTGGAGTTTATAAAATATGTATAATTAAAATATATGACAACAATAGCTCAAAGGAAAATTGAAGCATACTATTGTAAGTTTCTTAAGCTATATGTGTGAAGTAGGATACTATTATTTGAACCTAGTTTACTAAAAATAAATGCATATTGCAAACTCTAGAACAACCATTAAAAAAAGAAAAAGAAATATAACAATTTACTGCATAAAATAAAATGGGAAACAAAAAGATACACAGTTCTTCCAAAAAAAGCTCAGAAGGAAGAAAAATGGAATAAAGAATATAGGGATAGAGGAGCTTCAAGATGGAGGAAGAGTAAGACGTGGAGATCACCTTCCTCCCCACAAATACATCAGAAATACATCTACATGTGGAACAGCTCCTACAGAACACCTACTGAACGCTGGCAGAAGACCTCAGACCTCTCAAGAGACAAGAAACTCCCCAAATACTTGGGTAGGGCAAAAGAAAAAAGAAAAAACAGAGACAAAATAAGGACGGGACCTGCACCAGTGGGAGGGAGCTGTGAAGGAGGAAAAGTTTCCACACACTAGAAGCCCCTTTGTGGGCGGAGACTGCGGGTGGCGGAAGGGGGAAGCTTTGGAGCCGCAGAGGAGAGCGCAGCCACCGGGGTGCAGAGGGCAAAGCGGAGAGATTCCCGCACAGAGGATCGGTGCCGACCGGCACTCACCAGCCCGAGAGGCTTTTCTGCTCACCTGCACGGGCGGGCGGGGGCTGGGAGCTGAGGCTTGGGCTTCGGTCGGATCGGATTGCAGGGAGAGAACTGGCGGCGAGAACACAGCCTGAAGGGGTTAGTGCGCCACAGCTAGCCGGGAGGGAGTCCGGGAAAAATTCTGGAGCTGCCGAAGAAAAGAGACTTTTTCTTGCCTCTTTGTTTCCTGGTGCGCGAGGAGAGGGGATTAAGAGCGCTGCTTAAAGGAGCTCCAGGGATGGGCTCGAGCCGCGGCTATCAGCGCGGACCCCAGAGATGGGCATGAGATGCTAAGGCTGCTGCTGCCGCCACCAAGAAGCCTGTGTGCAAGCACAGGTCACTATCCACACCTTCCTTCCCGGGGGCCTGTGCAGCCCGCCACTGCCAGGGTCCCGTGATCCAGGGGAAACTTCCCAGGGAGAATACACAGCGGGCCTCAGGCTGGTGCAACGTCATGCTGGCCTCTGCTACCGTAGGCTCGCCCCGCACTTCGTACCCCTCCCTCCCCCCGGCCGGAGTGAGCCAGAGCCTCCGAATCATTTGCTTTCTTTAACCCCGTACTGTCTGAGCGAAGAACAGGTGCCCTCAGGTGACCTAAACAAAGAGGCGGGTCCAAATCCAAAGCTGAACCCTGGGAGTTGTGCGAAGAAAGAAGAGAAAGGGAAATTTCTCCCAGCAGCCCCAGGAGCAGTGGATTAAATTTCCACAATCAACTTGATGTACCTGCATCCCTGCATCTGTGGAATACCTGAATGGACAACGAATCATCCCAAATTGAGGAGGTGGACTTTGGGAGCAATGATACATTTTTTTCCCCCTTTATCTCTTTTTCTGAGTGTGTATGTGTATGCTTCTGTGTGTGATTTTGTCTGTATAGCTTTGATTTTACCATTTGTCCTAGGGTTCTGTTTGTCCATTTTGTTTTGTTTTGTTTTCTTATTACAAAAATTTTTTTTTCTTAATAATTATTTTTTATTTTAATAACTTTATTTTATTTTATCTTCTTCTTTCCTTCTTTCTTTTCTCCCTTTTATTCTGAGCTGTGTGGAGGACAGGCTCTTGGTGCTCCAGCCAGGCGTCAGGGCTGTACCACTGAGGTGGGAGAGTCAAGTTCAGGACACTGGTCCACAAGAGATCTCCCAGCTCCAGGTAATATCAAATGGCGAAAATCTCCCAGAGATCTCCATCTCAACACCAACACCCAGCTTCACTCAACAACCAGCAAGCTACAGTGCAGGACACCCTATGTCAAACAACTAGCAAGACAGGAACACAACTCCATCCATTAGCACAAAGGTTGCCTAAAATCATAATAAGGCTACAGACAGCTCAAAACACACCACCATCCATGGACCTGACCATCAGAAAGACAAGATCTAGCTGCATCCACCAGAACACAGGTACTAGTCCCCTCCACCAGGAACCCTACACAACCCATTGAACCAACCTTGGCCACTGGAGACAAACACCAGAAACAACGGAAACTACGAACCTGCAGCCTGCAAAATGGAGACACCAAACACAGT
Source organism: Hyperoodon ampullatus (assembly GCF_949752795.1). NCBI lineage: Eukaryota > Metazoa > Chordata > Mammalia > Artiodactyla > Ziphiidae > Hyperoodon > Hyperoodon ampullatus. The sequence goes on from NC_136914.1 coordinate 36,925,736, forward strand.
AAGTTAAGCAAAATGAGAAGACAGAGAAACACACAGCAGATGAAGGGGCAAGGCAAAACCCCACCAGACCTAACAAATGAAGAAGAAATAAGCAGTCTACCAGAAAAAGAATTCAGAATAATAATAGTAAAGATGACCCAAAATCTTGAAAATAGAATGGAGAAAATACAAGAAACATTTAACAAGGACCTAGAAGAAGTAAAGAGCAAACAAACAGAGATGAACAACACAATAAATGAAATTAAAAATTTTCTAGAAGGGATCGGACTTCCCTGGTGGTGCAGTGGTTGAGAGTCTGCCTGCCGATTCAGGGGACATGGGTTCGTGCCCCGGTCCGGGAAGATCTCACATGCCACAGAATGGCTGAGCCCGTGAGCCATGGCTGCTGAGCCTGCACATCTGGAGCTCTGCAACGGAAGAGGCCACAACAGTGAGAGGACTGCAAAAATTCTCTAGAAGTGATCAATAGCAAAATAATGGAAGCAGAAGAACGGATAAGTGACCTGGAAGATCAAATAGTGGAAATAACTACTGCAGAGATGAATAAAGAAAAAAGAATGTAAAAAATTGAGGACAGACTCAGAGAACTCTGGGACAACATTAAACGTACCAGCATTGGAATTATAGGGGTCCCAGAATAAGAAGAGAAAAAGAAAAGGACTGAGAAAATATTTGAAGAGATTATAGTTGAAAACTTCCTTAATATGGGAAAGGAAATAGTTATTCAAGTCCAGGAAGCACAGAGAGTCCCATATAGGATAAATCCAAGGAGAAACATGCCAAGACACATATTAATCAAACTATCAAAAATTAAATACAAAGAACAAATATTAAAAGCAGCAAGGGAAAAACAACAAGTAACAAATAAGGGAATCCCCATAAGGTTAACAGCTGATCTTTCAGCAGAAACTCTGCAAGCCAGAAGGCAGTGGCAGGACATATTTAAAGTGATGAAAGAGAAAAACCTACAACCAAGATTACTCTACCCAGCAAAGATCTCATTCGGATTTGCTGGATAAATTAAAAGCTTTACAGACAAGAAAAGATAAGACAACTGAGTACCACCAAACCAGTTTTACAACAAATGCTAAAGGAACTTCTCTAGGCAGGAAACACAAGAGAAGGAAAACACCTACAATAATAAAGCCAAAACAATTAAGAAAATGGTAATAGGAACATACATATTAATAATTACCTTAAATGTAAATGAATTAAATGCTCCCACCAAAAGACATAGACTGGCTGAATGGATACAAAAACAAGACCCATATATATGCTGTCTAAAAGAGACCCACTTCAGACCTAGGTACACATACAGACTGAATGTGAAGGGATGGAAAAAATATTCCATGCAAATGGAAATCAAAAGAAAGCTGGAGTAGCAATTCTCATATCAGACAAAATAGACTTTAAAACAAAGATTATCAGAAGAGACAAAGAAGTACACTACATAATGATCAAGGGATCGATCCAAGAAGAAGATATAACAATTGTAAATATTTATACACCCAACCTAGGAGCACCTCAATACATAAGGCAAATACTAACAGCCATAAAAGGGGAATTAGACAATAACACAATCATAGTAGGGGACTTTAACACCCCACTTTCACCAATGGACAGATCATCCAAAATGAAAATAAATAAGGAAACACAAGCTATAAATGATACATTAAACAAGATGGACTTAATTGATATTTATAGGACATTTCATTCAAAAACAACAGAATGCACATTCTTCTCAAGTGCTCATGGAACATTCTCCAGGATAGATCATATCTTGGGTCACAAATCAAGCCTTGGAAAATTTAAGAAAATTGAAATAGTATCAAGTATCTTTTCCAAACACAATGCTATGACACTAGATATCAATTACAGGAAAAAATCTGTAAGAAATACAAACACATAGAGGCTAGAGCAACACACTACTTAATAACCAAGAGATCACTGAAGAAATCAAAGAGGAAATGAAAAAATACCTAGAAACAAATAACAATGAAAACACAACGACCCAAAACCTGTGGGATGCAGCAAAAGTAGTTCTAAGAGGGAAGATTATAGCTATACAAGCCTACCTTAAGAAACAAGAAACATCTCAAATAAACAAAGTAACCTTACACCTAAAGCAATTAGAGAAAGAACAAAATAACGCCAAAGTTAGCAGAAGGAAAGAAATCATAAAGATCAGATCAGAAATAAATGAAAAAGAAATGAAGGAAACAATAGCAAAGCTCAATAAAATTAAAGCTGATTCTTTGAGAAGATAAACAAAATTGAAAAACCATTAGCCAGACACATCAAGAAAAAAAGGGAGAAGACTCAAATCAATAGAATTAGAAATGAAAAAGGAGAGGTAACAACTGATACTTCAGCAATACAAAGGATCATGAGAGATTACTAGAAGCAACTATATGCCAATAAAATGGACAACCTGGAAGAAATGTTCAAATTCTTAGAAATGTACAACCTGCCGAGATTTAACCAGGAAGAAATAAAAAATATAAACAGACCAATCACAAGCACTGAAATTGAAACTGTGATTAAAAATCTTCCAAAAAACAAAAGCTCAGGACCAGATGGCTTCACAGGCGAATTCTCTTAACCATTTAGAGAAGAGCTAACACCTATCCTTCTCAAACTCTTCCAAAATAGAGCAGGGGGGGAGCACTCCCAAACTCATTCAACGAGGCCACCATCACTCTGATACCAAAACCAGACAAGGATGTCACAAAGAAAGAAAACTACAGGCCAATATCACTGAAGAAAATATATGCAAAAATCCTTAACAAAATACTAGCAAACAGAATCCAACAGCACATTAAAAGGAACGTACACCATGATCAAGTGGTGTTTATCCCAGGAATGCAAGGATTCTTCAATATACGCAAATCATTCAACGTGATACACCATATTAACAAATTGAAGGAGAAAACCCATATGATCATCTCAATAGATGCAAAGGAAACTTTCGACAAACTTCAACACCCATTTATTACAAAAACCCTGCAGAAAGTAGGCATAGAGGGAACTTTCCTCAACATAATAACAGCCATATATGACTAGCTCACAGCCGACATCATCCTCAATGGTGAAAACCTGAAATCATTTCCACTAAGATCAGGAACAAGACAAGGTTGCCCACTCTCACCACTATTATTTAACATAGTTTTGGAAGTTTTAGCCACAGCAATCAGAGAAGAAAAAGAAATCCAAATTGGAAAAGAAGAAGTAAAGCTGTCACTGTTTGCAGGTGACATGATACTATACATAAAGAATGCTAAGATGCTACCAGAAAAATTTTTAGAGCTAATCGATGAATCTGGTAAAGTAGCAGGATACAAAATTAAAGCACAGAAATCTCTTGCAATCCTATACACTAATGATGAAATATCTGAAAGTGAAATTAAGAAAACACTCCCATTTACCAATGCAATAAAAAGAATAAAATATCTAGGTATAAATCTACCTAAAGAGACAAAAAACCTGTATGCAGATAATTATAAGACACTGATGAGAGAAATTAAAGATACTACAAATATATGAAGAGATATACCATGTTCTTGGATTGGAAGAATCAACATTGTGAAAATGACTCTACTACCCAAAGCAATCTACAGATTCAAAGCAATCCCTATCAAAATACCACTGGCATTTTTCACAGAAGTAGAACAAAGAATTTCACTATCTGTATGGAAAGACAAAAGACCCCAAGTAGCCAAAGCAATCTTGAGAAAGAAAAATGGAGCTGGAGGAATCAGGCTCCCTGACTTCAGACAATGCTACAAAGCTACAGTAATCAAGACAGTATGGTACTGGCACAAAAACAGAAATATAGATCAATGGAACAGGATAGAAAGCCCAGAGATAAACGCACACACATATGGTCACCTTACCTTTGATAAAGGAGGCAAGAATATACAGTGGAGAAAAGAAAGCCTCTTCAATAAGTGGTGCTGGCAAAACTGGACATATAAAGACATATAAAAGAATGAAATTAGAACACTCCCTAACACCATACACAAAAATAAACTCAAAATGGATTAAAGACCTAAATGTAAGTCCAGACACCATCAAATTCTTAGAGGAAAGCATAGGCAGAACACTCTATGACATAAATCACAGCAAGATCCTTTTGGACCCACCTCCTAGAGAAATGCAAATAAAAACAAAAATAAACAAATGGGACCTAATGAAACTTAAAACTTTTGCACAGCAAAGGAAACCATAAACAAGACAGAAAGACAACCCTCAGAATGGGAGAAAATATTTGCAAATGAAGCAACTGACAAAGTATTAATCTCCAAAACATACAAGCAACTCATGCAGCTCAATATTAAAAAACAAACAACCCAATCCAAAAATGGACCTTTCTCCAATGAAGATATACAGATTGCCAACAAACACATGAAAGAATGCTCAATCTCGTTAACCATTAGAGAAATGCAAATCAAAACTACAATGAGATATCATCTCACACCGGTCAGAATGGCCATCATCAAAAAATTACAAATAATAAATGCTGGAAAGCGTGTGGAAAAAAGTGAACCCTCTTGCACTGTTGGTGGGAATGTAAATTGATACAGCCACTATGGAGAACAGTATAGAGGTTCCTTAAAAAACTAAAAATAGAACTACCATATGACCTAGCAATCCCACTACTGGGCATATACCCTGAGAAAACCATAATTTTAAAATAGTTATGTACCAAAATGTTCATTGCAGCTCTATTTACAATAGCCAGGCCATGGAAGCAACCTAAGTGTCCATCAACAGATGAATGGATAAAGAAGATGTGGCACATATATACAATGGAATATTACTCAGCCATAAAAAGAAATGAAACTGAGTTATTTGTAGTGAGGTGGATGGATCTGGAGACTGTCATACAGAGTGAAGTAAGTCAGAACGAGAAAAACAAATACCATATGCTAACACACATATATGGAATCTAAAAAAGAAAAAAAAGAAAAAAAAAGAAAAATGGTCAGAAGAATCTAGGGACAAGACAGGAATAAAGATGCAGACCTACTAGAGAATGGACTTGAGGATACGGGGAGGGGGAAGGATAAGTTGGGACAAAGTGAGAGAGTGGCATGGACATATATACACTACCAAACGTAAGGTAGATAGCTAGTGGGGAGTAGCCACATAGCACAGGGAGATCAGCTCGGAGCTTTGTGACCACCTAGAGTGCTGGGATAGGGATGGTGGGAGGGAGGGAGATGCAAGAGGGAAAAGATATGGGAACATATGTATATGTATAACTGATTCACTTTGTTATAAAGCAGAAATGGACACACCATTGTAAAGCAATTATACTCTAATATAGATGTTTAAAAAAAGAAATTGAAAATATAACTACCATATGATCCAGAAATGCCATTTTTGGATATATATCCAAAGAAAATAAACCATTATCTCAGAGAGATATCTGTACTCCCATGTTCACTGCAGCATTATTCACAGTAGCCAAGGTATAGAAACCAGAGAGTAGATAAGTGATTGCCACTGGCTTGGTGGGGTTGGAGGAATAGGGTAGGGAGAGGTTGGTAATAGGGCACAGACTATCATTATAAGTTGAGTAAGATCCATAAGAGGATCTAACGTATAACATGGTGACTATAGTTCATAGCACTGTATTATATAATCAAAACTTCCTAGAGAGTAGAACTTAAATGTTCTCACCAATAAAGGGGGCACGGAATATGTGGGGTGATTGATGTGTGAATTAACTAGATGGGGGAAGTCCTTTCAAAACGTATGCATATATCACGTCATCATATTGAATACTTTAAATGTCTTAAGCAATTTATTTGTCCGTTATACTTCAATAAAGCTAAAAAAAGAAAAAAAAGAATATAGGGCTAAAATACAAAACTAATTGTATGATGGTAGACTTAAACTCAATAACATCCATAATTACTTTAAATGAAAATGGATCAGTGTATCCATTAAAAGGCAGAGATGGGCTTCCGTGGTGGCACAGTGGTTACGAATGCACCTGCCAATGCAGGGGACACGGGTTCGTGCCCCACTCCCAGAAGATCCCACATGCCGCGCAGCGGCTGGTCCCGTGAGCCATGGCCGCTGAGCCTGCGCGTCTGGAGCCGGTGCTCCGCAACGGGAGAGGCCACAGCAGTGAGAGGCCCGCGTACCGCAAAAAACAAAAAACAAAAAACAAAAAACAAAAAAAACAAGGCAGAGATTATCAACAAGTCATCACTTCTCTTCAATATTGTACTGGAGGCAGGACAATTAGGCAAGAAAAGTCAGATTGGAAAGGAAGAAGCAAAAACTGTCTTCACTTGCAGATGACATTTCTGTGTATAAAGAAAATCCTAAACCATCAACAAAATATTTACTAGATTAAATAAGTGAATTTAATAGAGTTTTAGATACAAGGTCACTTACAAAAATCAACTTTATTTTTAGAAATAAGCATTTAGGAAATGGAAATGAAAACATGCCATTTACAATAGCATCCAAAAATATAAATGCTAAAGAATAAACTTAAAAAATATAGGGTCTATCTATGTACTGTAAACTACAAAAGATTCCTGAGATAAATTAGAGAGAACTGAAGTAAATGGACAAATATACTATGATTGTGGATAAAACACCCGATATTAAGATATCTATTCTTTCCCAGGTGATCTATAGTTCTGATGCAATCCCAATCAAAATTCTAGAAGTATTTTTAAAAATTTTGAAATGTTAGGCTGATTTTAAAATTAATGTGGAAATGCAGAGGCCTAGAATAGCCCTAAAAATAAAAGAGAAGAAAAATCTGGGGACTTCCCTAATTTTAAGACTATTATAAAGCTACAGTTATCAAGACAAGATGGTATTAGGGTGAAGATATACAACAGATAATTGGAATAGAATAGAATCCTGAAATAGACTTTCATTGGTACAATCAACTGATTTTTTAACCAAGGCAGCAAGGCAACTCAATATGGAAAGGAAAGTCTTTTCACTAAGAATGCTTGAACAACTGTGTATCATTAAGGAATAAAAGTGAACCTCAGCTTATACATCACACCATGAATTAAAATTAATTGGAGAAGTATCATAGACCTAAAAGTAAAATCAACAATGTAAAATTTCATGAAGAAAATGTGGAAGAATATCCTCATGAACTTGGATTGGGAAAGGTCCCTTGAGAAAATGAAGAAAGCACTAATAATAAAAGGAAAATAAATCATAAAATATATTTCATAAAAATTAAATATTACTCACTAAAAGAAAGCATCAATAAGCTGAGTATGCAAACTACAGACTGAAAGAAAATATTCATAATACATGTAACTGACAGTAAACTTTAATCTGAAATAGAGAGTTTCTGCAATTTGTATAAAAAGACAAACAACTCGCTTCCACCACCCACAGTCCCACCAAATGGGCAAAGTATTATACTTGAAAAGTCACTCTACCGAGTAAGATAAATAAATGGACAATAAACTCATGAGAAACATTCTCAACACTATTAGTCATCAGGGAAATAAAAAATAAAACCATAATGAAATACTACTAAACACTCACTAGAATGATTAAAATTTAGAAAACTGATAACACAAAATGTTGGCAAGGATGTGAAGCAACTGAATTTTTATGCATTGCTACAGGGGGTAGACAATTTTTAATAAGTTAAATATATTCCTATCCCACGGTCCAACAATTCCTTCTTTAGGTATTTTTCCCAAAATAAATGAAAACATATTTGTGCAAAAATACATGTATATAAATGTTCGTGCCACATTATTGATATCCAAAAAATAGAAACACCTAAAATATCTAAAAGCAGAATAGAGAATAGATAAACTGATACACCTTACTCAGCAAAAAAAAAGAACAACTACTGATACTTTTGCCAACATGGATGAATTCTAAAAGAAGCCCAATGAATAAGAGTATATACTGTGTGATTTCATTTATATGCGTTCTAGGAAAAGAAAAACTAATCTATATAGAGAAAGAAGTTAGAACATTGTTGCATGGGGGGTGGGGACTATTGTCAAGAAAAAGGTACAGGGATTTTCAGACTTTACCTTTATCACAATGTGAGTTACATGGATATAGGCATTTGTCAAAACTCATCAATCTGCACACTTGAGAACTGTTCATTTTGCTGTGTGTAAATTATACCTGAGCAAACTAAATTTTTAAAAAATTAAAAATAAGAAATGGAGGTAGCTATCTGGCAAAAATTATACATGAATCTCATGGAAATGCAATAAAATAATCTCACAGATTGAAATTTGAGGAGTAACTTGTTTCTTTTGTTGTTTTGTTTTACTTTTTACTTATTTTATGACTGTATTTTAGTAGTTTTTTTCCTGTAGCGGATTTAGTTTCTCATATAACAGAAAATCTAGAATTAGAAAAATCCAGAATTTCTTAATTCAGTAGTTTAATGGTATCATCAAGCACAGAGTTCTTTCTATTGTTCTGCTTTACACTGCTCAGCATTTCTTCTCAAGATCATTTCCTATTAGTGGCTTTACAAGCGTTTTGGTTCCAGACATCCATGAAGAGATAACAATGCCTAGCAAGAGAATGAAGGACCTTGTTCCTTGTGTCACTTGAACCTTTTTCTATTATAAAATATCACAGACATATCAAATAGCATATATTTTATACCTGTAGGGTTTAAAGAATAATAATGAAATAATGTTGCATGACATCACTACTCAGCTCAAAGTAGTCATAATGAAAAGCCCTGCATGCCCCTCTCTAGGGGTGTTCTTCCCCTCCCTAGGAGACAGCCAATCTCTTGAATTTTGCATTTTTTATTCTTTTGCTTTTCTTTATAGTTTTATCATAGTAAAAAAAAATCTTAAATAATATATTGTTTAGTTGTGTATATTTTGTAACGTTCGTAAGTGAAGTTACCCATAACTTCTTTTCATTCATTTACCATGTTTATATTTGGCACGTTGATATTTGTTTCTTTATACAACCATTTCACTACCATATGGTGTTCAACTAAATGAATGTACCATAGTTTACTTATTCATTGGCCTTTCTGCGATTATTTTTTTCCAGTATTAATTTTTATTTATTTTGCTATTACAAAAGTATTCTAATGAACTGCCTTTTATATATATCTTTGTAGCAAAACACAAGAGTTTCTCTGGAAATATGTGTAGAAGTAGAATTGGTGGGTGTTAGGCTATGCAGAAATTTACTGTATAATGCTATTTTCCCCCTAAATTTGGTTGTTCCAACTGCCAAAATTATCAACAGTGTATAAATATTCCCATCTGATCAACCGCTTTGCAAAAACAATATTATCATACTTTTCAGTTTTTATTAATATGATAGGTACAAAATAGTATCTCAATGTGGCTTTAAATTACATATATATTTATGAGCCTTTTTGTATTTCTTTTTTTTATAAAATGTATTCCAAATTGTTTGCCCATTCTTCTGTTGGGTTCTTTGTCTTTTTCCTCTTATATTTTAGGAGCTGTCTATAGATTCTGGATAAATCTTCCTCTGGTTATATGTGTTTCAAATATTTTTTCTAAATTTATGGCCTACTTCTTTATCACATTTTTTCATAAACAGAAATGATTCATTTTAAATAGTCTATTTTATCAGTAGTTTCCTTTTTAACTTAGCATATTTACATATTATTTATGATGTATTCCTCAGACATTCAACTACATTTCCTTCTATATTATTTAAACTTTGGCCTTTCCTGAAAATCTTAATCCATCTGGAATTGTGTTTTGTATGCAACATGAGGTAGGGGTTGTCAAGACCTTTGAAGAGTTTTAGATGTTACCCTACCAGCAAGCTAACAAGGTAGCTTGCCACAGTTTCATGAATGCTGGCTAAGATAAGCGATTCCTGGGTCAGATCAAAGTTCTTTACTACTCATGTTAATAACAGTAGCTAGAGTGTCAGAATCCATGCCAATTTCTTAGGCTCATTTCCCACAGGGTGACTCAAAGAAGGTCAGGTGATTACTGCACATACAGTGAGTGGTGTTATTGAAGAGGAACCCCAAGCTTAGGGAACCCAAATCTCTTATGGTGGGTGGTTAGCATGCCTGACTTTTGTCCTAGAGGGACACCTTATCTGTATTATACTGGAGAGCAATCAAACCTGCCTTATGCTCCAGAGGGAGATATGTTTGCTCTATAACCATCCTTGAGAAGATAGTCTGGAATAAAGGCAGCCAGTGCCTCTGCCTGTAAGACATGCAGAAATATGAGAAGCCCATAGAGAATTGTCTTTAACAAGGAAAATTCCTCCCTCTCCTTGCTCCAATATTTATGACCAATTGTCTCAGCTTGGTTTAATGCATAGTCTCTCCTTTCCCCAGATATCTTTAATATAGTCAGGTTTAAATGTCTATATTAATATAATTTAGCATAACCAGTTTCCATATACGTACGTGTCTGTTTCTGGGCTCTCTATTCTATTAATCAGTAGTCTTATCTCTGTATCCACCCTGCAAACCTTACTTACTACAACTTTAAAATAAATCCTGATCTCTGGTAGAGCAACTCCCTCCCCAACCTCCACCAATACCCACCTTATTCTTCTTCAGAAATGTCTCATATATTCTAGTCCTTTCATTCTTCCTTGTATTTAAAAAATCTACACAGGTTCCAATGTAACATATTTTTTCTTGCAATTCAGACCTTCCTTCTGGGATTGTTTTGCTTGCTCCAGAATTTTGTTTGAAACTTTCTATAGTAAACTTTATGCAGGTGTCTCCATTGTAACTTCCCACCGTAGATAGCTTCTAAGCTTTGGTTCCTGTACTCTGCATGCTGCCCTTTAAAAGCTAAATTTCTGATCTTCAGACATCAGCAGATGGTCTGAGGACAAGTGACAGTTTCAGCTCATTTACTTCTATGCATGGATCCTTTCACATTGTTTTCAGCCTCTCAGAATTTTTCTTGCCTTTTTTTGGGCAGCCCAGCTCTTCATTTTAAAAGACATTTTCTCTATTTCACCTAACCTTTCTAGAAGTTTTGCACTGAAAGTGTTTTTCAAGATATCTAATCATTCATATTGCAAGAAACAGAAGTCTTGTGTCAATAGTGGTTTTAAAATTGTTTAATCTCACAGAATTGTATCTTGCACACAATAATATTCAACAAAGTGTGTTTAATTGAACTGAATAAGATTTTGGTTGAGTTTTTCTGATGCTGCCTCAACATTCCCAAATAACCCAGTACCTAATTTGGCATTTCCACTGTTAGATTATTATCCTCTTCTTAAAACTTTACAACATTAAAAAATATTTTAAACATACAGAAAGCAATGTACTTGAAATCTTTGTACTTACCACCAAGATTAAATACATGTTAATATAGTGTCCTATTTTCTTTAATCTATGGTTATATGGTTAGATAACAAAGTAATGTATATTATTTTGTGTACTTTAAAATTTTAAATTAATAATACAGTGATATTCATACTTTTTTGAAAGCTGCTTTTTTCCCCCCACTCAACATCATGTTTGAAATATTTTCCATGCTGATACCTTAAGCTTTGATTCAATTATTCCAAGTCCTGTCTGTAATTTTATTATAAATTAAATTTTATTTAATAGTCCTTTTATTCTACAACAAATATTCTTATTATATATATATCCTCTTGAGCATGTATTTGAGAATTTTTAAAAATTAGTTGCTTAGAACTGAAAGTGCTCTCTAATAGGATGTACTTAACTTTAACATATTAGATATATCCAGTTTCTTATATCTGGTCTTTATGATTGTGATGACATTGATCATTATAGAAGATAGGACATTTTTTAACCTTATTTTATTATTTAATATTTACAATTTGTGAAAAATACCTAGTACTGGTCTGGACAAGTATCATGCTGAATATATGCAGTGCCTGAAACATTGCGTATAATTCAAATTATACTAAAGTTTATACTATTCAATAATGAATAATTAGGTGATTTGGAAATTCATGCCCCCATTTTTTTCTATAGGTATTTATGAGCCTCCATTTATTGTACTACTGCAGTGAACCAACCTTGGATGTGAAAATTGCCTTTTGTCAGGTGTGTGTTCCTTACAGGTAAAACAAGGTACAGTATATTCGCTTGTATTTCCATTTTGCCATCCCATCTAGCAAATGTTCCACACTAAAGTTAATGTTTATGTAATGTTAAAAGTAGCTTAGGAAGCAGAAGCTGGTACCTAGATGCTTTTTTCCCCCCAGTTCATTTATGTTAGAATAGGAATGAAGAGAATTCTTTTTAATGTTTATAAATATAGTACTTGATCACTGTATAAAGTTATTTCTTACTAGATTTAACATCATTAATATGTCTTTTTCAAATCCTTAAATGTGGTTTTATTCTCAAACTAGCTAAAGTCTATGATATTATTTTTCATCTAAGAACTGATGAGCCCCAAGTAGAGTATCTCTAGTACTGAAATATAATAATATGTAGGTAGTGCTCAGTTTGTTTTCTGATGTTCAGTTCTAACCAGTAGTTGATAACAAATATAAAACAAAAATAATGACTAATAAAGGTATCTTTAACCTACAGTGAACACTAGTGAGAAGGTGTTGTGCATGGACCAGATAAGAGTCTGCACTTCTGTGTTCATACAAGTGATATTCTTAAGAAAGAGCCCAGCTGGGACACCTGTACCTACTCTAAGTATGTTTAGGTAGTTCTAACTTAAGCCTGTTGTCATGACATAATTAATAGTGCTAAGTTTTACTCTCAGGAATTTTTATATGGCCCATAAAATTCATGGTAACTTTATTCATACCCCAAGCAGAGAGCACTTCTGTTTTTTTTCTGTAATGATTTTCATTGCATGTTCTCATCAAGATGGGCTGTAAACAGAGAATGACATGCATCCCTTGAAACAAGGTTTAAAGAAAAACTCTGCAGCCTCTATTATTTTAATACAATATTTTCTGATTCTAGAAGTAACATGTACTGATTATAGAAAATATATAAAAATACAAAGGGAAACAAAACATTGGTAAATCTATTCTCCCTGAGCGTAGTTAGAATTTCTATGGAAAAGTAAAATTTGTTAGGTGCCATGAATGGGATTTACTGTCTGTTTCATCTCCCTGACCTGTAAATTCTTGCAGTGCCAAAAGCCTTAGACTTTCAGGTAACTTCTCTTCTCTAACTAGAACCCTGGATCTGGACAGCTTGGTTTAGAAATTCCAAATCTGTCACTGATTAGCCATTTACTTGTGAGCTTGGGCAAGTTAGTTAACCTTGCTGTGCTTTGGTTTATTTGTAAAAAGGGAAAAAAGTAATAGTACCTACTTTCTAGGTTTATGAGAATTAAGTGAGCTAATACTTGCCTAGCACTGAGTACAGTGCTGGAAGATATTTTTGTTAAATAGCTAACTAAATCTTAAATAAATTTAGATTCACTCTTCTGGTTCTCCCATTGAGTCCTAGTGTTTTAAATATTATCAGTATCTTGAATACTCCCCAGTTATATCTCCAACACAAACCTCTCCCTGAAACCAGACTCATAAACCAATTGCTTGTTCTATATTCAGCTCAGATGGCTAATAGGCATAGCAAATGATAATATACCAAACCAAACCCTTGAGCTTTCCTCCAAAATTACTCTGCTCTAATTCAGTAAATGCTAAATCCATCTTTCCAATTGCTTAGAGCAAAATCTTCAGAATCATCTTTTGGACAATAATTTGCATCCAATCTGTCAGCAAATTCTGTTGGCCCTGCTTTAAAAATATATCTGGAATCTCACTACTTCTCACCGTTTTCTCCACCATCATTCTGAGCCAAACCTGGATTATTGCAAGAGCTTCCACTTTTGCTCACCCCCAAATGGTTTATTCTCAAAACATCAGCAAGAGTGACATTTGAAAAATATAAGTGAGATCATGTCACTCCTTGGTTAAAAAGAAAAAAAAGCAAAACAAAAAAACCTTTCAGGCAAGTGAGATGTCGTCCCATCTCACTTATGGTAAAAATTCTAAAATAAATACACAAGCCTTTGCCATGTAGCCACCGAGACACCCCTCCTTCAAATGCTCTTCCTTTATTATCCACTTGGCTCACGCCTTCACCACCTTCAGGACTTGGCTCAAATGTCATTTTTAAGGGAGTCTTTCCTGCCTATCCTATTTAAAATTGCCCCTTCCTAATCTACACTGCCTACCCCACACCGACTACCCAACTTCCCTGTCTTTCTATTTTTTTCCCTCCATAACACTTTTTGGTATCTGATACACTATATATGTAACTAGCACGTTGCTTCTCTCTCTCTGCTAGAATGCATTTTTCAGTTGGGCAGGTACTCTTTTTCAGTGGTGTGCTGTGAGCTCACATAGGCTCACGAGACTTGATTGTGCACATCCCTTCTCAGCTTTAAGTTCAATGATGTCAAGTTGGTAGATTGAACTTTGTCATGATAGGAATATGTATATTGTGTAAATAAACAATTACAGCAGATAAGTTCTCTCCTCTCTCTCACCCCCAGCCATTTGTTGAACAATTAGCAACACATGGTTGGGATTTTGTCTCTTTTGCACACTGCTGTACTGTAGCACTAAGAATAGTATCTGGCAGAGTGTGGGCTCGCACCAAATATTTGCTTAATGAATGAATGATATCTGTTTGGTTAATGCAATCAATTGCAACTGTGATAGAGCCCTGGTGAAAAATGAGCAGACCTGAATTTCTGGTTAAAATATCTGGGCCTACCGTTTGCAAGCTGTATGACTGTGAGCCATTTCCTTAGCGTCCATGATCCTCGCCATTTACCATGGGCATTAGTACTTAAGAAACAAACCACAAACAAACAAAAAACTTTATTTTTTACATATTTCAAGATTAAGTCTGAATTTCAAAAATTATCAATAAAAAGTCTTAAAACTTCAGCTATTACTTTTAATCCAAACAGTTTTTATGTAGGTTGAAGTTATTTTTAAATCAACTCCCAAAATTTGGGTACAGATGCAGAATGTCTATTTCTAGGAAGAGTTCTTTTAAAGCAAAGGAATAAAGAGAAGTGAAGTCATTTCTTAATGACTCTGATTTTTTTTGCTTACTATGAGCTTTTGATATCTAGAAAATATACATGCATATTCTATAACTTAAAAACATCATAGCAAGCAAAATATTTCTAGTTGTGACTCAGAGTGCTTTATTTACTTTCCGGATAGATTTTTTTTTTTTTTTCTTTTGCGGTACACGGATCTCTCACTGTTGTGGCCTCTCCCGTTGTGGAGCACAGGCTCCGGACGCACAGGCTCAGCGGCCATGGCTCACGGGCCCAGCCGCTCCGCGGCATGTGGGATCTTCCTGGACCGGGGCACAAACCCGCGTCCCCTGCATCGGTAGGTGGACTCCCAACCACTGCGCCACCAGGGAAGCCCAGGGTAGAATTTTTATTTGATGATAATGTTTATTTTTTTCTTTCCTGTAGCTGTGAGCCTCATTTAGTATTCTAGAAATTTAAAGAAAATACTGTATTTATTTTTAGAGGCAGGATTATCTACTTGGGTTTACTTTCAAGCTATGTGCTTTGGAAGCTTCTCATTTCATGAGTTATCTCATGGATTCTTGTATGCAGTGGTGTTTAACACCATCTCCAGCAGGGTTAGGTTGCTCCCAACTTCTTGCCACACAGACAATATGCAAAGACCTTTAAGTAACTTGTCAACAATTAGTGATCAAGTGTATCCAGAATTCAGGTCTCTTGAGTCTTAATCTGTGGCTTTAAAAAATTATATCATATTTATAATTTTTTCACTGTTATCAGTAAGAAATCTCAGAAAATATAGAAAATAAAATTGCCTGGGTAGTTATTTATCAACAGTAAATATGTACATTATCTGTAGTAGTATTAACTTTTTTTCTTAGTTGAATTATTTGAAGAACATGAGATTCATTGAGCTACTCCTATTAATTTCGCTGCTTTTTTCTTTAAAAAACATCAAGCAGCTTTTGCAGGCAAGAGGTTTCTTGTAATATTCTGGAGAGAAATTTGTCTTAGATGATGAAAAAATAATCTTTAGTTTGCACTTGTATGAATCCTTTACAAAAATTTAGACTGACAGGGAATTGAAAGTGCAAAAGCTCTTGATCCTCCTGAGAAATAGGTAAGCCTTCTTAGCCTGCTTTTCTCAATTAAATAAAGAAGGACAGAACTATTAAATTTCGCTCTATGATTTTTTAAAAGAATCTGTGAAAAGTGCTATTTTTGGAACTCTGCTGTACTGAATAGTACAGGGCTTTATACATATGAAATATAAGAAATGTATACACAGAGAGATAATGTGTGTTGGGAAACCTAATGCACACCCACTGGTGTCTACAGCATTTACCACATCCTGATTTGTGTTATCATTGGTTGTACAGGTTTGTGTTTTCCCCACTCAATGGTGACTGCCTCTGGGGCAGGGCCAGGGCATCTTCATCCTTGTCTTCCAAGCCTGGAATTCTATCTTAATTCAGTAAATGTTCAACAAATGCTTTTGGGTAAAAGAGGGTAAATAAAAACTCAGAAAAACACTGTGTTCTGAGTGGAAATTTGCTTGCCTTTCAAAATCAAGTCAACTTCTCAACATCTTACAATCTTGTAAGTGTATATTAATATATTTAATTGCATTTTGATTAATTTGCTAATCATAAATCAGTGTTGGTCTAACATTTATCTGTAAAGTTATTAACTTATTGTCCTCTCTATATGTTTACTGATGCATGAGTTGGTTATGAATCATTTAAAATAATTTCTTGATTTTCAGAAAGCCTGAGAGATAGAAGGTTCAAATCAGTGAATCAACAATTATGAGTCTAAGTAACACTACAAATAAAGGGACTGAGCTCAGTGGGCTTCTTTCTCTTAGGACACAGAAACTCTTCATGCCTTCTTACATTGTCTATGCAAGGAGACATCTACACATCGACAGATTATTGATTGGTTCCATCATTCATTTATTCAACACATCTTTACTCAGTGCCTATAACATGTATGTGTAACTTGTAGAAATTAAGGATACAGGGTGAGTATTGTTACTCTCCTCAAAGAACACACTGTCTAGTCTAAAGCACAGTAGAGAGTGGCTAGGCTTATAAACATAAAGAAAACCTATTCCGCTTTGAGTTAAAAACCTCAGTTGTAATTATGGGCTAAACAATAATGAATGAGAAAAGAAAACACCCCAATACTTACCAAATGCTTACTATGTATGATGACTTCACTAAGATTTTATTTCACTTAATCTTTAGAGTGCCATCAATTACCAAGATAGAATTCAATTATGTTTTATTCTGGGATTGGAAACCTCAGCCATTATACTAGAAGGTCTTTCTCTAGTCCCATTATGAACTTTTTGAAATCTTCTATCGGTTATACAGTGTTTTGACTGAAGTGAGTAGCAACAAAATATAACTAAGAAAAAAATACTATGATTAAATGCAAAGGAGATTATGATTCTATTGGTCACCAGTAGGAAAAAAAAGAAGACTTTTATATATATTCCAAAGGACAGTTGTGATATATAAGGTCTAAAATATTACTGGGGATATGACAGAAATAGCAGTCTCTTTGTAGAGTTCTTACTAACAAAATTGTTCTTCAGTGTCTTTTGAGGTCTTAGTGTTTTTTGGTATAGCACCTTGTTAGATATGATAGCCAAGACTGAGCATGTTGAATATTTTCTAGTTAAAGCAATGCTTTTCTTATAATAGATATAAAATATTACTAGATGAGTTGACTAGTTAACTAAATGTTATTTTGCTACTCTAATGTCTGGATAACAAAAGCACTGTGTGTATATGTAATAATTTTCCTAGCCACAGATGATGGCTGTTCTAAATAAATAAAAACTTAACTCTTCAGCAAATTTCAAAAGAGTAAATTTAGTGTTACATTTGTGTCTTCTACCTTGGGCAGTTTTTTTCTTAAGATTTATTATCTTATTCCAGTTAATAAATAGATTCAGTTATGTTACTAAATCTTATCTAACAAAAGATGTACAGGTCCTACTTAAGATTCGGTTCTGTACCGAGGAACTTCTTTGTATTAGTTTATGTGAGTATGTGTTTGGTTTGCTTGAAGCACATAAAGTTCGGACTTGACTTCTTCTTGAATGATCTTGACTTGAATGTAAATGTAGCTTAATACTATGAGTTTAATTATGGTTGAGGTAGTAATCAGTTTAAATGAAGTTATTGCTTATATCTGTCAAAATAGTTATGCTGTAAAATATCCCAGAATTATCTGTGGTTTTTCAGTGTATAGGTAATAATGCTCTGTCAGAAAAGCACCAAATTGTGGATTTCATTTTAATCTATATAAGTGTTCTTAAGAAATCAACTAATTCCTTAAATACACTACTTTAATTTATTACCCTTTGGATGTTAAGACTTTAGAAAATATATTAAGTGATGATTTTGCTTTTCTGCACAGGCATTTTCTGAGGTTGTGGTGTGTGATAAGCAAAGGCTGAATTTTTCAGTAGGTTAAGAAAAATAATGTCCACTTTTGTTCTGAGTTCTAAAACCAGTACTAATCAGGAATGTGTCATGCAACTCTTCTATTGTTCACCTTCTCTAAAGGTGAATATTTATTTGGCTGTTTACTAGATACATCTCTAGCTCATTCTAAAAAAAGGCAAGGAAGTTACAAAATACATATTTAAGAGAAAAAAACCAAGATGTTGGAGAAGGTGTAATTACTAAAATTAGGTATAAATTAGATCTTTTTATAATTGTGCAATGAGAGAACGAAAATAATATCATATAGGATTTAAGAATAATATTCTTCATTGTATAAATGAAAATAAGACTTTAATGTTCTATATTTTTTTAAAAGAATGTATATTTTAGTTCCACTTTGATTCAGAGATTTTTTTTTAACATCTTTACTGGAGTATAATTGCTCTACAATGTTGTTCTAGTTTCTGCTGTATAACAAAGTGAATCAGCTATATGTATACATATATCCCCATATCCCCTCCCTCTTGTACCTCCCTCCCACCCTCCCATCCCACTCCTCTAGGTGGTCACAAAGCACCGAGCTGATCTCCCTGTGCTATGCAGCTACTTCCCACTAAGTATCTATTTAACATTTGGTAGTGTATATATAACAATGCTACTCTTTCACCCTGTCCCAGCTTACCCTTCCCCCACCCCGTGTCCACAAGTCCATTCTCTACCTCTGTGTCTTTAATCCTGCCCTGCCCCTAGGTTCATCAAAACCTTTTTTTTTTTTTTTAGTCCATATATATGTGTTAGCATATGGTATTTGTTTTTCTCTTTCTGAATTACTACACTCTGTATGACAGTCTCTATGTCCATCCACCTCATTACAAATAACTCAGTTTCGTTCCTTTTTATGGCTGAGTAATATCCATTCACCTGTTGATGGACACTTAGATTGCTTCCATGTCCTGGCTATTGTAAACAGAGCTTCAATGAACATTTTGGTACATGATTCTTTTTGAATTATGGTTTTCTCAGGGTATATGCCCAGTAGTGGGATTGCTGGGTCGTATGGTAGTTCTATTTTTAGTTTTTTAAGGAACCTCCATACTGTTCTCCATAGTGGCTGTACCAATTTACATTCCCACCAACAATGCAAGAGGGTTCCCTTTTTTCCACACCCTCTCCAGCATTTATTGTTTGTAGATTTTTTGTTGATGGTCATTCACAGTGGTGTGAGGTGATACCAAAATGTGGTTTTGATTTGCATTTCTCTAATGATTAGTGATGCTGAGCATCTTTTCATGTCTTTATTGGCAATCTGTATATCTTCTTTGGAAAAATGTCTATTGAGATCTTCCACTCATTTTTGGATTAGGTTGTTTGTTTCTTTGATATTGAGCTGCATGAGCTGCTTGTAAATTTTGGAGATTAATCCTATGTCAGTTGCTTCATTTGCAAATATTTTCTCCCATACTGAGGGCTGTCTTTTCGTTTTGTTTATGGTTTCCTTTGCTGTGCAAAAGCTTTTAAGTTTCATTAGGTCCCATTTGTTTATTTTTGTTTTTATTTCCATTTCTTAAGAAGTGGGTCAAAAAGGATCTTGCTGTGATTTATGTCATAGAGTGTTCTGCCTATGTTTTCCTCTAAGAGTTTGATAGTGTGTGGCCTTACATTGAGGTCTTTAATCCATTTTGAGTTTCATTTTGTCTGTGGAGTTAGGGAGTGTTCTAATTTCATTCTTTTATATATAGCTGTCCAGTTTTCCCAGCACCACTTATTGAAAAGGCTGTCTTTTCTCCATTGTATATTCTTGCCTCCTTTATCAAAAATAAGGTGACCATATGTACATGGGTTTTCTCTGGGATTTCTTTCCTGTTCCATTGATCTATATTTCTGTTTTTGCACCAATACCATACTGTCTTGATTACTGTAGCTTTGTAGTATACTCTGGAGTCAGGGAGCCTGATTCCTTCCACCCTGTTTTCCTTTCTCAAGATTGCTTTGTCTATTTGAGGTCTTTTGTGTTTCCATACAAATTGTGAAAGTTTTTGTTCTAGTTCTGTGAAAAATGCCAGTGGGAGTTTGATAGGGATTGCACTGAATCTGTAGATTGCTTTGGGTAGTAGAGTATTTTCACAATGTGGATCCTTCCAAGCCAAGATCATGGTATATCTCTCCATCTTTTTGTATCATCTTTAATTTCTTTCATCAGTGTCTTATAGTTTTCTGCACACAGGTATTTTGTCTCCCTAGGTAGGTTTATTCTTAGGTATTTTATTCTTTTTCTTGCAATGATAAATGGCAGTGTTCCCTTAATTTCAGTTTCAGATATTTCATCATTCATGTATAGGAATGCAAGGGATTTCTGTTCATTAATTTTGTATCTTGCAACTTTATGAAATTCATTGATTAGCTCTATTAGATTTCTGGTGACATTTTTAGGATTCTCTATGTATAGTATCATGTCATCTGCAAACAGTGACAGCTTTACTTCTTCTTTTCTGTTTTGCATTCCTTTTATTTTGTTTTCTTCTCTGATTGCTGTGGCTAAAACTTCCAAAACTATGTTGAATAATAGTGGTGAGAGTGGGCAACCTTGCCTTGTTCCTGATCTTAGTGGAAATGGTTTCAGTTTTTCAGCATTGAGGACGATGTTGGCTGTGGGTTTGTCATATATGGCCTTTATTATGTTGAGGTAAGTTCCCTCTGTGCCTACTTTCTGGAGGGTTTTTATCATAAATCGGTGTTGATTTTTGTCAAAAGTTTTTTCTGCATCGATTGAAATGATGATATGGTTTTTATTCTTCAATTTGTTACTATGGTGTATCACATTGATTGATTTGAATATATTGAAGAATCCTTGCATCCCTGGAATAAACCCCACTTGATCATGGTGTATGATCCTTTCAATGTGCTGTTGGATTCTGTTTGCTAGTATTTTATTGAGGATTTTTGCATCTATGATCATCAGTGTTATTGGCCTGTAGTTTTCTTTCTTTGTGACATCTTTGTCTGGTTTTGGTATCAGGGTGATGGTGGCCTCGTAGATTGAATTTTGGAGTGTTCTTCCCTCTGCTATATTTTGGAAGATTTTGAGAAGCATAGGTGTTAGCTCTTCTCTAAATGTTTGATAGAATTCGCCTGTGAAGCCATCTGGTCCTGGGCTTTTTTTTATTGGAAGGTTTTTAATCACAGTTTCAATTGTAGTGCTTGTGATTGGCCTGTTTATATTTTCTATTTCTTCCTGGTTCAATCTCAGAAGGTTGTGCTTTTCTAAGAATTTGTCCATTTCTTTTAGGTTGTCCATTTTATTGGCATATAGTTGCTTGTAGTAATCTCTCATGATCCTTTGTATTTCTGCAGTGTCATTTTTTTCTTCTCCTTTTTCATGTGTAATCTATTGATTTGAGTCTTCTCCCTTTTTTTCTTGATGTGTCTGGCTAATGGTTTATCAATTTTCTTTATCTTCTCAATGAACCAGCTTTTAGTTTTATTGATCTTTGCTATTGTTTCCTTCATTTCTTTTTCATTTATTTCTGATCTGATTTTTATGATTTCTTCTTTCTGCTACCTTTGGTTTTTTTTTTCTTTCTTCTCTCTCTTATTGTTTTAGGTGTAAAGTTAGGTTGTTTATTTGAGATTTTTCTTGTTTATTGAGGTAAGATTGTATTGCTGTAAACTTCCCTCTTAGAGCTGCTTTTGCTGCATCCCATAGGTTTTTGCTTGCCGTGTTTTCATTGTCATTTTTTTCTAGGCATTTTTTGATTTCCTCTTAAATTTCTTCAGTGATCTTTTGGTTATTTATTAGCATATTGTTTAGCCTCCATGTTTCTGTGCTTTTTACAGATTTTTTCCTGTAATTGACATCCAGTCTCATAGCTTTGTGGTCAGAAAAGATACTTGATACGATTTCAATTTTCTTAAATTTACCAAGGCTTGATTTATGACCGAAGATATGATCTATCCTGGAGAAGGTTCCGCGAGCACTTGAGAAGAAAGTGTATTCTGTTGTTTTTGGATGGAATGTCCTACAAATATCAATTAAGTCTGTGTGTTCTAACGTGTCTTTTAAGACTTGTGTTTCCTTATGTATTTTCATTTTGGATGATCTGTCTTTGGTGAAAGTGGGGTGTTAAAGTCCTCTACTATGATTGTGTTACTGTCGATTTCCCCTTTTATGGCTGTTAGCATTTGCCTTGTGTATTGAGGTGCTCCTTTGTTGGGTGCATAAATATTTACAATTGTTATATCTTCTTCTTGGATTGATCCCTTGATCATTATGTAGTGTCCTTCTTTGTCCCTTGTAATAGTCTTTATTTTAAAGTCTATTTTATCTGATATGAGAATTGCTACTCCAGCTTTCTTTTGATTTCCATTTGCATGGAATATCTTTTTCCATCCCCTCACTTTCAGTCTGTATGTGTTCCTAGGTCTGAAGTTGGTCTCTTGTAGACAGCATATATATGGGTCTTGTTTTTGTATCCATTCAGCCATTCTATGTCTTTTGTTTGGAGCATTTAATTCATTTACATTTAAGGTAATTATCAATATGTATGTTCCTATTACCCTTTTCTTAATTGTTATGGGTTTACTATGGTAGGCCTTTTCCTTCGCTTGTGTTTCCTGCCTAGAGAAATACCTTTAGGATTTGTTGTAAAGCTGGTTTCGTGGTGCTGAATTCTCTTAACTTTCTTTTGTTTGTAAAGATTTTAATTTCTCTGTCGAATCTTAGTGAGATCCTTTCTGGTTAGAGTAATCTTGGTTGTAGGTTTTTCTCTTTCATCACTTTAAATATGTCCTGCCACTCTTTTCTTGCTTGTAGAGTTTCTGCTGAAAGATCAGCTGTTAACCTTATGGAGATTCCCTTGTATAGTATTTGTTGCTCTTCACTTGCTGCTTTTAATTTTTTTTTTTGTATTTAAGTTTTGATAGTTTGATTATTATGTGTCTTGGTGTGTTTTTCCTTGAATTTATCCTTTATGGGACTCTCTGAGCTTCCTGCACTTGATTGACTATTTCCTTTTCCATGTTAGGGATGTTTTCAACTATGATTTCTTCAAATATTTTCTCAGACCGTTTCTTTTTCTCTTCTTCTTCTGGGACCCCTATACTTCAAATGTTGGTGCATTTAATGTTGTCCCAGATGTCTCTGAGACTGTCCTCAATTCTTTTCATTCTTTTTACTTTATTCTGCTCTCTGGCAGTTATTTCCACTATTTTATCTTCCAGGTCACTTATCCGTTCTTCTACTCAGTTATTCTGCTATGGATTCCTTCTAGAGTATTCTTAATTTCATTTATTGTGTTGTTCGTCACTTTTTGTTTGCTCTTTAGTTCTTCTAGGTTCTTGTTAAATGTTTCTTGTATTTTCTCCATTCTATTTCTGAGATTTTGAATCATCTTTACTATCATTACTCTGAATTCTTTTTCATGTAGACTGCTTATTTCTTCTTCATTTGTTTGGTCTGGTGGGTTTTTACCTTGCTCCTCATCTCCTGCATATTTCTCTGGTTTCTCATTCTTTTTAACTTACTGTGTTTGTGGGCTCCATTTCACAGGCTGCAGCTTCGTAGTTTCCATTGTTTTTGGTGTCTGCCCCCAGTGGATGATGTTGGTTAAGTGGGTTATGTAGGCTTCCTGGTGGAGGGGACTGGTGCCTGTGTTCTGGTGGGTGGGGTGTATCTTGTCCTTCTGGTGGGCATGGCTGCATCCGGAGGTGTGTTTTGCAGTGTCTGGGAACTTAGTATGACTTTAGGCAGCCTCTCTGCTAATGGTTGGGGTTGTGTTCCTATCTTACTAGTTGTTTGACATGAGGCATTGAGCACTGGAGCTTGCTGGCCATTGGATGGAGCTGGTTCTTAGTGCTGAGAAGAAGATCTCTGGGAGAGCTCTTTCCAATTGATGTTACGTGGGGCCGGGAATTTTCTTGTGGTCTAATGTCCTGGACTTGGCCTTCCCACCTCAAAGACTCAGGCCTGACCCCTGGCTGGAGCCCTGGCTGCCAGCCACATGGCTCAGAAGAAAAGGAAGAGAGGAAAACAAAGAAACAAAACAGACAGAACCATAGTATAATTGGTAAAAGCAAACCAGTACAGACAAAATCACACAAAGAAGCATACACATACACAATCAGAAAAAGAGAAAAAGGAAAAAAATATATATATTATAAAAAAGGAAGAGAGCAATGAAACCAATAAGCAAATCCACCAATGATAATAAACACTAAATACTATACTAAGATAAAAATAAAACCAGAAACAAATTAGATGCAGAATGCAAACCCCAAGTCTACAGGTGCTCCCAAAGTCCACTGCCTCAATTTTGCAAACATTCATTGTCTATTCAGGTATTCTTCAGTTTCAGGGTTTATCAAGTTGACTGTGGGTATTTAATTTGCTGCTCCTAAGGCTGCTGGGAGAAATATCCCTTTCTCTTCTTTGTTCGCACAGCTCCTGGGATTCAGCTTTGGTTTTGGCCCCACCTCTGCAAGTAGGTCTCCCTCAGGTGTCTGTGCCCTGCCCAGACAGGAGGGGGTTAAAGCAGCAGCTGATTAGGGCTCTCTTGCTCACTCAGGCTGAGGGGTGGGAGGAGTATGGTAGTCATAATTGGAATGCGGGGTGAGCCTGTGGCAACAGAGGCCAGCATGACATTGCAACAACCTGAGGCACAACATGTGTTCTTCCAGGGAAGTTGTCCCTGGATCTTGTGACCCTGGCAGTGGTGTGCTGCAAACGCTCCAGGGTGGTATGGATAGTGACCTGCTCTTGCACACAGGACTCTTGCTGTCAGCGGCCACAGTGTTAGCAGTTCATGCCCATCTCTGAGGTCTGAACTGATAGCTGCAGCTCACGCCTGTCTCTGGAGCCTGCTTAGGCAGTGCTCTGTTTTCTGTGGGCACACTGGGAAGGAATCCCCTCTCCTCACACACTCCAAAACAAAGGTCTCTTGCCTCTCTGGCAGGTCCAGACTTTTCCTGGACTCTTTCCCAGCTAGCTGAGGTGATCTAGCTCCCTTCACTCTGTCTTCATACAGACAACCCCAGTCCTCTCCCTGGGGTCTGACTTCTAAAGCCTGAGCCTCAGCTCCCAGCCCCAACCTGCCCTGGTGGGTGAGCAGACAAGCATCTCAGGCTGGTGAGTGCTGGTCGCCACCAATCTTCTGTGTGGGAATCTCTCTGCTTTGCCCTCTGCACCCCTGTTGCTGCGCTCTCCTCCATGGCTTCAAAACTTCCCCCCCACACACCCACCGTCTCTGCCAGTGAAAGGCCTTCCTAATGTATGGAAACTTTTCCCCCTTCACAGCTCCCACCCAGAGGTACAAGTCCTATCCCTATTCTTTTGTCTCTCTTTTTTCTTTTGCCATACTCAGGTACATGGAGATTTTCTTGCCTTTTGGGAAGTCTGAGATCTTATGACAGCATTCAGTAGGTGTTCTGTAGGAGTTGTTCCACATGTAGATGTATTTTTGATGTATTCGTAGGGAGGAAGGTGATATCCACGTCTTACTCCACCACCATCTTGAAGGTCCGATGTTCCATATTCTTAAATGTAGCATTTCAATTTTCCCTTCCAAAAAAACAAAAGCATATTTTAGAGATAAGTCAGTGAAATCCAGATAACTCACTTTAAACATTTTGATTCTTAAATGAATTTTTATTCTCCTTATGATGAAACAACCTTTTCCTCCTACCCTGAGAAAGTATTTTTTAAAAATTAACAGTTGGGCTTCCCTGGTGGCGCAGTGGTTAAGAGTCTGCCTGCCGATGCAGGGGACGTGGGTTCATGCCCCAGTCTGGGGGGATCCTGCGTGCCGCGGAGCGGCTGGTCCCTTGAGCCATGGCGGCTGGGCCCATGAGCCATGGCCTCTGGGCCTGCGCGTCCAGAGCCTGTGCTCCGCAACAGGAGAGGCCACAGCAGTGAGAGGCCCGTGTACTGAAAAAAAAAATAATAAAATTAACCATTATTTATTAACCTTGAAATTTTGTCCCATCTTGATTATATAATACCTCTTATTATTGCCTATTTTATACTTCATTTTTTTTATTAAAGACAAATTGCAGATATGCAGATCAAAAGTGTACATAGAATTCAAGGTGATTAGCTTAGTAGTTAGATCATTGTGATAATGAAGCCGGCATTCTACTTTGATCCTGTAAGGGACAATTTAGTATTAAGCTCCATGAGGACAGGAGCTTTATGTTCTCAGTGCTTAGAACATTGCTTGGCACCTTGTAAGGCCAAAAAAATATTTATTGAGTGAAAAACATACTGCAATAGTGTATAGACCTCAAATCTCAGTAACTTATTAAGACAAAGTTTATTTCCTGTTATACAAAGTCTAGAACAGGTTGGTAAGGACCCTCCTCTATCTGGTGACTTAGGAGTTTTGTCTTCTGTCATCTTGTGACTCAGGAACTGCCACCTTGTGATATCCAGTTAAGGCATCACAGTGTGGAAAGAGGTGGATTGTAGAGGCACACCTCTTAAATGCCTCTGCATTTAGATGATACCTGCCACTTCTTCTTGTAGTCCACTGGCCAGATACAGCAACTTGGCCCCAACAGAACTGCAAGGGAGCTGGGAAATGTAGTAGAGCATGTGGGTAACCACAGAGCAACTGTCTTCACCACAAATGAAAACACAGAAAAGAAATTTATTACCTGACCATTCTGAACCCTGTTGGTTATACATTGATTTTATAGTAGTATCATAGTGCCTTGGGATGGCACTATGGCCCAGGCCAACTTTTGGTTAAAAACATTCTAAAACTACTAATTAGCTATGTCTTTAAATGTTATCTAACTTCTCAATAATAATGATAACTGTAGTAGTAGTATTCGTAATAATAATAACAACAAACAACTTTAAAAAAAATAAATTTATTTTATTTATTTATTTTTGTCTGCGTTGGGTCTTCATTGTTGTGCGTGGGCTTTCTCTAGTTGAGGCGAACAGGGGCTACTCTTTGTTGTAGTGCATGGGCTTTTCATTGCTGTGGCTTCTCTTGTTGGGGATCACGAGCTCTAGGCACGCAGGCTTCAGTACTTGTGGCTCATGGGCTCTAGAGCGCAGGCTCAGTAGTTGTGGCGCACAGGCTTAGTTGCTCCACAGCATGTGGGATCTTCCTGGATCAGGGCTCAAACCCATGTCCCCTGCATTGTTAGGTGGATTCTTAACCACTGTGCCACCAGGGAAACCCAACAACAAACAGCTTTGTTGAGAGTTTCCTATAAGCTTATACCATGCTAAGAGCTTTACATAGATTATCACATTTAACTTTCCCACTAATCAAAAGAAGTAGATTACAGGCATACCTTGTTGCATTGTGCTTCACTTTATAGTACTTCACAGGTACTATTTTTTTACAAATTGAAGTTTTGTGGCTACCCTGCATTGAGCAACTCTATTAGTGCCATTTTTCTAACAGCATTTGCTCACTTTGAGTCTCCGTGTCACATTTTGGTAATTCCCACAGTATTTCAAACTTTTAAATTATTATTATATTTGTTATTATATTCTGTGATTGGTGATATTTGATATTACTATTGTAATTATTTTGGGGGGCACAATGAACTGGGCCCATTTAAAATGAGGACCTTAATTGATAAATGTTGTGTGTTCTGACTGCTCCACCAGCAGGCTGTTCCCCTGTCTCTCTCCCTCTCCTTGTGCCTCCCTATTCCCTGAGACACAAGAATATTGAAATTAGGCCAATTAATAATCTTACAAGGCCTTCTAAGGATTCAAATGAAAGGAAGTGTTGTATATCTCTCACTTTGAATTGAAAGCTAGAAATGATTAAGCTTGGTGAGGAAGGCATTGAAAGCTGATATAGGCCAAAAGCTAGGCCTCTTGTGCCAAATAGTTAGCCAAGTTTTGAATACAAAGGAAAAGTTCTTGAAGGAAATTAAAATCACTACTCCAGTGAACACACAAATGATAAGAAAATGAAACATCCTTATTGCTGATATGGAGAAAGTTTTAGTGGTCTAGACAGAAGATCAAACCAGTTACAACATTCCCTTAAGCCAAAACCCAATCCAGAGAAAGGCCCTAACTCCCTTCAATTCTATGAAGGCTGAGAGAAATGAGGAAGCTACAGGAGAAAAGTTTGAAGCTAGCAGAGGTTGGTTCATGAGATTTACAAAAAGAAGATATCTTCTTAACATAAAAGTGCAAGGTGAAGCAGCAAGTGCTGATGTAGAAGCTGCAGCAAGTTATCCAGAAGATCTAGCTAAGATAATTAATGAAGGTGGTGATACTGAACAACAGATTGTCAACATAGACAAAACAGCCATCTATTAGAAGAGGATGCCATTTAGGACTTTCATAGCTATAGAGGAGAAGTCAATGCCTGACTTCAAAACTTTAAAGGACAGGCTGACTCTCTTGTTAGGGGTTAATATACCTGGTAACTTTAAGTTGAAGCCAATGCTCATTTGCCACTGAAAAAGTTCTAGGGCCCTTAAGAATGATGCTAAATCTACCCTACTTGTGCTCTAAAATGGAACAAGGCCTAGATAACAGCACATCTGTTTACAATATGGTTTACCGAATAATTTAATCCCACAGTTGAGACCTACTGTTCAGAAAAAAGATTCCTTTTGAAATATTACTGCTCATTGACAATGCACCTGGTCACCCAAGAGCTCTGATGGAGATGAAATTAATGTTGTTTTCATGCCTATTAACACAACATCCATTCTGTAGTCCATGGATCAAGGAATAATATCCAGTTTCAAGTCTTATTATTTAAGACATATTGTAAGGACATAGCTGCCATAGACAGTGATTCCTCGATGGATCTGGGCAAAGTAGATTGAAAACCTTCTGGAAAGGATTCACCATTCTAGATGTCATTAAGAATATTTGTGATTCAAGGGAAGAAGTCAAAATATCAATTTAACAGGAGTTTGGAAGAAGTTGATTTTAAACCTCATGGATAACTCTGAAGGGTTCAAGACTTCAGTTGAGGAAGTAACTGCAGATATGGTGGAAATAGCAAGAGAACTAGAATTAGAAGTGGAGCTTGAAGATGTGATTGAATTGCTGCAGTCTCATGATAAAACTTTAACAGATAAGGAGCTGCTTCTTATGGACGAACAAAGAAAGTAGTTTCTTGAGAAGGAAACTACTCCTGGTGATTATGCTGTGAAGATTGTTGAAATGGCAACAAAGGATTTAAAATATAACATAAACTTAGTTGATAAAGCAGCAGCAAGATTTGAGAGGATTGACTCCAACTTTGAAAGAAGTTTTACTGTGGGTAAAATGCCATCAAACTGCTTTGCATGCTACAGAAAAACCATTAATAAAAGGAAGTCAATCGATGTGGCAAACTTTACTGTTATCTTATTTTGAGAAATTTCCACAGCCTCACCAGGCTTCAGCAACCACCACCCTATCAGTCAGCAGCATCAACATTGAGGCAAGAGCTTCCACCAGCTAAAACATTATGACTCGCTGAAGGCTCATTATGGTTAGCATTTTTCAGCAATAAAATATTTAAAAGTTAAGGTATGTATTTTTTTTATACTTAACAGACAACAGTATAGTGTAAGCCTAACTTTATTTTATTTTATTTTATTTATTTATTTTTGCAGTACATGGGCCTCTCACCGCTGCGGCCTCTCCCGTTGCGGAGCACAGGCTCCGGACGTGCAGGCTCAGTGGTCATGGCCCACAGGCCCAGCTGCTCCGCAGCATGTGGGATCTTCCCGGACCGGGGCACGAACCCGTGTCCCCTGCATCGGCAGGCGGACTCTCAACCACTGTGCCACCAGGGAAGCCCTGAAGCCTAACTTGTATATGCCCTAGGAAACCAAAAAATTCGTGTGACTCACTTTATTGTGGTGATCTGGAACAAAACTCACAATTTCTCCAAGATATGCATGTACTGCCCTCATTCTGTAAATAAGGACACTAGGGCTAAGATTGTGAAAAGCTTGCCCAAGCCCTCACAGTAAGAATTCTTAGATAAAAGCTGAATTTTTACCCTTTGCTGAAATCCTTACTCTAGGATTTCTCAAGTGCAAAATGAGAATACTAAGTCTTACATGAAATGATTTATTAGATACTTAGCACAGCATCTGGTCCTAATACTAGCTTGGTGCTTAGTAGATATTCAAACAGTACTAGCTGTCTTCCTTTATATATAAAGAACAGGCAGGCATGCCTGCCTGCTCTACTATTGATTATTCTTATGTGCTTTTTCACATAATTGAAAATTGTGATTAAACATAACATAAGTCTTAGAGTTTTTACTGCATTACTGATTTATAATAAGCCATTGATTCCACAGAGTAACCATCTCTGAGCCAATCAACATAACAGTGATGTAGATTCCATACTGTAATCCTCCTTGAAGAGTAACACTTCAAGAAGTTGAATGGGGAAAATATACTCAGGACAAAACAAAATCTAACCCTTAATGTCTTTAAGGATTGTCTCAAATATCCCTCTTTAAAACTAATATGTAGATAATTTGATTCGGATTTTAAATGGATTGAACACATGCCTTTCTGCCATAACAAACAGAGTAGCAGGCATTGTTTCTGCTGACTTTATATAACAATCTTGGAGGGGCAAGAGCAACTCAACATGCTGGCCATAACTGTAAGACTGAAGAGCTCAATATCATTTGTGTCAAAAGCAGAATCACCACTTTTGTCAGATACTTTTCAGTACCCAAACGACAAAATAATATCCAACAGATTGAGCAGTTCATTTTCTGGAGATGCATTTTGTAGTGAATTCATGTTGGCTATCCTGTTGAGCTAGATCAATGTTACATCCAGAGCTAGATCAATGTTACATCCATAGCATCTTCAATAGTCCCTGGCATATAGTAGGTGCTCAATAAACATTTAACAAATTCTAGGCAGCTCTGAAAATCCAGCTTTCCATCAACAACACAAGATTGTCTACTTCAACCCTGAATTGTTTAGTGTTATGTTCAAACTCCAGGCTGGGACAATTGATAAATGAAAGAGAAGGATGTGTTTTTCACTCATCTCTCTCAAGTTCTATTCCTACAGCTCACCTTATCATAAGAAAACCACATCACTGTTCTAAGTTATTTTAGCTGAACTAGTGAATGGTTTAGTAAAAGAAGAACACATGTTTTGGAGTTGGACAAACTTTAATTCATGTTAATTGGTGCCACTAATCAATAGTTCCAAGACTTTGAACCAATTAACAGCTCTGTATGCCACTTTCCTCATCTGCTGTTAGTGTTAAATATAGTATTTAACAGAATACAAAGTTCACCTTTACTAGGTAAGTGACTAATGCTGGTTCACCTTTCTTTCTCCCCTTGTCTTATTGAGAATTGATATCATATAAGTCATATGAAGCATATTCCTATGTCTTTGATGAAAAAATACTGTATCTACTGCCTGTTGTTTGATTCCAGGGTTATTATATAAAGAACTACTGAATATTTTTTCCCGGGGTTGAGTGCTAGAGAAATTTTACCTTTCCTATGAACTACTGTATGGTATACTTTATGAAATTAATGAATCAAAACTTGCCACTCACTGTGGTCTTGTTGTTGTCATGTTTTTCCTTTGGATTGCTGGAAGCATGACACTAACTTTTGTGCTCAAGACAGTAGATGTTCAAAACTTAAGTCTTCTGGTAAAACAGTCATCTCTCAGCCTGCTTTATTTGACATTTATTCTTAAAACTGGATTTAATGGTTTTATTGTTTCTATATCTTTTATGGTGAGCTGCACAAATCCTTTTTGTAACCACACAGAATACAAATAATAAATGAATGAAGGAATAAAATGACTTGGTTTCATAGGTGTTAAGTGCAGAACTAATCCAGGCTTGGTGCTCTTTTCAGCTGAAACTGAAAGTTTTATTCAAGAGAAACTAAGGAAACTTAACATCTAAACATTCTTAAACCTTAATGTTTCCTGCTCAGGAACTGACTAGCAGTAACACAGGCCAGTCATGCACAGGTGAAAATGGGGAGGGAGTGAAATACACGTTATTAAGTCCGAGAAAAATGTAATCAAAGCTTTGGACACCTGCAGGATAAGATCAGTAATGTGGGACATTTTTCTTTTCAAATTCCATAGCTATGGGCTAGCACCTGAACTGATGATAGGAATCGTGACACAAGCCCTTTCTTATAGGTCTGTGTAATATGTTGTCTTTTCACAGAACAGATTATATTCAGATTTCCTCTCTGCCTATCAAACTGCCAGCAGCTATAAAGTCTTCTTTGAATTTAGCTTAAAAATTTTTGGGGAGATGAGGGGCAGGGAGGAAATGAGTTTGCTTTGAATGTTTTCAAAGAAAATTTTATTATGTCAATATAAAATAAATCATTGAGTCATTTAAATATAAGATTAATATTCAGTGGGGGAATGAGTTACTTTTAAAATTAATTTGAATCAATGGTAGAGTAGACTATTCTAAATCTGTAGTTATTTTGAGCCGTATTGATCTCCAAAAGTCACCACTGTGATGTTTTTCATTTTTAATATAACATTTCTGATTTATAATTAATTTAATCAACATCTTAATTTTTTCTCTGGAAAAACACTTTTCATTTTGATGAGCATTTATGAATACTTGTGAGTTTCATACATTCCTCCCATATGTTTTAGTATAAATTTAATATAAATAGATGATGGAATGTTTATTTTCATGAGATAATTGAGAGAAAATTGACTGGACACTTTATTGTAATTGTGAGATAGGAAAACACATCCCAGGGAAAATGACATCTGGGCCTGCTTATAGAGGCGCTGATATTAAGGAAAGTCATCATGGCACTATTTTTAACTTCCACATCCTTTGTTTACTTGGTTTGACCTGCATTTCCTCCAGTTTTTGCCTCTCCAACTAGCCTTTTTTGAATGGTGACATCTCTTGCATCTGCTATTCTTTAAAATAGTGGTTCTTGAAGTGTGGAACTTGTTAGAAATACAAACTCTTGGTCTTATCTTAGTCCCACTGAATCAGAAACTTTTCAGTGGGACTCAACAATCTATGTTTTACAAGCTCCTCAGGTAGTTCTGATCCATATTAAAACTTCAGAATCTCTGCCTTAAACTATTGGCCAGCCATGCCTTCCCAATACGAATTTCTGATTCTTCCTGTCTTGGGTTCAAATCATCAGTTCTGTGATCTGAATAGGAATATACTAAAATATAACGGGTGAAAAATCTCTTCAGCATTGATAATATTTTTCCATAGTGTGCTTAATGGCATATTTTCATAGGCTTATTTTTAGAGAAAAGTTTATATTTGAACTTTATAGTCATGATAAGACTGCATGGAAATTGAGGAAGGAAATTGTGTGTGTGTGTGTGTGTGTGTGTGTGTGAATTCACAGATTTTACAATGATGATTTTTAATCTTATTGTGAGAAATTATATGTTTTCAAATGGATAAAAAAATCACTGAGTAGCTTTTATTTTAGAAAATGTGTCAGGGCATTAGATAATTCATTTGAATAGCTTTTATTTGTTTCTTTTTGACTGGGAATACTTTTGTGGCTAAAATTTTCCTCTTGGTCTAAGCTCTATGACTGTTTTAGCCATTTTACCAAACTACCACCAAGTCTGTATATAACTTTCCCATTACATGAAAAGTCCTGCTCCAGGTATGCACTGGGAAAAATTACAGGGTACTTCTCAGGTGTGTGAACAATTGCTGCGATGAAATGATATACTCCATTATAGCACTTGGCCAGCTGGTGACCTGTCCTGAGTACCGAGACTTCGTTAGTTCTTGAGTCTGGAGCAGCAGATGTCTTTCAAATACTTGAATCTGAGATGTAGGGTAATCCTTGTCCTAACTAGGACTCTGGTTTCCAGTTTGTGTTTGCCATGAACAATGGAATTTGGCAATATGTAAAGACACCAAGTGTGTGTTCCCTGATGCAGAAGCAGAAATATTATTTCTGCTTCATAATAAGTGTTTTACTTTCCAAATATCTCAGACAGAGATATGTGATCTGTTTCACAGGCTTCAGGCGGTCCTTCCACTCCAGTGTGTTTTCTCAATATGCATCAGAATACTTCGAAGCCTTATTAAAACAGAATGTTGGACCCGAGTTCCTGATTTAATAGGTGTGGGGTGGGAGTGAGCAGCCTCATTTCTAACAAGTCTACAGGTGATGCTGATACTGATGCTTCAGGGAGCACACTGTGAGAATGATTTTCTAATGCTGCCTTTCTCAAAGTCAGATCCTCAGATCCTCAAATCAGAATCACCTGGACTGCCTAGTAATCTCCAGATCCTCAGGACCTACGCTGAAGACCTGAATCCAAATCTCCAAGGTTTTGTCAGTGATTTGTATTTTATCAAGCTCCCCATGTAGTCCAAATGCGCACTCACATCTGAGAAGAAGTTAGAGGGGAGGACTGGGCATATAGTTAGCCAGAGAAAACACAAATCAAGTCTCTTTCCAACATTACCAATTTTATACCATGACTTGGCATTCATGGTTGTTTTATACATAGTAGTTGGATGAATTAATGATAATGAATGACTGCAGGCAATTAGTTGCTACTCCCTGTTTGCTCCTAGCATCTTTTCTTTATTCTGCTATAAAATATATTTTCTATATTTTAACTACTTTCTTATTTTACTGCCTCCATCTAGATGGGGAACTTATCTTTTTTTGTATCTCCAGTGCCAGAAGTCTAGAACATCAAGGTCATTACATATGATTACTACATACATGCAATGCAGTTGGAATAGCGACATTTCAGAGGTGAAGAGAATATGTGGGGAAAGGGAAATAGATTACTTAGGTTCGATGAGACTAGTGTGTGCTAAGAATTTTGTGGGTGGTCAGAAACTAGAGTAGTACAGGGTGTGAAGGGTCAGAACATGACAAATGGCAAGTCGGGCACTTTGTACCAAATTAACCTTGACAGATGAAGTTCCTTTGTTAGTCTAGCTCCAGTTGCTTTTTTACCTTTCCTTGCCAAGGGAAAAAAATGACTTTAGTAGGGTTAGTTTACTGATACATTCAAAAAGTCTAGCGTAGAAATGGACTATGGTGTAGAGAACAGTTCCTGATACTGTAGTTGAAATAAAGGATCATTATAATGTTCTTGTTTCTGCTATTGTCCACACCCATTGTCTAAATTCTAAACCCTGTTTAGTCTCCATGAATGGGCTCACAATGCCCTGATTCTTAATAGTGTTGTTTAATTTCCTATTCTGTACTTTATAGGCTGCCTCCTGGATTTCAGACCTCTCATGATTGTATTTGTGAATTACCTGAATTTTCAGTCTCTGTCCAAACAACCTAGATTCCTAATTTATAGTCCACTCTGTTCTTTGAGGTCTGTGTGCATTTGTACTGGATTGTTGCTAGCATATGTCTCCCAGTCATAGGCTGGTGCCTGTCACGACTGTTCTGCTCTCAAGCCCATCGGGGTCTTAAGGTTCTTGTACTAGATTTGTAGGTTTTGCCACCCTTGTCCACAAAGTCCCCATTGTATTCTCCTCATTACTAATGCTGCCTGTCCCTCATCCAAGAGCATACAGGGCAAATTAGTTTGTACTCCCATTTCAATTTTTTAATTAGAAATGAAATGCCAAAAATGTCTAAGGAAATGGCTTTATTACCAACTACAGGTCCAGAGCCTAATGAGGTTTAAATCTTCTTTCAGATTATGTGAGAATTAGATTTTCGGAGGTCAGTATATATTAAAACCATACAAAGACCTTTAATTTAGATTCTGGGCTCAGAACATTAAAGCCAGTTTTGTTTTGTTTTTTACTAATTAAAGCTTTGACCTACTCAAAAGATGTAAGTATGTAATTATTCATTGTGTGGGAATGTCCCACTCATTGCAGGACAACCAGCATTGGTTGATAAGCCGCATCTTCTATTATTGTGACACACCAAAACATGCCCACAGATCTCCCAAATGCCTGCTAAGGGTTAGTGTCACCTCTAAAGAGAACCACTGGTTTAGACTATTCAATTTTCAAGTGCTGGAACTGGGAAAGAACCCACAGAGCATGTGAGTGCTCAAAACCTGAACAAAATCAGCAAGAAAGAGATGAATGACTATTGGGTAAACATCTGCCAGTGTGTGCCACAAGGAAAAGGCTAGATAGTGTTCTGTAAGGTTCCTTCTCACTACAGAATCCACACTATTTAATGTCATAGAAAGCAATGTAAGATCATTTATGGGTAAATAATCATCATGGATAATGGATATTTACATTATATATATTCATAAATCATGATTCAAAATAGCAATTTCTTCAATTGCTAAATATAATTAATAGAACTTCTCTTATTGATAAACAAAAGATATAGCAATTGAGATACTTAAAATCTAAGTTGGCAATAAATAAAAAAGCTGTCATGTGGCATTTTAGAACAGTGTTAGTGACTAAAATTTTTCAGTGTTTAATGCAGTAGCATTTTTGGTATCATTGAGAGCAAATGAAGTCAACACTATTTAATTCAAATTTGCCTAATTAAAACTATGCATTATTTTATATCTCAGTTCTTTCTGAGAAAAGGATGTAGATACATTCTTTCATTCTTCCTCATATGGCTTTTATAACAGATGATCAGGGATCACCTCTGAAGTACCTAACATAGTCTCTGGGACCAGTATATGTTCAGTAGGTGTTTGCTGCATAAATAAATGGTTTTAATGAAACATTTCAGAAAAGACAATGCAGATCTAAGAATATTTTATCATAAATAGTTTTAATATTGAAAACAAATTTTTCTTTGCCGTTTTTCTGAGATATTTTACTCTAGGTTATCTTACATGGACTAATATATATATTTTTTTCTGTGTTAAATGCAGGTTTATATAATGATTACAGATGACAAAGTATTAGTAATCATTGAAAGAACAGGCTTTTCTGTATCTCATTGTCATCCTGGTTTTTCTCTTATCTCAAGTTGTTCTTGTTCTTTTTCACAGGGATTCGATAAACAAGTGGATGTGTCATATATTGCCAAACATTACAACATGAGCAAAAGCAAAGTTGACAACCAGTTCTACAGCGTGGAAGTGGGAGACTCAACCTTCACAGTTCTCAAGCGCTACCAGAATCTAAAGCCCATTGGCTCTGGGGCTCAGGGAATAGTTTGGTAAGTGGGATGGATTTAACTTCTATTTTTAGAAGGAATATGTTGTATGTGTTGACTACATACACAACACAAATACACAAACACACATAAATAGCATGACTTGAGGGGGAAAAATCCATTCTACTGAAGAAAAATAAATCTATGAGCCTTATTAGCAATTTACTACCCATTGGCTAACAATATGTACATCTTTGCTTGTGACTAGTTTTTCTGGTCACAAAAAAATCCATTATGCAACAACCATAGAGAAACCAAGAAAACCAGAGGTTTTCTAGCTGTTGCTAAAGCATTTAGAAAATTTTATTTGGATGTTTTCACAGCAAGAAATGAGGAAATATGTGTCCAGATAACCAGCAAGTAAAATTCCCTACAGTCTGAAGAAGTATAAATGAGATCTCAAATGTTCCAATGACTTTTAAAGTTCAGTGTTTAAAATTCAGTTGCCTATTAGAAAAAGTGGCATTTAAAAAAAATGTTTGTTGAATATTTCCAAAATGGAAAGATTTTGAGCTCCTTAGTAACTACTCTTTTATGACATTTTGAGTGGCAAATTGAAATGATGAAAAATCAGGATATGACTTACCTGTTATAAAACTCTTGCAAAAGTGATGATAGATTGATAAGGATTTTTTTTAGGTAGTTTTAACTTGCAGTTTAGCAACCAAATGTATTTAGTATGAACTTATTAATATAATAATTTTCAGTTTGGTGGCTCACAAATATAAGTAAAAATTTAGGGCATGAACTATAAATATACATGTATATTTATATTTATTTATAAAGGATATTTACTTATAACAATATATTCTGTGAATTACTGTTATATTAATAATATCCATTTAAAAACAAAAACATCCCTTTTAAGAGAGGAGATGAACTTGAAATAAACATTATTTTAAAATAGATTTTGTTTTAAAACTCCCTTTTTCCACTCATTTGATTTTTCTTTCTTTTTTTTGGTGAAAGAAATCTAACAGGGTACAATTATTTTTCAAACCTTCATTTTATATTTCATAAGATGATTCTAAAATCTGGTTCACTTCATTTTTAAACATTTTTTTTTTGTTTTCTTAAGACTATTTTTTAGAGCAGTTTTAGGTTCACAGCAAATGGATAGGAAGGTACAGAGATTTCCCATATATCCCCTGCCCACCCACATACATAGTCTCCCCCAGTATCAACATCCCCCACAAGAGTGGTACATTTATTACCACTGATGAACCTACACTCACACATCATAATCAACAGAACCCATAGTTTACATTAGGGTTCACTCTTGGTGTTTTACATTCTATGGGTTTGGACAAATGTAAAGTGACATGTATCCATTATTATGGTATCATACAGAGTATTTCCACTGCCCTAAAAATCCTATATACTCCACCTATTCATCCTTCTCCCTACCCCCAACCCCTGGCAACAATTGATCTTTTTACTGTTTCCATAGTTTGCCTTTTTCAGAATGCTGTATAGTTGGAATCAAACAGAATATAGTCTTTTCAAATTGGCTTCTTTCACTTAGTAATATGCATTTAAGTTCCCTTCATATCTTTTCATGGATTAAAAGTTCACTGAGGGCTTCCCTGGTGGCACAGTGGTTGAGAGTCCGCCTGCCGATGCAGGGGACACGGGTTCGTGCCCCGGTCTGGAAAGATCCCACATGCCGCGGAGCGTCTAGGCCCGTAAGCCATGGCTGCTGAGCCTGCGCGTCCGGAGCCTGTGGTCCACAACAGGAAAGGCCACGGCAGTGAGAGGCCCGCGTACTGCAAAAAAAAAAAAAGTTTACTGAATAGTATTCCATTTTCTGGGTGTACCTTAGTTTATTTATCCATTCATCTACTTAGGACATCTTGGTTGCTTCTGAGTTTTGGCAATTATAAGCAAAGCTGCTTTAAACATTTGTGTGCAGATTTCATGTGGACATAAATTTTAACGATTCACTTCATATTGACAACTCATTTTAAGTTCACTCTCAGTGCTTAGTCAGTGCAAATGGCAGAAGTGCCTGGTTGGTGCACTACTAAATCATTTACTAGCACTTAAACCTCATTTATCAAATATACCAATGCTTTTATTGAAATTCACCTAGTAAATTTCAGTCTTTCCTAATGTCAATCAGTAGTTGTTTTTGCAATTTGAAGATGGAACATTTTAATATTTTAGAATAATGGACCAAGCCTTTTATTTTGTAGATAAACAGCTAAGTAAATTTTTATTTTCAATGTTTATTTATTTATTATGGTGCAAGGATGCAGGTGAACCTCTTTGTGACACAAAATAATTTCAAGGTGTGGTAGGCAAAATAATGGTCCCTCAAAGATGCCCAGACCATAATTTCCAGAATTCTTGATATGTTATCTTATATGGCAAAACTTTTGACATATAACTTTAAGATTAAAGGCCTTAAAATGGGGCAGTTATCCTGGAATATCCAGGTGGGACCTATCTAAACATATGAGTTCTTAAAATTGGAAAGAAAGACAGAAGAATGGGTCAGAGAGATGCAATGAGAGAGAAGGAATAAGAGATTCAAAACATGAGAGGGACTTGCCTTACTGTTGCTGATTTTGAAGATAGAGGAAAAGTGTCATGAGACAAGGAATGGGGTGGCTTCTAGAAGCTGAGAATGGCCCTCAGCTGCCAATTAGCAAGAAAATGGAGACCACAGTCATACAACCATGAGGAATTGAAATTTGCCAGCAAACCCAAATGAGCAAGGAAACATATTGTCCTCTAGCACCTCCAGAAGGAACTCAGCCTGCTGATATCTTGACTTTAGCCCCGTGAGACTCATGTAGGACTTCTGACCTAAAGAGCTGCAAGATAATAAATTTATGTTGTTTGAGCAGCTAAGCTTGTGGTGATTTGTTGTGGCATTAATACTAATACACATAGTACAGTAAAGATTCTACTATTAAGATGATTGCTATTCTTCAAAAAGCTGGCACACTGAACTATAGTGTTGTCAAAGGAAGGAGTTCAAGGTGCCTCTGTCAACCCTCCCCAAACTGTGAAATTCCCTTTTTCCTTCCAAGTTGCATCTTTTACCTTAGGTTATATGTGACCAATGCTAGGAGGATAAAGTGTGTTTGGGAGAGACCAATAATAATTATTAGTAAGGTTTAATTTATTTTCTAGATTACAAGATATGTTTATATTTTCTTCTGCATTCTACTGGATGGCTTGGTTACCACTTAGAGAGTGGGAACCCTGTTTAAGAGGTCACTGCATTCATGAAGAACTTTCAAAGAGAAATAGAAGATAAAACAAACCCAAAAATTCTTATGAAGGAGGAGAGATAGGAGATGGAGAAAACAGTGATTCCTAGCTACCTTTTTTAAATGGAAAATTGTAGAACATGAGAAAGTTTTTCTAAGATCCTCAGTTTGGATGCTCAAATATTCATTGGAATTGTTTCATTTTCTTTCAAATAAAACTGCCACAAAAATGAGAACTACTAATAAAAGGAAGTTTTATTTAATGATTCAAAAATAAGCCCAAAGCAACATTTTGCTTAAGA
This sequence comes from Hyperoodon ampullatus, assembly GCF_949752795.1. NCBI lineage: Eukaryota > Metazoa > Chordata > Mammalia > Artiodactyla > Ziphiidae > Hyperoodon > Hyperoodon ampullatus. The sequence continues at coordinate 36,966,783 of NC_136914.1, forward strand.
AGTTAACAGACTGTCCCAGAAAGATTTGAAAATATACTAGTACTAATAATTTTGTATGTTTTATAGGGCATATTGGGCTTCTATTTCTCCTTGTACAGGATGGATATCTCATACAAGGTCTTAGGTATAGTAACTGAAATAAACTTCAGTAAATAAAATGTCCTTGAGCAAAATTTTACTCCAGGCTTACAATAAATTTATCAGCAAATTTGTCAGTAAAAGGACACCTGAATTCCAAAATGTTAGCCTTGGAGTTTCCTGAGATTATTATTAATCTTCTAGTCAGTAGCTGAAGGAAATAAAACTAGCAAAGATGAAGATGAAGGGGCAGAAATGGGATGGCATGTTCCTCAACCTCATCTTCAGTCTGCCACTCTACCATGGGCACAGATGCCACAATTCCAGCACATTCCTTTCTGGACATGAATATAGTTGTCTCTTCCTCAACCTAACTTTGAGTTATCTTTGTTTACTTATCATAACCTGGGTTTGTAATGTACTATTTTTCTTGAAGATCTATTTTTGTAGTAATTTGTCCTTTCTATCAACCTGCCTTATATTTAATTTCCTTCCTATTATCTTTTGTCAATGGTGAGTTCATCCATTTCTCTCACACTGAACACGCATCCATCCCCCAGCATGCTTGTGAAATCCACACCTTTCCTCTGTTCATGAAAACTCAGATTTGCATATTTTGAACGTCCCACACAGCCCTGAGTATAGTAATTGGGAGAAATGGAAACTCAGTATCTGGGTCACTCAGAAGGAGGTGGAGGGAAGACAGTGTGAAACAGATGATTTATTTATTTTACTTTATTTTCTTTAAAGCAGGAATAAGAAATGGACGAACCAAATCCAAAAGAGATGCTCATCAGCAATTCTTTTATTTTGGCATATATTACTATAAAATTCTGTGTGTGTGTATTAGCAGGATTTTTACTTTTCAGGTATAATTGTTGATATATTGGTACTTGTGTCACAGAATCTCCATCCTCCTAACTTGTTTGAAATGGATTCTCATTTCTCCTGCTCCAGTTGCCTTAAACTTGTTATTGGTTTCTTACACTTTGTTTCCTCTCTTTGGATGACTTCACTGCTTACTGTTTATCACGAAAGCAAATAGGCAGTACTAAAATATCTTCAAAAAGAATTCACCATTATCAAGCTATTTTTTCATTCACCATGGATGATAGACCAACTATATCAGTATTAAGAATCATTAAATAAAATCTAATATGAAATCTTTTGGAATAAGTAAAAAAATTATTTCTACCACGGAGGAAAAAAATGAATATTATTTATTGAAACAAAAAGAAACAATGATTATTCTCCTTCTCCATGTGAGCAAAGAAGTCCTCTATAGTTTCCTAGGTGGGGAATTGTAAAGTGAACTATAAAATGTGTTTTTAACAACAATAGTCAGGAGCCAGATGAACAAATCATTTCAGAGCATTTTTCTTTCTGATCATCAAAAGAGGATTGCATTAGCATTGTTTCTACTACAAGCTCCAGAACAAAAAAAGAATGTAGGAAGGAATCAACAGCAGGGAGTTCATTATCTTCTCTTACTTCTGTCCTGCTGCTGCTTGCCAAGCCAAGAAACATTTCTATTTTCTCAATTCTTTCTCCAAAGATGATTTAAACTGACAGTGAAAGTGGCGGCAAAATTCAACGACCAACTATAGCATAGAAAACTTGCAAAATTTGGTCTGCCCCTTAACTGAAAAGAGCTGATTGCACAGTTTTAAATGACAGGACGTAAAACCATATTCTTTCTTTCTTGGGCTTGTTCTCTTTGTCATCTACATGTAATCTACATCTACAAAGCAGTCCCAATCCAATTTTGCAAGGTGATCTTTTACAAGATATTTATGTCAAAGATGTAAGCTTAATACTGAAAAAGCATATATTTATAGTGGCTTATTGTAAAAAAATCTGTACCTCGAAAATTAAGTATTTAGAAACAAATGCTATATACTGTATATTAACTAAACTTTCCTAAAATTCCAGTTAGAGCAGGATGATATAGAATAGAAATAATTGTAGTCATAAGATGCCCTGGAAATAATGCAGTGGATTAATCTATCTTAAATTATATATATATTCATATGTTTATATACAAAATGAATGTATAACAAATACATAATTTATAATATATTACATATGTATATATAATTTATATACACACTAACCCAATGAATTAGTTTATCTTAATTGAATTTATATGCTATATATTTTACACACATGTATTTTATGTATATAGGATATAAGTTATTTTGTTTTTCACAAAAATTAAAAAAATCATTTCCGGTGAATGTCCTTCAGCCAGTGGTCTGTAGCAACAAGCTCCTATGCAGATAAACAATCTAAGATTTAAATTGCCAGTCACGTTCAGCAGAACCTTGGGTGTTCACATATTCTTATTCCATCACCCTCCTTTGATAAGTGGATATTGGTGAGTATGGTGAGCCTGCCTAGCAAAGTCCTATCAGCCCAATCAAGTTAAGTGTTAGATAGACTGAAGAGAAGTCTTGAATTCCTGTACCTGTTGCTTTTTTTTTTTTTTTTTCTATTTACTATGGGTGTGATCTACCTTGAAGGAGGACAGGGATAGAAAACATTCTGTAAGAAACATTGTGATCCAGGAAACTTAGTTACAGCATTTTATCTAGTGGGCCCTCCTTGGCTCAGCATCTGAAACTGCAGCTATATTATCTTTGTACATATGTATACATATGTGTTTGAATCTTGTTTACTTCCAAATAGGATTTAAAGTGATGGAAAAAGATAGATGTGACTTAGTATCTACCTAACATAAGGGATTTGAGGGAAGATGGTAACCCTATCCCTCGGAGTAGAGTCTCCTTAAGGGTAATGATATGTGATAAGGAATATAGTCTAAGTTGCTGACTGTAGGGGTAGAAGGAAAGGGGTTTTCTTTGTGGTTTGTTTTGCTTTTGTTTTTTAAAATGTGGAACATAGTTTGAATATTTGCCTTCCTATTTCCACATAGTACTAGTAAGTAGAAATACTCTGGGTGAGCCAGAGCGCTCATCAAAAACCAAACCAAACACAACAATCCAACAGAACCAAGAGCCAACCCTCCAAAATCTCTGAATTTGTTCAGATGCTCAAAATAATTACTGATAATAGTGCCAAGTCAAGAGACGTTAGTAGAACAATCACCATCCGTGGAATCTTCTTCAAATAATAGCTTCTATATGCTTTAAAAAATGGTTTATGGAAAGTCCCCCCTTTTTAATGTGCTCATTTTCATTAAAAAAAAAAAAAGACATTATTGACTCATTGATGCTTTTAGCAGCTTTTCTCATCTTGGTGATGAATTGGAGCTATTCTATCTAGACTCTGATTTAATCACCGTTGAAATAATGGCACACATTTACAAAATGACTGGCAAAGGTTAGGAGATATCTGTAGATATACACCAAAACAAAAGAGTTTGAACCTTGGCCATGTTAGGGTATATGATGGAAAGCTAGTCAATATCTATTTATTGCTGATTAAGATTGGGAGGGAAAGTAATTAAGTAAATTATCTGAATTCTGTAAAATATTTGCACATTTAAATATTGATTCAATTACAGATACTTGAAGATACCTTATATTATCATGTTCAGTCATTATATTTATAGATATACTTACACCTTAGAATAATTGAATTTCCCATTGTGCTTTATCAATGATAGTATTTAACATTCAGTGTTTCAGAACCTTGGTTTACTCATCTGTAAAATGGAGATATCAGTATCTTGCAGTACTCAAAAAGTATAAAACAAACTAGATATATGAAATGCCTTATAAATCTGGTATTGTCATGAATTTTAGTAGATTCAAGGAAGGTAGATTTAATGTTACTCTTTTATATCAATGGAAAATTGCAAAAGGTCAACATGTGTAACCCAAGAAGATGACTGATTGTAACAGTTGTTTAATCTTCAGACTGTGCATATTGTTTGCATATTGTAGTTGAGAATATGAGTTTTAAAAAATGACTTACCTAATGCTCCATGATTGAGTCAAGAAAAGAAGCATCTGAACCTTTTCATTCCTATCTTTCAATCTGAGTTTCAGTTAACCTAGGATATTTATAATATTTATACAAGTTTTAAATATTAGTTTTTAAATTTGCAACATGGCTACACACACACAACTAACCATCTTTAAGCACAGAATTTGGATAGAAGAGTTTTATGGTAATGAGTTTAATGGTACAAAGAGAGATGGTGAAATCATCCAGAGGGTGATCAGACTTCCTGAATAACACAAGAGACCTGATCAGTGGGTCCTGAGTGATGATTTTATTTTGTTTCTGGAAACTGCCATGACCCTGTGGTGCATTTCTCTTCTTAGAGTTCCTAACGAGCCATTACGCTAAATAATGCAGCTTTACTCACACGTTTCCATTTAGCCTCTGACCAGGGGTCATGATTACCGTCTGATCCACATCTGGAATATCAGCACATTTTGTATCCTTGTTATTTTCCATTAATTTTATAATTTAGACCCTTTATTACAAACTTATTTTTTATTTTTTTAATTAAAAAATTTTCAATTATGGTTTACTACAGGATATTGAGTATAGTTCCCTGTGTGTGTATGTTTTTAATTGGAACCTTCTTGATATAGGGAGCGTTGGGCTTTAAATATTGCCTTTTGTATTGGTAAGACAGTTGAGGCTGTAATGGTCCAGTGTAATAGGACAGGATAAGACACTGTATTCTCCTTCCATATTTCACTGTTATTCTTGGCCCTGTTGCATAGCACAAGCCCCAAATATTTACTTACTGTATTGCTTGATTGATGATTAAGACTTGTAAATATCACCTTTTTTCCTTCACAGAGAAAATGTGGCTCTGAGTGACCATGGGCAGGGTTTAGCAGCAGTATGTTTACAGGGAAAAAATTATATAAATTCCATATTTCTGTTTGTTAACCATAAAGTATGTATGTTCTCATCAGTGCAATAACTGATGCTGAAGGTGTTGGTCGTATATAATATTAAAAACTATATTTGGTTTTGCAGTGTATTATGGACATTTATTCTGAATTCTGTCTTTCATAAATTTGTAATCAATTTATATCATTGTAGTTAAAATTGACAGCAAGAGTTTGTAACCCAGAAGCATTTTTGTTGGCAGAAGGGAAAAATAGTCATTTAAATTCCATAGATAATTATTCACTTATAGATGACCGAGTCTTCTCTGTAAATCACTTATTGATATAAATGCTAATGTCCTTATCAGGAGAAATAATTAGTAAATCAATTCCATTTTTTCAGTTTCTACTTCAATCCCAAAGATAAAAAGTTTGTGACACTAATTCTTATTTCTTGTAGGACCTGTCTTCTAGGGAAGCGGTCCCCAACCTTTTTGGCACCAGGGACTGGTTTCCTGGAAGACAGTTTTTCCACGGACGGTGTCGGGGTGGGGACGTCGGGGGAGAGGGCGTGGTTCCGGAGTTAATGCCAGCGACGAGGAGCAGCAGATGACGCTTCGCTCACTCGCCGGCCGCTCACCTCTTGCTGTGCAGCCCAGTTCCTAACAGGCCTCGGACTGGTACTTGGACCCCTGTTCTAGGGTATCAATAGGTAGTTTAATTGCAAAAATAAAATTAGTTTATGCTTCATGAACTCTTTTGCCAGATGCATACATTCTGATTGTTAGGATTAAAGTGCATTCATGGTTATAATTTTTTAAAGAAACCTGAAACCCAAACATAAATACCTAAAGGCTTTATCCTGCACTATCCTGCATTTTGGGAAAGACAGCATTCCTCACAGAAAGGAGGCAATGTCTTCAGTTAAATTAAATTATGCTAAATAACAGATGGCAATTGCTGCTCCTTGGATTCCAGAAATCATTCTCATTTACTACTCTGGGACCTGTCCATTCTATCTGTAGATTAAGATGATTTTTAAAAAAATAAACAAAAGGAGAGGAGGTAGGTGTTATGAATAGTGTAACTAAAAATACTAAGGCTTTCAGGAGCTTTTTATAAAGCTCAGAGGAAAGGTACTTGTTCCGTCTCTTCTACGGAGTCATGCTTCTGGCCCGTTACAGCATCATGTTCTGTTTATAGAGTCTGAGCTGTCTTGCTAATCATGGATTTGAACATAGAAGCTGAGGACAAAGGAAGACATCTTTTAGAAGTTCGAGTGACAGCCCTATCATCCTCTGGTTCTGCTGTCTATTCCTGGATTTGTTAAATTTATTTAAAATATTTGACCTTGTCAAGTGAATTTCACTTTACATGTCCAACGTTCTGAATCCGGCATTGAACCATTGCATTTAAGCTTTTTTGTATGGTGAGGTTGTCAATCACCAACAGAGAGGGAATTTAGCCACTTCGTTTAACATGGGGTTTCTTTTCTTTAAAGACATGAACTTAAGAGACCTCTTAGCTGTGCTCTTCTTCATCTATATTCACCTTTATTTTTTATCGTTAAAAATGTTTTCCACAGAAGATTTTAATATATCTATTCATAAGTCAAGATTTTACTTCCAATCCAGGGACATACAATGCCAAATATATTTTAAAATTTTTTCTTTGGGCTCATCGGGGCCAGAAAATATGGCTGGGGAAGGTGTGCCCTGCACCAGGACACATGGGTGGGGGAGTGTGTAGGGGCTGAAACCCACCTGCCCTTCACCTGCAGAGCAGCATGTCCAGGTCGGGGTGTTCCCTTTACCCTGAGGAGGTACGTTTTCCTAATTCACACATCACACCTGAGCTGCTATTGAATGAATGAACTTTTGATTTCAGGTGACCGAGGAGAGAAACTCAATTTATCTAGCAAAAATACTAGTTGGAGAGTAACTAGTATGCAGTGGAAATCTAGTAAGTTTAGGATGTTAAATAATTCGCTGCCACGGGAGTGTAAGAAAATGGAAGGGAATAGGGAGCAGAGGAAAATTAAAAGCCAAATTGTCACACATTAACGCTGTTCCTTCTCTCACCTCCTTTCTGTCCCTGTATCTCCTTAAAGACATCAGTCTTTCAAGGCATCCCTATTCTCTGAGTCTGTCCTTCTCCTGCAGGATCAACATATTTCCTATTTAGCCTGAAACCATGAAAATAATTTCACAGTCTCAGAGACTTTCTATTTTCTTACCACTCTATCTTCTGCAGCTCTCTGTTTTTTCCAAACCCTCATCCAGGGCAGCCCAACTGGCTGTTTTCTCTGCTCCTGCTGGAGCCTGAGCCCAGCTGGAGAAATCACGTAATTATGCTGACTTCCTCCATTATAAGTTTATGAGCTTCATCCTCAGCCAGGCCCTTGTTGCTGCTTAGCAATCCTTTTACTTATGTGTCTCATCAGCCCCCTACCTCATTTCCCATGATAGCTGTTACAATCCTTTTATAACTTTAATAGCAAGCTCCCAGTTCCACTTCACCCACTCTCTTCTTTGTGGAAGGCTTGCTTCCTACTTCCTGGAGAAAACAGGTGGCCTCAGTCAGGCATGTGAGCTCTGAATTTCCTCTTCCACCTCCTAACTCTGTCTGCAGTCTTCCCTACCCGGTTAGCTCCTCCACGAGGGGCTCTGGAGGCGGGCACCCACCAGTGTTCTTAATTCCATCCCCTGCCCCTGGGGTCTGTCAGTAGTTCTCTGTCTCACTTCAACTGTCTCTTCTCCAGTAGCTTCTTCTGCCCTGCTGGTAGAAGATCTTCCACCCAATTCTTATGTAAAAAAAAGTTACTTAGCATGTACTTGCCCCTCAAGTTTGCCCCTCTTTGACTCTCTTTCCTTCATCATCAAACTTCTGGATAAAGTAGTCTGAATTTACTGCTTCTGCATACTATTTAAATTCTCATCTCACAGACAGTCCCAGTTCTATTACCATCATCCCTCTGATGGAGTAGGTTGCTATGGAGAAGGCTATCGTTGACCCCTAAATGGCTAATAATCGACTGACTTCTTTTTCAGCCACCATTTATTTACTTTTCTGTAATGTTTGGGAATATTAAGTATTCATTGACTTCTCGAATGTCATCTTCCTTTGATTTTCAAGCTAGGAATTTTCAAAATCTGTCCTTTGTTTGGAATTGGATGAACTGGCCAGCACATGAAGGGCAGCATAACATAGTGGTTCAGAATGCACACTCTGGAGCCAGACTGCCAGGTTAGGATCTTGGCTTACTCTTACCTGTGAGTGTCCTCAGTTACTTCATTTGAAGATGGGGCTAATAGAGATATGTATGTATAGAATTGTTGTTAAAACAAACTAAATTAGTAATACAGTGCTTGGCTTTAGTAAGTAGCCAATACATGTTAGTTTTCATTAGTGTTAGCTGGCCTGGGTCATGGCCATTTTCTGAGATTGGCTAGATAGAGAACTGACTTTGATAGTTTAATACTCAGCAAGATAATAAAAGAATTCAAAGCTCCTGAAGGCAAGATTGGAATCAGGAGCCAGAGCAAAAATGAGCTAGAAAGGTGAGTACTAATTCTAACTCCTAACGAGAGGGAGATTCTAAATGAGGGATGGAGGCAAATGCCAAGAACCAGTAGAGAACTAGATCAAAGTGGGAGAACTTTGGGAACAATGGAATGAAACTAGGACAAGTGTCATGAATATTATTGGCTGGTGGGTGAGTGGTAGTGATGTTAAACTGGGTTGAAGCCGGCTGTTTCCTGGTTCCTTCCTACTTCTATAGCCAAGAATTATCTGTCTCTTTTATTGGTCATCTTTCTCTACTCTTCAAATATTTGTATGCTTTAAACATTCTTCCACCTTTGGCTTTTCATTTCCCTTCACAGTTCAACGCCTAATGTCTTCCACGTTTATATCACTCTGGCTACACCTTATCTCTTTTATTTTTATTGACATAATGGATATTTCAATGATCCACTTCAAGTATATGTTTTTATTGAGGTATAATTGCCATATAGCAGTATATTAGTTTCAGGTGTACAGCATAGTGATTCTATATTTGTGTATATTGTGAAATGATCATCACAGTAAGTCTAGTTAACATCTGTCACCATACATAGTTACAAAAAATTTTTTTCTTGCAAGGTGAATTTTAAGATCTACTCTCTTAACAACTTTCAAATATGCAATACAGGATTATTAACTATGGTTACAAATGTAGGTCATCTATTCAGCGATCTGAGGAGCCAGGCTGATGAAGGCTCTGCCATATTCACCTTGTGGCATCTAAGGTCTCCAAACAGCAGAAGGGGGTAAAAGCAGGGAGGAACTCTTATTGGACAGACCCAGAAACGGTGTGCTTTCCTCTGTTTACAGTCCACTGGCCAGAGCTGTTACACGGCCACCCCTAACTGTTGAAGAGGCTGGAAATGTCATCTAGCCGAGTGCCCAAGAAGAGGAAGGGGACTAGGATTTGCAGTCCCTATTTTAAATGTCTATCACCCCTCTGAATCCAATGTCATTACCTCTCTGATATGCTTCCACATCACCCTGTATTTTCTTTATCAGTCATCATCATACTATTTTTATATTGTTTCTTTACAGTATCTCATTTCCCACTAGACTATAAGCTCTTACAGGCAGAGACTGTCAAGCTTGCTCCCAATTGTGTCTCTAAAGCTTAGCACAGTGCTGGCTTAGAGCAGGCACTTAATAAGTATTTTCTGCTGTTAAACTTCCTGTTTTCTCTTCTTCATCTCCTTTTCACTCCCCAGCTCACTGGAGTCCACTTCTGTGCACCCTGCTCAGTGGAAACTGCTTTCGCTAAGTTCCCAGTAACCAATTCCAATGACATCAAGCACCCTTGGATCTCAGTCCTCTTCGGTTTGGCACTTGCCACTTCATTTTAGTACTCTCCTCTTGAAGGTTTACCTCTGAGTTTTTCAACTCTACCTTCTCAAATCTTATGTGGACTCCTTTTCCCTAAAATTGGCTTGCATGGGGGGCTTTTAAGTGTTAAGGGTCTGCGACCTTAAAAATAAAGGAAAGAGTATATTTTTAAAAACAGGAAAGTCCGTGTACCCCATCAGAGAGGAAAGGCTGGATGCTGGAGGTTGGGTGTGTGGAGAGGAAGAGTGAGAGAGAGAGAGAGAGGTCTAGAGAAGCAAGAGAAGAGGATAGAGACAGAGATGTAGAAACAGAAATAGTGAGGGAGAAATGGGTGACAGATGCACAAAAGGAAGAGGAAGAGTGGAGATGGAGAGACATAGGGACACAAAGAGGCCATTGAGAGACACCCAGAGAAGGACAGAGACAGAGAGACTGAAGATACCAGAAAATGAAAGCATATTTGTTAGAGAACAATTTCTGAGGAAGCAGGAAGATACTAATGGGATTAGCTTTAAACAGAGGCAATAATTCTTCATGAAAGAGAAAAATTGAGAAAAATGCTTTTTCTTTCTTTTGTTTACAGAGAACTGTGTTTGATATATTGTGTAACATTTCTTCACTAACGTTGCTTTACTCTCAAATAGAGGTAGAGATTTGAATGGACAAAGAAGTCTTTTGACCATGCAGCTACATATGAAAAGGCAATTGAAAGGAAAAGTAGGACAAAAGAGAATACCATTAGTCACAGAGCAATTCTTATAAAATTGACACTTTACTGTTTCTTTGCACTTTGAGGAGGATGAAACTTATTGGTTGAAGTGCCTTATTATTAATACCTTCTCTTTTGGTAAATATGGTAATAGGTAGGGAATAGAAACATAGACTCAGCTACCATGTCCATAGCAGACAACTTATCTAATGGTGTTCATAGATCTCTGCTGCTTTTATAGCTCATTATAAGTTTTTAACATCTATATTACTTGTTTTGTCCTGAAAGCAAACATGAAGTTTCTAGATCAGAGGCAGAGTATTGTTACTTACAACAACAACTGCATCAGTTACCTGTGTCCCCTTCTCCCCTTTCAGGGCTATGCTATAAAAGCCAAATGTTATCCTGTACATGCAAAGGGGTTTTTATACTACCAAGAAGAAGAAATTATGAACCTCAGAGTTTGTATAGGAAATGTTACACAACTGCAGTCTCCTCCTTCTAAGAAGGAGGGAGGGAGGGAGGGGGAGAGAGAGAGAGAGAGATCTAATATCCCCTGAAGCAACAAATTTTCTCCAGGAACAGAAAGGAAAAGTCCCTATTTTACAGTCCATTGGAATGTGAAAGGATGGCTCTGGGTTTCACTTGCTTTGAAATATAAACACATTTTTCTCTGGAAGTCTCTGTTTATTCACTCTAATTTCCAGAATTTGTGCTTTAACCAGGCTCCAGTTTTCTTTGCTCAGAAAGCCCTAATAATGCAGAAACATTAAAATACCTCTATGAAGTACATACTATTATTTACATTGATAATATGAAAGTCCAGCCTTATAAAGAAATAACATTTCTGGAATCAAATAACTTTGTAAAATGGCTATTTAAAAATAAGTGTTCTGTCATTAAAAAGATGCTTGTTTTAAACAATCCTCATTTAACTAGAATGCAAGATATTTTACTACTTTAATTAAATTAATTTGTAAGTGCACATGATGTGGCTATATATATAAACTTATTGTTTTGTGTGCATAAATAAAAATAACCCCTTTAAACACACCAGAAGAAAAGAGACCAGTGATTTGGTCCCTCTTTACAGGTATATTGCTAACTCCTGTCATATGAACTCAAAAATATTTATTAGTGATTTAGTTTGGGACACAATAATGGCACAAACCATGCAGTTGAGATTCAAAGTTATTTTCATCCAATTTAACACGCTTAGCACCTGATAACTCTTTTCCTTGGTTATCAAAAAGCATGTCAGAGGAGCTTAAACTTTTGCCAATATAAGAATTTTTAAAATATGAAATATACCTTTGAGAATTGGAAGAATGTGCATGAATAAGATTGAAAGGGAAAGCAATTCTTTACTTTTGTTTCCATGTCTATTTCCTCATAGTGCGATGATTTGCCTCAACGTCAGGACCCTCATGTATTTCATTGAATTCACTTATTTATTTATCACTATTATGTTCCAGGCACCATGCTAGATGCTGGGCCCACTGTCATAAGGAAAAGTGGGTATTTCCAAATTGTTGTCTAGTACATAGGATCCAGTTCTATATATCTGTGTTAGATAGGATATACCTAAAGATACCCTAACAAAGATACATAAAGTATAGTGGCTTAAACACTGCTTTCTTCCATAAAAGTCTGAGCTGCTAAATGGTTCCAGGGGGTAGGGCAATTCTGTTTCACAAGGTGATCCTGAGATCCTGATGAATCTTAACAATGTTGTTCTTGCCCACATGGCCAAAGCCACTAGGGTCACATTCCAGTTTGTGGGAAGAGATGAAAAGCAAGTGGAAAGCAAGCGACCGATGTACAAGGATACAACCCAGAAATTGTGTTTCACTCTGTTCCCATCCATCATCCTAATCACAAGTTACATCTGGCTGCAAGGGAACCTGGAAAGTATGTTTTTTGCTGAATACCATGTGCTTATCTAAAGTAAGGAGGTTCTTATAACTATGAGAGGAAAAGGACGGATTTTAGGAGAACATTAGTCTCTGAAATAATCAGTCTTCAGTTTCCGGATCTGATGACTGATATCCAGTTCCTCTTCTTGTTCATCTGACTTTGACTTGTGGGCCCTGCTTCAAATCAGTGTGGGTTTTAGTTCTTGATCCCTCTAAGCTGTGTTCTAGCCAGATGTATTATATGGATTAGGGCCAACTGATTCTCAAGAATGCCACAACGTAACATAAATTACATGATAAATAAATGGATTAGTATCCCGCTAGTCTGATGCAATCACCCTGTCTCTTTCACCCTGTTTTCCTAAAATCTTCCACACTGCTTGGAACACAAGAGGCACTGAATGAATAAAGAACAAATAAATGGCATGTAGTATAGTAGTGGCTCAACTTATGGTCATATTATTTCTTATTTTATTTTTGTTCAACTCTGTGAATCACATTATTGGGGACAGGAAGAGAACCAGACATAGGGCTTTGAATGTTTAGGGTAAGAGTTATTGCTTGTATTTTTTTAAATCTTCTGTTCTATATTAAGTATCCAAGATATTTGAGGACAATCATATACTTAAAACATGTGAAATTATAGAAAAGAAACATATCATCTAACTGCCTATTTTACAGATAGAAAGCTGGGGCCTAGATAAAGAAATATTTTCCAGTTGTCATATGTTATTCATATTAGAGCCTTTTGACTTTCAATTCCTTGTTCTTTTTAATATCACATCGATCCATTGATTCTGAACTTTTAAGTGCCTGATAACTGGCAGGCACACAAAGGCTCATACTCAGGCTCATACTCAAATCAACTGCCTCTAAACCAAGTGCACCTTCTTCGTCCTTAGCAGTTCTCAAAGTGTGGTCCCTTGGCCTGCAATATCAGCATCCAACCTCCTGGGAACTTGTTAGAAATGCAGATTCTTGTGTTTCACCCCAGACCCAGGAACTCAGAAACTCTGAGACCCCAGCCCAGCAAAGTGAGTTTTAACAAGCCCTCCAGGTGATTCTGATGATCACTCAAGTTTCAGAGCCACTATCCTGCTATGACAGGACAGCACACAGCATATATTAAGACATTATATGGTATAGACACCCAACACCAAAGCTACCAATTATTGAGTGCCTATGATATGCCATTCTCTGTGTAGATACTCTATGTATCTAGTCTCATTTAATCGTCACAATAGACTGGCAAAATTGTTAATATCATCAGTATTTCATAAATGAGGAACTAAGGCTTAGTGAGGTTAAGTTGCCTCCTAAACCACACACCCAAAATCAGACAGTGGAAGGGATGAGGTTTTCTTTTTTTTGTTTTTTTTCCACATAATTTTATTTTTTTGGACAAGTTTTTTTCTTTTTTTAAACATTTATTTATTTTTGGCTGCTTTGGGTCTTTGTTGCTGTATGCAGGCTTTCTCTAGTTGTGGTGAGCTCTTATTGTCTAACTCCAACGACCATGTGTCTTCTAAAGCACTGTTTTAAAATATATATATATATATGAATAATTTACTCATTGTGCATTATGGAAAATAAGAATATTTGATATTTGAAACACCAAGTTTTCAGGACCATGAACTGCTTTCAAGTTTCCTCTAGTTATAATGTGTTCTTTAAGATGATGCTTCGAATTTTAACAGCCTTCTTTTGGTATTGCTGGTATATGCAAAATAATATTTTGCCACAAAAAATTGTCAGCTTAAGCAATTTGTCTCCTCTGTTTTTGCTGTTTGTAGAACTTGGTGAGTGGTCTGGTAGAGACAGGTGTGAAACCTTCACAGTTGATGTTTCTCCCAGAAGGCACTGCTTGAGAATTCCCTCATGACCCTTAAGAAATGGGCTTCATCCTGAGTATGTCCGAGAGTCTACATGGCCAGAAATATCCTAGTTTGTCCAAATGAAGGGAGACTTGACTCTGAAATAAATTAAATACTCTTTATCCTGTAGTTCATCATCCCCAAATGACTGGGGGACCAATTGACCTGTCTCTTCTCAAACAGTTATTGATACACAGAGATACCTGAGTGTGTACAGTATAGATGGTGAAACCTTAATACACTTTCTTACTTGACTTTTTACTTTTGGAGAGAGTGAGTCCTGAATAAACATCGCCCCTTAATAATTTGCCTAAAGTGAGTGGCTCTGGTTAGTGCTAAGAGGAAACTCTGGAGACTGTTTTTGTAGAGAAGTAGGATTTTTCCAGAGAAGCAGGATATATGTATATCTGCTATACCTATATATACATGTATGTATATATATATTAGAGTGTGTCTGAAATTTTGTAACTAATTCAATTCTTTTAACATTGTGTAGGCAAAAACCTATATTTTGGGGCTGGTTATATTCATTACATGTTTACTTTGCATTTTTTGTAAACTTTTGGTAAACTTTTGGTGATGAACATTTAAAACATTAAAAAAATCATTCCCCTCAGTATTACATATTTCTTTAGCATCACAATTTGGGTTAATTTTATCACCCACCTGAAGTTCCCTTCTTTTTGAATGGCAGTTTGTAGATTAAAAAAACAAACTTAAAAAAACAAACACCAGGGTGGTGCAGTGGTTGAGAGTCCGTCTGCCGATGCAGGGGACATGGGTTCGTGCGTGCCCCGGTCCGGGAAGATCCCACATGCCACGGAGCGGCTGGGCCCGTGAGCCATGGGCACTGAGCCTGTGCGTCCGGAGCCTGTGCTCCGTAACGGGAGAGGCCACAACAGTGAGAGGCCCGCGTACCGCAACAAAACAAAACAAACAAAACAAAACAAACAAAGAAAAAAAACACCAAATGGATCTGGATTTAAAATCTGTTTGGGTTTGCACAATGCCATTACCATGTATATTAGCTGAGTGACATAGGTAGGTTACTTATAATCTCTGATCCCCATTTTCAATGTCCCTAAGGAGCATAAAAGCCCAGCACAGTCTTTGGATATATAGTAGATATTTAATTCCCGTAATTCCCTCCTTCACTATGGCAGAAAATTATGACAAACAAAATGGATTTCCTCCAAAAAACTAAAGGAACTAGCAATATTTTCATGTTTTTCTCCCAGAAAAATAAAAATCCTACAGATAGTTTTGAGGAAACAATGCTATTCAATGAAATAACTATAAAAATAATAACACATATGTCATTTATTATGTTAATTGATCTTTGCGGTTGGAATGTTTAACATTTTTGTTAACTGAAATGGAAGGAGAAATAAAACTTCCCATAGTATATTTTAGGATTGACCTATCCTTGGGCTCCAAAAGGGCAGGATTGGATACAGACTCTCTGTAAGCAACTGAATTGCTAAATTTGGGCAGTTTGTATTGATATTTGGGTCCATCTATTGATGCTTCAAAATAGTGACTTAATTGGGAGTCCTAAAACAAAGGAGCAAAGCAGATAATCTAGCTAAATTATCTGGGTCATCAAAAGGATGAAATTTGTATTACTTTCTTGATAGTTTGCTTGTAATCCCTTCATAACTGAGTTTTGTTTTTTCCCATGGGACAATTAGAATCGAGATGGTTAGCTTCCCTTTGTCCTTGTTCCATGTCACAAATTCCAATTGATTTAGACTGAAGTAAAAACTCGTTGATGAGCAAGGAGACCTGGATGACTAAATTCACTGCTAAAACTTTTTGACTGAGTCTGTCTTGGTCAACTGAGGCTGCTGTAACAAAATACCATAAACTGAGTGGCTTATAAACAACAGAATTTTATTTCTCATAGTTCTGGAGGCTAGAAGTCCAAGGTCAAGTTGTCTGAGTTGGTCAGGGTTCAGTGTCTTGTGAAAGCCTGTTTCCTAGTTCATAGATGGCTGTCTGCTCACTGTGTTATCACATGGTGAAGGAGGAAGCATGCTCCCTCAGGACTCTTGTAAGGACACTAATCCCGTTTATGAGGGCTCTATCCTCGTGATCTCATCTAACCCTCATTACCCCCCAAAGATCCCACTTCTTAATACCATCATGTTAGGGGGTAGGGTTTCAACATTAATTTGGGAGGGGGTACATAAACATTCAGTCCATAGCAGTCTGTGGTGGATACACACTGAGGTAACCCCCAATGAGTCAAACCCTTGTATAGCCCTCTCCTTTTGGGTGCAGATGGAACCTGTGTCTTACCTCTAGTCAGTAAGTATGGAACAGGTGATCGGAAGGGTAATCGCTTCCTTGATTAGGTAATAAGACTCCATCTTATGAGACTGAGTGAGAGATTCTGCTGCCAGCTTTGAAGGAGTGAGCCCATGTGGTAAGTGGGCCATGAGCTGATGACCTGGAGGTGGCTTTCAAAAGCTGATAGGAGCCTCGCGTTGATGGCTAGCAAGAAAATACAGCCCTCCATCATACACCCACAAGGGACTGAATTCTTCCAAAAACTATGTAAACTCAGAAGAGAATCTTGAGCTCCAGAAATCTTGAGCTCTTTAGCTTGCAGACACCTTGACTGCACCTTGATTGTGAGACCCTGAGCAAAGGATCCAGCGAGGCTATGCATGCATGGACTCCGGACCCACAAAAACCCTGAGATAATAAATGTTTGTTATTTTAAACCATTAAATTTGGGATAATTTGTTATGCAGCCTGGAAAACTAATGCAAGGTCATCTCATTTTCCCTCTCAGGCTTATTCAGATAATCCTCATAAGTAGATGAGATTCTTGGAAGGATGGTGCCTTGGAAATGTGTCAAACATACCTACATTCCCATGTCTGGAGGATTTTAGACAAGTTTATGTCTAATGGCTATTGAGTCATTAACTTGTTAGCACTAGAAGTAGGTTTTGCATTGTTAAACTTTGCTGCAATCAAGGAATTCAACACCTATTTTACTTAAATATACACCTTATGAGTTAAGGGAGGGGGGTCACTCCTTAACACAGAGCATGCTGAAACACAAATAAGCCTTCTCAGACAGAGTTTTCCAAAGAATACTGTGTACCTGGTTTTGTCCTTCCTCTAACTACCAGGAAGTTCTGCTCAGTGAAGATATTTAGAGGTAACTGTATCTGGACAGTTTGATGGGGGAGTACTCTGATGATTGTATAGAATTAAATGAGAATGACTGAATCCATACTGTGAAAAAAAAAAAGATAAATACTTCAGAATATAATTAAGTGACAAATCATAATGAATACACAATGAGGCTTTGACCAAACATCATGTTTCTCCTCATCCGTTGAATTATCATAGACTTTAACATTCAACATACATAGATTTCAGCCTAGCCTCTGCCATTTATTAGCAATATGACCCAAAGCCCCTAGAGCTTTTCTCCTTATTTGTAAAATGAGTATAATAATACCTACATCATAGGATTATGTGAGGTTGTGTAAGGATTAAATTTTATAATATAAGTAAAATACAACATGCAGTGTGTGACACATATTAGATGCTCAACAACTTCTGGTTCTGTCTCTTCATCCCTAGGCCCAAAACAACACACACACACACTCACAAATATGTGTGCATACCCACACCCACAGACACATAAAAGAACTCGTGAAAATTCTTTGGTCTGGATTAAAGATTATTTTCTATTCTGATCTGGTCTTGGTATTTCTTTTTGTCTTACTAAATGTGAGTTATGCTTGTCTTTTTTATTGCATCAATATTATATCAAAAGATTATTTTCTTTAGGGTTATCCTATTACATTGCTCAAAGTGCATTTAAAAAAGTCTAATCTGTATTGGTAAATTCTACAGAGCTTTGTTCTGTTTATATTGAGCACAGGATCCTCCCTCCCCCTTACCCCGAACAAAGATATGGACCTCATGTTGCAATTTCCTCAGTTCAGGGATTGATTTCTCCTTTGTCACTACAGCTGAGGTGTATACTGTACCTTTTAGTATCTTGTTCAGTGGTCAAGTATCTCATATTCACCAAGGAATTATAAATTTTTATAAGATACTCGTATCATTTTTTGTAAACAATATCCTTTTTGTAAGATAGTTTCATGATTCCTTCACATAAATCTTGGTCATTAACCATGCTGAGCTTGACTTGTATGTTATAGTACAGCTGAACTCTAGAACATAGGACAGTCTTGTAAAACCTGGGTCTCAAATAAGCTATATGGCTTTGGGTAAGTCAGTAGTCTTCCTTAGCCTCAATTTCCTCTTGTATAACTAAAATTAACATATTGGCTTAATGATTAGAAGTCTTTCTAGCTAAAAATTCAGAGTCTTGATATGTAGCTCATTTGCTATTTATGGAAATGCACAATATGCTTTTTCTTTTTTGAAAATTACTGCTGACAAGCGCAGTGCTTTCAGCACTTAAC